>NC_134694.1:52760403-53097903 GCF_050947455.1 Rhinoderma darwinii
AATGCTGCAATTTTGGGAATAGCTTTATCTAGTGACCAGCAATGGGAAATATTATAAATTAGAATTAATTTATAATATTTCCTGACTCGTGAAAAAAATAAAAAATATTTGAACAATGTTTAATCACCTACACACTAAATGTTTAATTAAAAAAAAAACAAACATGTTTTTCTGGCAACACATTCCCTTTAACAAAGACAATAAACTGAAGGAAATATTCCCGGATTTACCTCTCCTTGCCTACAAACAGCCACCAAACCTAAGGAATCTCCTGGTCAGAAGTGCCCTCTCACCACCATCAGAGACTGGCACTTTTCCTTGCAACAGTAAAAAATGCAAGACCTGTACCAACATCTTGTCATCAAACACCATCCACATACCAAACACGCAGCAGGACTATAAAATCACTGGCACGTTCTCCTGTACATCCTCCAATGTAGTGTACATGATCCTTTGTACAAGGTGCATCAATAAAGGAATCTACATTGGAGAAACAATACAAAAACTACAAACCAGGATGAATCTTCACAGACCTACAATAAAACAGGAGGTGGATACACCCGTGGGAAAACATTTCTCTGGACCTGATCACAATTTGGCAGATTTAAAGGTACTCATTCTGAAGGGTCATTTTAAAAACAACAGAGAAAGAAAAATTTGGGAATTCAAGATGATGATAAAATTCCAGTCATTGACACAAGGCCTCAATCTAACACCAGGATTTATGAGCCACTACATGGACACACGTCACATCCCCCATCAGACTGACTCCAGATGCCTTAACTCCTAAGTCATCACCCCTATAACCTCCGTTTTATTGCCCCCGCTCATCTTAATGATATATCACCTCATGTACTAATTGTCTTTGTGTAACATCTAAATGTTGTGCTTTTTTCTAAGTCATTCATTTGTAAACTGCCTGAAGAAGGAGCCTCTGTGCTCTGAAAGCTTGCATATAGAACTTTTTATGGTTAGCCAATAAAGGTATCATACCTATTATACTTTTGTTTTTTTGACACAAAAGTATTGAACATGTCATATGATATTCACAATCACAAACATTTTTTACTCTTTTTTTTTTTTTTTTAAACAATGTATACATGAGAGAGAAATCAAAATAAGACTTCAACCTATCCATATATAGAACACAAACTATACCAATCGTACCCCCCAACATCTGCAGGCAAGCTACCCCCTACTATATTACATATGCGGGCCATAAGAGTATTCTATATTAAGCCCCTTCGGAGACATAGTTTCCAACTTATAGATCCACTCTAGCTCTTTTTTCTTCAGGGCCAAACCTCTGTCACCCCCACGTCTCATTTGAGGTACAGAATCAATGATTCTGAATCTCAACTGTGACAAGCTATGATTTTTCTCACAGAAGTGTCTTGATACTGGTAAATCTTGTCTTTTTGTTTTGTTGTTAGATGTATGATTTCTCATCCTGAGACGTATTTCTGTTGTGGTCTCACCCACATAATGCAAACCACAGGGGCAACTTAATAAGTAGATGACAAAGGATGAATGACATGTAAAGACACCTTTAATTTTAATGACACTATCAGTTTGTGGATGATTGAACGAATCCCCTTTGATCATATAATCGCAGATATTACATCCCAAACAGGGGTAACAGCCCAATTTAGGGGGTGCTATAAACCTTTGACTCTTTCGATTAGACCCAATGTCGGCTCGGACAAGACTATTTTTAATCATTTTGCCTCGTCTGTAGGCCATCATAGGTCTCTCCTGAAATTGCGTTCCACCGGACTCAATATACGGTTTTGACGCCATTTTGGAGCATGCGCAGTGGAGACGCGCGAACACTACACGCTGGTTACATGGAGAGATCGTAAACAGTAAGTTTATAGATCTAAATTAATCTATAATTGGCCCCTGCTGGTTTTATGAGTAATCCTATTATGTACTGATTACCTATTTTTCACGGTGCATGTTCACTTTGCTTTTGATATTTCGATATCTATATATGTCTGTTTGAAGATTCATTATTGCACCATATTTATAATGTCTGGAATACACTATTATAATCACAGTTTTATACATTTAATGAGAATTGTACAGTCAATTGTTTTATTGCTAACTGATGTACGCACTTCCTATACAGTGAAGGAAATAAGTATTTGATCCCTTGCTGATTTTGTAAGTTTGCCCACTGTCAAAGACATGAACAGTTTAGAATTTTTAGGCTAGGTTAATTTTACCAGTGAGAGATAGATTATATAAAAAAAAAAAACAGAAAATCACATTGTCAAAATTATATATATTTATTTGCATTGTGCACAGAGAAATAAGTATTTGATCCCTTTGGCACACAAGACTTAATACCTTGGTGGCAAAACCCTTGTTGGCAAGCACAGCAGTCAGACGTTTTTTTGTAGTTGATAATGAGGTTTGCACACATGTTAGATGAGAGGAAACGAAAAACACGGCGCCACATAGTGCAGGTTACCCAAGTTGAAGTGGATAGATGAGAAGAGTGATGCTCACCTTAAAGCGATGTAAAATAAGCGATGGAGAGATAAAGTGCTGCTGCTGCCAGGACTCCAGGCCGGTGATTCAAGATGAAAGACCGCAAAGAATATGCTGGGTGAGCTGGGAAAAAAAAGAGTCTGCGAGGGCGCTGCTGCACACGGATGAGACCGAGAAAACAAAACTTCGGAGTGATGATAATAAATGAATGATTGAATGATAAATAAATAAAATTTATTAGTAATATGACTACGCGTTTCAATGCCGTACCGGCATCTTCATCAGGTCATGAAGGAAAGCACACAAATCACTGTTTAAATAGAATGTTAAAATTGGAAAAAACCCGCCAATGTGAACGAGGACAGGGCGTTCTAATGACGTCAGAGTTCAAAGGTTAAAACATGACAAATAACAATGATAATGAGATACGAACATATAATAAACATAGTTGCAATGATAAAAATGGAAAGATAAAATACATAAACTAGGAATATGAGAACAATGAAAGTAATAGCACGGAATGAATCGCAAAGGATGCCAAACCTGATGAATGGCTGTCCGTGAAATAAACAGATAAAAATAGATGCTAGTGTAAATGTGTAGATCTAAAACACATACGGATATGTGGTATGGGAATACCGTTTTTTGGTGCAGAAAATGACGTTTGAAAGAAAGACAAATAATCGGCAATAATTCTAAAACCCCAAGAAACGAATAAAAGAGCTATAAAAAGAAAATAAAAGGGGTGACAACGTCAGCGGATAGAACTTTGGGCAAAGTGAGCAAGCCAATACCAAAAAGTATGATCTGCAAACCTATGTACATAATGTAGTGTAATAACTAAAATAAAAAAATATAAAAAGTAGGACCGAGTAGCAGATAGTGCGAGTGATTTTGAGGGTAAAGGGTACAATATAAATAAATATATAATATATAAAAATATATAAATGGTCCACATACTAGCACAATTATCAGGAGTGTCAGAGAGGTAGTAAGAACTATCCTTATATACTCTAAAGAACTAAGTCGGTAAAAGCCGGTAAAACATAATTAATGGCTCAACGAAATTGGAAGACTATGATGTCTCATGTATAAAATTAGAATGCAAAAACATAACTGTGAACATTACTAAGAGACTGAGAGTAACAATAATGTGTATGAAGCTAGTGAACAAATATATATGGTATGGTGTAGTAATACGCTATGTGGCCGATTGTAAAGTCGGCAGCCGGTAAATGATAATAAATGACAGAATAAGTTTATGGGAGAGAATGTCAAATTAAGGGGGGGAGGGGGGGGGTGTAACAAAAAGGCTAGGTAATGAAATGTACGATTAGAGAGGACGGTAAGTGGTAATTAACAGTAGGTACTATTAATACTAATAATGGCCAACGGAAAGGCCATATGTCATTAATATATTCAATAGGAATCATAAACTTGCATATATCGGAAGCATAAGACCACTAATAATATAAGAGAAACGATGAGAAACTTAAAATGAGCAAAGATCTGAAAAGAGAAACACTAATGATACATAACAAAAAATGGCATAAAATGTATTCAACCAACAATATATGGTCTCGGGTCGGAAAACAATACAGCAATGATATAATATAATGTAATGTAATATGATGTAACAATGAAAAGAATCATAAATCAATTAACAAAAAGAATAAGATTATATTAACAATAAAGGCATGTACTAATCAAGAGTGGAGTCTGAAACATCATTGAGGCCATCAGGTTGGAGAGTTTTCATTTTAAAAATCCAGTAATTTTCACGTTGTTTGAGTTTACTGAATCGATTAGTGATGTTGAGTGGAATTTGATCTATAGGTGTAATGAGCAAACTACTAAACTGACTATTGTGTGTAGTGGAGAAGTGTCGAGAGACACTATGTTTTAAAAAACCAGTATTTATGTTAAATCTGTGATTATTAATCCTGGTCCGCAAACATTGCGTAGTACGGCCAATATATTGGAGATGACATGGACATTCCAACAAATATATAACAAAAGAGCTTCCACAGTTCAGAAAGCTATTGATATTAAAGGATTCTTTAGTTATTGTGGATGTGTAGGTGGAGGCTTTGTGAGTTATGTTGGTACAGCACATACATCGCTGTCGGCCACATTTGTAAGAACCTAAAATCCTAGGAAGCAAAGTGGAACAAGGTACCATGGGATTTTTCAGTTTGCTGGGTGCTAAAATATTTTTAAGAGATTTTGATCGTCTATAGGTGATAGTAGGTCTATCAGGTAATTCTGTTTTTAAAAAGGGATCATTTCTCAAGATGTACCAATGTTTATCAAGGACCTCTCTGATTTTTTTGTTTCCACTGTTAAAAGTTGTAATAAAATTACTAAAATTCTGTTTATTTTTAATTGCTATATCTTGCTTGATGCACGAAACTTGTGATAATAGAGAAGCTTTGTGACGTGCCCCTTTGATAAGACTCAAAGGGAAATGCTTTTCCCTGAACCTTTTTTCTAATAGGTTACATTCCTCTGTGAAATCAGAGTCAGTTGTGCAATTTTTTCTCACTCTTCTAAACTGTCCAAAGGGAACATTTTTTATCCATGGGGGGTAATGGGCACTGTTGAAATTTAAGTAGCTATTTACATCAACAGATTTGAAATGTGTCTTTGTTGTAAATTTATTAATTCTGGTATCAAATGAAATGGTCAGGTCTAAAAAATCGATAGAGTGGAAAAAGTGTGTGTGAAAGACAGTCCTAAGCTATTCAAATTTAAATGCTCAATGAAAGATGAAGCCTCAGTCTCATTGCCCAACCAGATGAAGAGGTCGTCAATGTAACGTTTATAAAATAAAATTTTGCTTTTAAAGGGGTGATCATGATATATATACTGATCTTCAAACTGTCCCATATATAAATTAGCATAAGATGGTGCGAACCTTGAGCCCATGGCGCAGCCTTTGATTTGATTATAAAATTTATTATCAAAAGTGAAAGAATTGTGATTTAAAATAAAGTCAACACATTTAATTAAAAATTCAATTTGATTCTCTGGCATACAGGTTTTGGTAGATAATGCAGAACTAATGACCTTTAGACCTTTGGAGTGGGGAATATTACTATAAAGGGCAGTTACGTCAGCTGTAAGGAAATTGATGGGGTACATAGAATTGGTGACATTTAATGAGTGGAGTTCTCTAATCACTTGGGTAGAGTCCCTAAGATATGACGGAAGGCTAACTACTAAAGGTTGAAGGTGAGTGTCAATGAAATGTGAAAGGTTACTAGTAAGGGACCCAATCCCCGATATGATCGGACGACCAGGGGGATTTGTGATGGATTTGTGCACCTTGGGGAGATGGTATAAAAAGGGTATACTGGTTTTTTAAAACAGTGTCTCTCGACACTTCTCCACTACACACAATAGTCAGTTTAGTAGTTTGCTCATTACACCTATAGAGCAAATTCCGCTCAACATCACCAATCGATTCAGTAAACTCAAACAACGTGAAAATTACTGGATTTTTAAAATGAAAACTCTCCAACCTGATGGCCTCAATGATGTTTCAGAGTCCACTCTTGATTAGTAAATGCCTTTATTGTTAATATAATATATTCTTATTCTTTTTGTTAATTGATTTATGATTCTTTTCATTGTTACATCACATTACATTACATTATATTATATCATTGCTGTATTGTTTTCCGACCCGAGACCATATATTGTTGGTTGAATACATTTTATGCCATTTTTTGTTATGTATCATTAGTGTTTCTCTTTTCAGATCTTTGCTCATTTTAACCCCTTAACGACCAAGGACGAAAATGAACGTCATGGTCGGCTGCTAGTTCCCGCACCATGACGTTCATTTTCGTCCGCATTTCAAACTGTCACTCTGTGTAAACACAGAGTGACAGACCCGCGCTGACAGTTGTCCCCGACAGCTGAGACATCAGTCTTACCGGACAGCGGACCATCGCCGCTGATTTCGGCAGTTAACCCCTTAAGTGCGGCGACGGATTGCCGTCGCCGCATTTAAGTGGTTTGAAGCACATCGGCAGCCCCCACGAAGTGATCGTGGGGGCTACCGATGCTTGTCACGGCAATCGGAGGTCAGATAATGACCTCCGGGTTGCCATGTACGGAATCCTCGGAGGAACAGCCTCCGGCCGTTCCTCCTCTGCTTCCTGTCAGTGTGACAGTCACGTCACAATGACAGTTAGAGTACATTACACTACGTGTGTAGTGTAATGTACTCTAGCAGCGATCAAAGCTGCAAGTCTAAGTGTCCCCTAGTGGGACAAGTTAAAAAGGTAAAAAAAAGTAATAAAAATGTTTTAAAAAAAGTGTAAAAATAAAAGTTATAAGTTCTATAAACACAAAATGCTTTTTTTCCTATAATAAGACTTTTATTATAGAAAAAAAATGAACACGTTAAAAAAGTACACATATTTAGTATCACCGCGTTCGTAACGAACCCAACTATAAAACTGTAATGTTATTTTTCCCGCACGATGAACACCCCAAAAAAAATCAATAAAAAACGACGACAGAATCGCAATTTTTTTGGTCACCACCGCTCCCTAAATAAAGAATAAAAAGTGATCAAAAAGTCGCATGTACCCGAAAATAGTACCAATAAAAACTTCTATCCGTCCCGCAAAAAACAAGCCCTTACACAGCTTTTTTGACAAAAAAATTAAAAAATTACGGCTCTCAGAATATGGTGACACAGAATTTATTTTTTTATAAATAAGTCATTTTATTGTGCAAACGCTAAAAAAAAGGACCAAACCTATATACATATGGTATCGCCGTAATCGTACCAACCCGCAGAATAAAGTAAAAATGTCATTTATAGCGTACGGTGAGCGCCGCAAAAAGAAAACCTAAAAAAACGGTGTCAGAATTCCTGTTTTTTGCTCAGGATTGCAAAAAAATTGAATAAAAAGTGATCAAAAAAAATCGCATGTACCCCAAAATGGTACCAATGAAAACGACAGATTGTCCCGCAACAAATAAGCCCTCACGCAGCTCTATTGATGGAAAAATAAAGAAGTTATGGCTCTTGGAAAGCGGGGAGTGAAAATCTAAAATAAGAAGGCAAAAAATGGATCAGTCCTGAAAGGGTTAATTCATTTCTAATGAAAAAACGTATGACCCCATGTGCGGTATTTCCGTACTCGGGAGAAATTGCTTTATAAAAAATGGTTGTTTTTTTCCTCCTTTATCCCTTGTGAAAATGAGAAAATGCAACATTTTAGTGGAAAAAAATGTTGATATTAATTTTCGCGCCCTAATTCCAATAAACTCTGCAAAAGACCCGTGGGGTCTAAATGCTCACTATACCCCTAGAAAAATTCCTTGAAGGTTTTTCCAAAATCGGGTCACTTTTGGGGGGTTTCCACTGTTTTGGTCCCTCCAGTGCATTGCAAATGCGACATGGCACCGAAAACCATTCCAGCAAAATCATAAATCCAAATGGCGCTCCTTCCCTTCTGAGCCCTGCTGTGGGTCCAAACAGCAGTTTATTACCACATATGGGGTATTGTCGTAATCGGGAGACATTGCTTTACAAATATTGGGGTGCATTTTCTTCGTTATTCCTTGTAAATAATAAAAATTTCTATGTTGTTTCAGAAAAAAAGTACATTTTAATTTTTACAGACTAATTCCAATATATTTAGCGAAAAACCTGTGTGGTCAAAATGCTAACTATACCCCTAGATAAATACCTTAAGGGGGTCTAGTTTTCTAAATGGGGTCGTTTATGGGGAGTTTCTATCGTTCTGGCAGCTCAAAGCTTCTCCAAATGTACATTGGGGCCTAAAACATTTTCAAGCAAAATATGAGTCCTGAAAGCCTCCGGGTGCTCCCTTCCTTTTGGGTCCTGCCGTGTGTCCAGGCAGCGCATTAGGGCCACAATGTTGGTATTTTTGAAAACAGGAGAAACAGGGTGATAGATTTTGTGGTGTGTTTCTTCATTCTCATGGTCGCTTTACAAAGAAATTGGTCTTCAAACTGATACTTTTATGAAAAAAAGTGAATTTTTTTTTTTTCACCTGCTATGTATTAAATTTAGCAAAAAACTGTGGGGTCAAAATACTTACTATACCCTTAGGTAAATACCTTAAGGGGTCTAGTTTTCTAAATGGGGTCATTTGTGGGGGTTTCCATCACTCTGAGACCTATGAGCCTCTGAAAACCTGGCTTGGTGCAGGAAAACAAAATGTACTTCAAAATTTATAAAATTATTATTCAATTTGTAAGTCTTCTAAATTGCTGAAAATTTATTTTATTTTTTCAAAAGAGTAAAGAGATAGAAATATATATTTAATTAAAAAAATTGTGCAGTATGTGTGTACATATGTGACATATTGCAGTTAAAAATAGGGGAAAATGGTAATTTTTACAAAATTTCTTCCATTTTTCTATTTTTTAATTAATTTCCGCAAATCGTATCAGTCTACTTTTACCACTAAAATAAAGTACAACATGTGACGAAAAAACAATGTCCGAATTACTTGGATATTCAAAACTTTCACAGAGTTATTCTCTGATAAAGTCAGACATACCAGATTTGACAAATCTGGCTTGGTCATTAAGGTACAAACATGCCCGGTCATTAAGGGGTTAAGTTTCTCATCGTTTCTCTTATATTATTAGTGGTCTTATGCTTCTGATATATGCAAGTTTATGATTCCTATTGAATATATTCATGACATATGGCCTTTCCGTTGGCCATTATTAGTATTAATAGTACCTACTGTTAATTACCACTTACCGTCCTCTCTAATCGTACATTTCATTACCTAGCCTTTTTGTTACACCCCCCCTCCCCCCCTTAATTTGACATTCTCTCCCATAAACTTATTCTGTCATTTATTATCATTTACCGGCTGCCGACTTTACAATCGGCCACATAGCGTATTACTACACCATACCATATATATTTGTTCACTAGCTTCATACACATTATTGTTACTCTCAGTCTCTTAGTAATGTTCACAGTTATGTTTTTGCATTCTAATTTTATACATGAGACATCATAGTCTTCCAATTTCGTTGAGCCATTAATTATGTTTTACCGGCTTTTACCGACTTAGTTCTTTAGAGTATATAAGGATAGTTCTTACTACCTCTCTGACACTCCTGATAATTGTGCTAGTATGTGGACCATTTATATATTTTTATATATTATATATTTATTTATATTGTACCCTTTACCCTCAAAATCACTCGCACTATCTGCTACTCGGTCCTACTTTTTATATTTTTTTATTTTAGTTATTACACTACATTATGTACATAGGTTTGCAGATCATACTTTTTGGTATTGGCTTGCTCACTTTGCCCAAAGTTCTATCCGCTGACGTTGTCACCCCTTTTATTTTCTTTTTATAGCTCTTTTATTCGTTTCTTGGGGTTTTAGAATTATTGCCGATTATTTGTCTTTCTTTCAAACGTCATTTTCTGCACCAAAAAACGGTATTCCCATACCACATATCCGTATGTGTTTTAGATCTACACATTTACACTAGCATCTATTTTTATCTGTTTATTTCACGGACAGCCATTCATCAGGTTTGGCATCCTTTGCGATTCATTCCGTGCTATTACTTTCATTGTTCTCATATTCCTAGTTTATGTATTTTATCTTTCCATTTTTATCATTGCAACTATGTTTATTATATGTTCGTATCTCATGATCATTGTTATTTGTCATGTTTTAACCTTTGAACTCTGACGTCATTAGAACGCCCTGTCCTCGTTCACATTGGCGGGTTTTTTCCAATTTTAACATTCTATTTAAACAGTGATTTGTGTGCTTTCCTTCATGACCTGATGAAGATGCCGGTACGGCATTGAAACGCGTAGTCATATTACTAATAAATTTTATTTATTTATCATTCAATCATTCATTTATTATCATCACTCCGAAGTTTTGTTTTCTCGGTCTCATCCGTGTGCAGCAGCGCCCTCGCAGACTCTTTTTTTCCCAGCTCACCCAGCACACATGTTAGATGGAATTTTGGCCCACTCCTCTTTACAGATCATCTGTAAATCATTAAGATTTCGAGGCTGTCGCTTGGCAACTCGGATCTTCAGCTCCCTCCATAAGTTTTCGATGGGATTAAGGTCTGGAGACTGGCTAGGCCACTCCATGACCTTAATGTGCTTCTTTTTGAGCCACTCCTTTGTTGCCTTGGCTGTATGTTTCGGGTCAATGTCATGCTGGAAGACCCAGGAACGAGCCATTTTTAATGTCCTGGTGGAGGGAAGGAGGTTGTCACTCCGGATTTGACGGTACATGGCTCCATCCGTTCTCCCATTGATGCAGTGAAGTAGTCCTGTGCCGTTAGCAGAGAAACACCCCCAAAACATAATGTTTCCACCTCCATGCTTGACAGTGGGGACGGTGTTCTTTGGGTCATAGGCAGCATTTCTCTTCCACCAAACACGGCGAGTTGAGTTAATGCCAAAGAGCCCAATTTTAGTCTCATCTGACCACAGCACCTTCTCCCAATCACTCTCAGAATCATCCAGATGTTCATTTGCAAACTTCAGACGGGCCTGTACATGTGCCTTCTTGAGCAGGGGGACGTTGCGGGCACTGCAGGATTTTAATCCATTACGGCGTAATGTGTTACCAATGGTTTTCTTGGTGACTGTGGTCCCAGCTGCCTTGAGATCATTTACAAGTTCCCCCCCCCCCGTGTAGTTTTCGGCTGAGCTCTCACCTTCCTCAGGATCAAGCATACCCCACGAGGTGAGATTTTGCATGGAGCCCCAGATCGATGTCGATTGACAGTCATTTTGTATGTCTTCCATTTTCTTACTATTGCACCAACAGTTGTCTCCTTCTCACCCAGCGTCTTACTTATGGTTTTGTAGCCCATTCCAGCCTTGTGCAGGTGTATGATCTTGTCCCTGACATCCTTAGAAAGCTCTTTGGTCTTGCCCATGTTGTAGAGGTTAGAGTCAGACTGATTAATTGAGTCTTGAGTCTGTAAACTGTATAAGTATAAGAGACTCCTGTCCACAGACTCAATTAATCATTCTGACTCTAACCTCTACAACATGGGCAAGAACAAAGAGCTTTCTAAGGAGGTCAGGGACAAGATCATAGACCTGCACACGGCTGGAATGGGCTACAAAACCATAAGTAAGACGCTGGGTGAGAAGGAGACAACTGTTGGTGCAATAGTAAGAAAATGGAAGACATACAAAATGACTGTCAATCGACATCGATCTGGGGCTCCATGCAAAATCTCACCTCGTGGGGTATCCTTGATCCTGAGGAAGGTGAGAGCTCAGCCGAAAACTACACGGGGGAAACTTGTTAATGATCTCAAGGCAGCTGGGACCACAGTCACCAAGAAAACCATTGGTAACACATTACGCCGTAATGGATTGAAATCCTGCAGTGCCCGCAAGGTCCCCCTGCTCAAGAAGGCACATGTACAGGCCCGTCTGAAGTTTGCAAATGAACATCTGGATGATTCTGAGAGTGATTGGGAGAAGGTGCTGTGGTCAGAGGAGACTAAAATTGAGCTCTTTGGCATTAACTCAACTCGTCGTGTTTGGAGGAAGAGAAATGCTGCCTATGACCCAAAGAACACCATCCCCACTGTCAAGTATGGAGGTGGAAACATTATGTTTTGGGGGTGTTTCTCTGCTAAGGGCACAGGACTACTTCACCGCATCAATGGGAGAATGGATGAAGCCATGTACCGTCAAATCCTGAGTGACAACCTCCTTCCCGCCACCAGGACATTAAAAATGGCTCGTGGCTGGGTCTTCCAGCACGACAATGACCCGAAACATACAGCCAAGGCAACAAAGGAGTGGCTCAAAAAGAAGCACATTAAGGTCATGGAGTCGCCTAGCCAGTCTCCAGACCTTAATCCCATCGAAAACTTATGGAGGGAGCTGCAGATCCGAGTTGCCAAGCGACAGCCTCGAAATCTTAATGATTTACAGATGATCTGTAAAGAGGAGTGGGCCAAAATTCCATCTAACATGTGTGCAAACCTCATTATCAACTACAAAAAAAACGTCTGACTGCTGTGCTTGCCAACAAGGGTTTTGCCACCAAGTATTAAGTCTTGTTTGCCAAAGGGATCAAATACTTATTTCTCTGTGCAAAATGCAAATAAATATATATAATTTTGACAATGTGATTTTCTTTTTTTTTTTTATACAATCTATCTCTCACTGGTAAAATTAACCTAGCCTAAAAATTCTAGACTGTTCATGTCTGACAGTGGGCAAACTTACAAAATCAGCAAGGGATCAAATACTTATTTCCTTCACTGTATATTGGTAATCTAGTGCTCGAATAGCAGTGTACATTTGTGGCAATGTCCACTAATGGGCGCACAAGTTAGTGTCCTAATGGCCTAGTGTCATTAGACAACTATCAGTGGGGGTTTCCTCCACGTTCTACAGTGTTTACTAATAATTAATTTGAATGAACAAGAAATACATACATACATACATACATACAGTGTGTACTGTACAGAGTAAATGAAACAATACTAATAAGATCTGAGAACATGTGGAAACCTCTGCAGATCACAAATTTGAACAACAACATTGTAATGAAACTTTTTTGAACAGGCAGAAGTCTTTTATCCCATAAAAGAAAAAAAGCCAAATTACAAAGTGTTTCCTAAAGCCAGTATTTAATGTACAAGATGCCCTTTAACTCATAGTGGACTGTCCTTGCATTGTGTGTTTGGAAATTAAGAGGTGAGAGGAAAATCTGTAGTTTCCAGCATTTGGCAGATGCAGATTCCCAATTCACTCATTCTGGCAGCCTCCAGATGGCCTGAAAGAATCCATCCCCTCCCACTACAACATGTGACTTCCTCTCCCATCCCTCCAGACTGTAGCTACAGTTCTATTAGGGACACAAATCTCCAAACTTCCAGAAACAAGCACATCTAGTTCTGGTTCTAGGGCAAACTTCCCAGAGGCCGCTTTTCTAAAAGCAAGGAAATTGAGACAAGATGATAATCAGGTTATTATTTATTGGATCATCTAATTAAGAACATCGTTTGATGATCTCATGGGTGCTTGTAAAGCCAAGATGGTCATTTTTTAAGAACTATATGAAAAACATGCCTTAAAAGGGTTCTAGATCACCAGAACATTCACATTACTCATGATCACATCTTCTTGGGTTGACATCAGTGGATCCTAAAGCAATAGACTAAAATTGACTTTTACGCAGTTTGATGCAGGTTTGTATTCTCTAAGTGAAAAAAATATATTTTTTCATTATATATACTCTATGCGTGTGTATGAGTATTACAAGACATATGAAATATTTCATGATTACCAGGGATGCCAAATAACATTACTGCTGAAGGGATCCTACAGAAATTGAGGCACTGTATTACTATAAATATGTATCACCAAGTATGGCAACTACTGTAATTACTTGGTCACGGACTCAATGTAAGGACTGGGCATGATGGCACCAGGGGTTGGACAAAACATCTCTGGGCAATTGCTGGTCAGTTCAACCATAATGTCAAAGAGCATGTAATTAGGACCCCCCTATTAGCCGTAGAGTGGAGAGCCACGGCAAAGAGCAGCTCACGCTCTGGCGGACTCAACGTGATCATGTCTGACATGGTAACCCATACATTTGACCCACAGCGATAACAGCTGATCAAAGTGGTTTTCAGTTGAAAGGCATATTGTGATCAGCTGATCGCCAGCATTATTAATAAAAGAGGTCATCCACAATTAAATTAAGCATTTTAAATGTACCTCCAGCCAAACATGATAAAAAATTCAAACATCTAAATCCTTATGCGTAGTAACTGAGTGCAGTCTCGCGCTCTCTTGCAAGTGCAACCATTTGTACTCCAGACATCTCCTGTCCTCCGTTTCCGGAACAAGAATTCACTATTGCACCACTCACCTCAAGCCACTTACACCCTGAGGCCCCATGCACACGACCGTAAAGTCTCCCGTAATTACGGACAGAAATTACAGTCTGTAATTACGGGCCCATTCATTTCTATGGTCGACGGACACCTTCCCGTATGTCTACGGAAGGGTTTCCGTGCCGTAGAAACCTGCCGAAAAAAATAGGACAAGTCCTATTTTTTTATTTTACAGACCGTGCTCCTATACTTTATAATGGGAGCACGGCCCGTAAAAACATCCGGCTGTCCGTGGCCGGCCGTGTCTGTAATTACGGGTCAGAATTACAGGCACGGTCGTGTGCATGAAGCCTTAGACTGGTGTGGAGTAATGCAGTGGCCACATATCTTTATTACATATGTTGAAGCTTTCAAAAGTGTAAAAAAAAAAAAATAAATAGATTAATTTCTCCGGACATTATATTGTAATTAGGGACAAGGTGTCCACCGGATCAGGAAGTGTTCTGCACTTTTATCCGTAACGCCTTCCCACTCCCTCTCCAATGGACTTGAGTGACATCTTTGCTCGTCTGCTGCGTCATATGCTGCTCCAGCCCAGCAGAGATGTCTAGCAATGTAAGCAGATTTTTTTTTCGGGAAGATCTAGTAAAATCCTCCCTTTAACAGCTTCTATGTGTTTGAAAAGTGCTGCTACATAAGATGTGGCCTAGATTAAAAGTAAAGGAAACACCATATATAGTCTTGGTATACACAGACATTCTCAGTAGGAGTTCTTTGCAGCCCACAGGCAGGATGTGGAAGTACCTTAGTGAGCCCAATTTGATCCTTGCGGAAACCCTCCAGGGGTTTGATCAGGAGTTCATCTGCATTCTGAAGCTGTGGTGGAAACACAGAGAAATAGTCAGTGCAGGAAAAAACAACACTGATAAAGAAGGTAAAAAGTCAGAAACATCAATTGTTCAGTAGGATTTCCTATAACAACAATGCCTTCTGCCTGCCTGTAATACACAGCACAGAATACATTCTCCCATTTAAGAAGCAGGACTCCAGCAGCACACATCATTTCTCATTCTTAACCTTAATGAGTTTATTCGGTAAGTTTTATTGCTTTTGGCAAAACGACGGGCCCGGTGCACAACAGGGACAAACTGAAACCATGGGCACCAGATCCGTCACCATTGAAATCAATGGTGATGGAAACGGAAATCTTTAGTTTCCGTTTGTGTCTGTTCAGGGTCCCGTTCTGACGGAAAGCTCCAACTGAACGTCAGAACGGGACCCCAACGCAGATGTGAACGAGGCCTAAGAAAGAACCAAGTAAAATACAACAATTTAAACAAAAAAAAAAAAAGGCTAACTCAAATTTGACAATCAACTAACTATTCAAAAAGTGACAAAAGTGGTACACTGCTTACAACCCATTTGCATTAACATGGCTAAATGCGGCTCAGTCATCTAAATATACTATCCTTGTTTAGGGTAGCATACTATAGGTACAGCCAGGGGCTTAACTAGAAAACACTGGGCCCCCCTCCCCTGAGTGGCACACACAGCCTTGGCCTTGTAGATAGTGCCCCCCTGTAGACAGTGCTATACAGCACCCCCCTGTAAACAGTGCTATACAGCACCCCCCTGTAGACCGTGCTATACAGCATCCCCCTGTAGACAGTGCTATACAGCCTTCCCATACAGTGCTATACAACCCCCTGTAGATAGTGCTATACAGCCTACTCAAACAGTGCTATACAGCCCTCCCTGTAGATTGTGATAGACTTTCAAGTATCACAAAGAGGGACAATCGATGTGGCGAACAGCATAATTTTTTTTTTCTTTCTTTTAAGCCACGCCTCTAATCCCACCCAATCCCCGCTCATACACACCCGATTCCGCCCACACAGTATAATGCCCCCATAGCTGCCACCATACAGTATAATGCCTCCCATAGCTGCCCGACAGTATAATGCCCCCAAAGCTGTCCCCACAGAATAATGCCCCTACTGTATAATGCCACCATAGCTGTCCCCACAGCATAATGCCCCCATAGCTGTCCCCACAATATAATGCCCCCCCATAGCTGTCCCTACAGTATAATGCCCCCCATAGCTGTCCCTACAGTATAATGCCTCATCATATAGTGAAATTCTCCTATAGCAGCCACCGTATCAGCCCCCCTTCCCTACCCAGTATAATGCCCCATAGTGCCTAATAGAAAAATAATAATACAATTACTTACCTATCCCCGTTCCTACAACGGGTGGAGGATCCTTCTCCTCCAGTCTGTGAGGTGAGTGACTCGGCGCAGATAGGCGATGACGTCACTACATCGCGCCTGCCTGCGCCGAGCCGCTCACGGCAGAGTGAATGCTGGAGCACAAAGCGGTCAACTCCTTGCTCCAGCATTCAGAAAGCGGGACCAGCGCAGTGAGTGCTGTGTGGCCATGTTTAGGGGCCTGGTCGCAATTGCAAATGTTGCGACCCCTAGGGCTACGCCACTGTATACAGTAGCCTATGGCAGAGCAGGGAGATACCTCCCTGCTCTGTCATAGTGTTCAATAGTATCTGCATCCGAAGGACGCAGACACTATTGATTGTGGTGTCTCTACTGCTGTAGCAGCCATAGCGGCTGCTAGCTGAGCCTCCGGGCATGGGGGGGAACCGTGCCAGCTTGCGGCACAGGCCCCCTCATGCCGCAGGCCCCGTAGCAGCAGCTATGGCTGCTACAATGGTAGTTACGCCACTGGGTATAGCTCCGCTGTGCTCATGGACCCAAAGTCTGCCATTTTTGAAAAATCGCAATAAATGGAATACTGTGGACTCATAAGCAGATCCAGCATATGAGTCCGCTGTATTCATGAGCCTGGACACCCTCCTGAGTGATAGGGGCCCCTGCCCACTATAGCAGCTATAGTGGCTGCTACGGGGCCCACATAACATTTATGGGCCCAGGTGCTATCGACTGTCACATTCCATTGTATCTGCGTCCTCAGGACTGAATACTATAGGCTGCAGGACATGTTAGGCCTGCAACCTATTAGGCGCTGGGAAGAATCCTTGTGCAGGCCGGCGATGACAGGATGGAAGAATCCTTGTCAGGCTGGTCGCGCCTGGAGGCTGTGAAGCACTCTGTCCGTCATGAGTACGGAGCTAGGTAAGAACACATTTTTTTTTGGGGGGGGCGGTGTGCCACTATATACAAGGGGAGGGCTGTGTGTCCCTATATACAAGGGGAGGGCTGTGTGTCACTATATACAAGGGGAGGGCTGTGTGTCACTATATACAAGGGGAGGGCTGTGTGTCACTATATACAAGGGGGGGGGGCTGTGCGTCCCTATATACAAGGGGAGGGGGATCGTTGCAGCACTAGATGGAAAGGTTATATAGATTAAATTTTTTGCACATGGGGGATCCCAGAGAAACTTTGGAGACTTTCTGCCATTACCTGAATAACATCTGGCCTGAACTTCAATTCACTGCACACATAGATCCTTGTCAAGTTAGCTTCTTGGATACACTTGTTATGAAGTACGCACAAAGTCACTTGAGCACTGACCTTTATATTAAGGTCACAGATTTGGAGCAGTCTACTGCTATACTCTATCCTTTCACCCTGCCACTAACATAAAATCACTACCCAGATCACAATACGACAGGTTAGATAGAATTGTGGGTACGACAGGCCAGAAAATAGTTTGCATGGAGAAAATGACCCACAGATTTTTACAATGTGGTTATCCACGACACATACTCAGAGGCCCAACCACCCAGATATAGACCAAGGAGAGAAATGAATAAACAAATACCGTTCATGCATAAATACATTGTCACGATAACAGGATGTGTGGACCCACTAGGCCGCTCTGCCATAGCGGAGAGGAAGCTGGCCTAGTCACAGTCTATGCAAGAGTCTATATCAGTTCGTAGCACAAGGGTACCTAAAATAGTCCAGACAGTGGCCGATGCTTCAGCACGGATGGAGGTGGGTGCAGCATGTTGCGCCAGACGTGGCGGATAAAACTGGACGTGGCGGATGACACTGGAGCTTTAGGACACGACTCCAACACTAACCGGCTCAGTGCCATGGCCATGGCCCATCAGGCTCACTCACCTCCTTACGGCCGCAGTCATGGGTCTGCGAGCACTGGCCCCAGTGCCCTTCTCAGGAGACACCAGCACTCACTTCCGCTTACCTCGACCGGGTCCCGTAGGGTGCGCGTGCACGCCCGTGCCCGCTCTTAAAGGGGCAGCGCGAGCACTGGAGTTTAATATAAAATTAGCACATGAGTCCCTGGACTATATGAAGGGCCGAGCCCCTTCCTCCCATGCCGGAGCGTTGTTGTCGTACCCAAAGTTGGTCTATGCAAATGGTCTCCTAGTGTTTTCCAGTTCCCAGTGTTCCTCGTACCTGTATCCCGTGCTATCCTGGGCAAGTGCCGTGCTGAGCTGTAGTCGTGCTGTGCTGCATTCCACGCCTGTCCTGCTACACCACGCCTGACGTCTGCCTATTCCCAGCCAAGCCTGCCTTGCTACTGTCTGAGCTGCCACAGGTACACTATATGAACTAGATAGACTGTGACCTGCGCCCTGTTGGCCAGCTGCCATACCATCAAGGTGCTATGGCTCAGTGGGTCCACGAACCTAACGTGACACTCAGGAACAAGGACACAGCACGGGATACATGTAGCAGGGCACGGGTAACAACAGGAACAGGATAACACTAAGGGACCATTTGCAAGACTGACATGGGATTAACTAACAACACTCAGGCAATGAGTGAAAGGGCAGAACCCTTTTTATAGTCCAGGGTTATCATGGGCTAATTACAGATTTTACATGTGTATGTACTGGCCCTTTAAGGGCGGGCACGAGCGTGTGCGCGCACTCTACGGGGACACAGAGGACGGGCGCGGAAGTGAGCGCTGGCGTCTCCTGGGAAGGAGATGAGAGCCAGCGCTCACAGATCCATGGCTGCGGGGGCTAGTGGGGTAAGTAATCCCGACGGTCCATGGCCATGGACGCTACAACTATCATCCATTTACAGGTAAAATCCTCAATATTATCAGGGGGACATTGGTAACTCCTTGGGAAACCTTATCCCAGTCGAGAAGATTGGCAATGCCATACTCCCATGTAACAGACGCCCAAAAAACCTACAGGACAATCTAATTAAAGATATGTCTTTGCATATCAGTACCAAGCCAGATGTTTCTGCACACCCCTAAGAAGGGCACTTCTCCATGTCGACATTGCATGCAATTTTCACATGTTCTAAAAGGAGATAAGGTCAGACATCCTCAGACGGGCCAAGGTTTCCCGATTCACGAGTTCTTCTCCTTTGACAGCAACTCGGTCGTATATTTGATTAAATGTCCTTGTGGCCTAGTGTATGTGGGACAGGATCTCATAACACTAGTCCTCTATCACGATCTGTGGGTATGTGGACCCACTGGGCCGTACCGGTATTGCAGCTGGCCAAACAGGGTATAAAGTCAATGTCTATAGTTCGGATAAAGGTACCTGTGACAATACAGACAGTAGTGATAGTTAAGGCTCGGATGGAACTCTGGCAGCAGGCAGACAACAGGTGCGGAGAAACACAGCGGGTGTAGTAGGCGACACAACACGACTCCAACGCAGTATAGCACATGAACACGGTAGCACAGGAAACATGATACAGGTAGCAGGAACAGGAACTGGAAAACCCTCAAGGAACCATTTGCAAGACAGACACGGGGGGATACAAACACGCTCAGGCATTGTAGGGAGAGGCAGAACCCTTCTTATAGTCCAGGGTGATCTGGGAGCAATCAGCTCAATCTAACACATGTGTGCGCTCTGGGTCCTTAAGGCTGGATTGAGCTCGCGAGCGCACCCTAGTGGTCACTGCGGAACAGGACGGCCGTATGTGCAGATATCTCTGGAGAGAAGGGCGTCAACAGGATGGGAGGAGTTTGTGGTCAGCCACCACGGATGTTACATCCACAATCCGTTGTAAAAATCTCCTGTTACCAGCTCATTTTCATCAACAGAGACATACACTAGCGCAGCTTTTCTTTGAAGTCCTAGAACACGTCCCAGCACCACACAGGGGTGGAGATAGGATCAAAAGACTTAAAACTACGAAGGTCTTTTTGGATTCATCGACTACAATCATTAGAACCACAAGGATTGAACAGAGAATATGAAATTTCGAGAATATGAAATATGCTCAAATTGCTTTTCATATTGTGGACCGTATATCGTATCACATTCCGTGTACTTATGGGAGGGTATATATAAATATAGATTTTGGATCTTTGAATGAGATTTCCTTAGCATGAACTTCAAATTAACATACAACTTTATCTTTCTAGATGTGCTAATACTGGGTTTACGCCTATTTTGAAAGTGCACATGGACCTAGCTGCGTAAGAAAAGAGAAAAAAAAAATTACCTCCGAGTCTTATATACTGACCATGCTACCAGTGGTATAAGTATTAATACAACATGAACTGTGTATCCTACTAGTATAAGTTTAAAATGTAATTTCCATATCCCAACATGCCTAGCTATGCTTCCACTTGGGACTTATAGGCTATTGATCCCATCACCAATCTTATCTCCAGTCTTATCACCAATCTTATCTACAACTTTGACGGACATGATCTTTATCCTATCAGAGGATACGCTGCAATCTCATCCTGCTCCAAACGTATGACGTGTCATAACTGGACTGATGCAATCAACGTCACGACAGCTACTAGTAGTCACATGACATGGTAAACACGAGTGCATACCTGGACCGCGCCATTACCTAACAGAGACCGAGGTTGCAAGCTCCGCATATACCTATCCACGGATGTAATCCGGTAAGCAGCAATTACATCCAGAACCTGACCAGGACTGGTTATTGCCCCTTTTAGGGCCGGCTCAGACTAGACTGACTATATTGCTCTCTCACCACATATAGTAACAGACTGCCACCACTAGTAAATCTTGACTTGCTAAAGGGGATGCTTGTTTTGGTTATACAGTGCCCACCAAAAGTTCCGGAACACCCTAATAACTTTTGAACGGCTCGACATAGAGGGTTAAAATTTGGTGGGATTTAATGGGGTCATAAAATCTACCCGTTAACGCCCCCAAAAAAAAAAAACACCCCCACCCCCTTGGGGGCGGTGGGGTGGGTTGAGGCAGCAAAATCTTAAATGGCACGGGGGGGGGGGGGTCAAGTTGGGGTTCCTTTGAAAGCTCTTTTCAATACGAAAATGATGCTGCAATTTTTTGAGATAGGATTTTTTGTCGCTGAGATATTTAACGTTAAAGTTATCATCTTCATTATCGGCTACTGCCGGTGTTAGCATTATACAAAATGTACCGCGCGGGTAAAATCCTAAATGTGTGTGGGCGCGCGTGCGTGCTTGGGAATGTCACATCAAGGTGATTTTAAATTACGTATTATTACAAATCGGACTCTGTGATACAAAATGGACCTGGTCTACGATTGTAACATGATTTCATGTGTACACATTTCGCTTGTTGTGCTCCACTCGAGACAGATGTATGAGGATCATCATGTACAGTGAGCAGAACATCTAAAGCTTTTTCATCATTACTAGCATGTTTGGGTCTTCCGGATCTTGGTGCGTCTTTAACCCGTTAGTGACCGACAATACGCCTTTTCACGTCAGTCACTAACGGACTTTATTCTGATGCATATGCCTTTTTACGGCACTGCATCAGGATAAAGTAAACAGAGCAGGGAGCCGTCAAATCTCCCTGCTCTCAGCTGCCAGGGGCAGCTGAGGGTTGGGGACGTCCCTGCTCTGCCGTGTGAGATCGATATAAGTATCGATCTCACCCGTTTAACCCCTCAGATGCGGTGCACAATAGCGTGCACCGCATCTGAGTGGTTTTGGAGAGAGGGAGCTCCCTCTCTCTCCCATCGACATCCGGCGATACGATCGCCGAGTGTCTGTGTCTCCAATGGCAGCAGGGGGCCTAATAAAGGCCCCCAGGTCAGCCTGGAGCGAATGCCTGCTAGATCATGCCGGATGCATGACCTAGCAGATGCCGGTCCGTTTTAAATATAGAGACACAAAAACAAATAATTTTGAAAAAAATGCGGTTTTACTGTGTAAAAGTAGTAAAACATACAAAAACCATACAAATTTGGTATCGTTGCAATCGTAACAACCCGCTGAATAAAGTTATTGTTTTATTTATATCACACGGTAAACGGCGTAGATTTAAGACGCGAAAAAGAGAGTGGCAAAATCTCAGGTTTTTTTCTATTCCTGCCCAAAAAAAAGTTAATCAATAAATAATATGTACCTCTAAATGGTGCTATTAAAAAATACAACTTGTCCCGCAAAAAACAAGACCTTATACAGCTATGTCGACGCAAAAATAAAAAGGTCATAGCTCTGGGAATGCGACGATGGAAAAACTTAAAAAATGGCTTGGTCATTAAGGTTTAAAATAGGCTGGTCATTAAGGGGTTAATTGAACCGGTTATTTGGAAACGATGAACAGTTCTTTTAACAGTTGACAATGAAATTGTACCACGGATAAGATAAGTGGCATTGAATAAAGCCGCTACTTCTCCATAGGATCTTATTTTTTCTTTGCCATACCCCCTCATCATCAATAAAGTGATCCTTTCCGTTTCGGTCAAATGCACTTTGTGATATGTCAATAGAAATGTACAAAAATGAAAATTAGTCTCTGAATTAGCGCTCTCTGAAATTCACAAGCGACTACCGAAATGCGTACACATGAAATCATGTTACAATCATAGACAAGGTCCATTTTGTATCGCAGAGGCTCACACACACGCACACACACACACTTTTAGGATTTTAACCGCGCGGTACATTTTGGATAATGTTAACACCGGCAGTAGCCGATAATGAAGATGGTAACTTTAAACGTTAAATATCTCAGCGAAAAAAAATCCTCTCAAAAAATTGCGGCATCGTTTTCGTATTGAAAAGAGCTATCAAAGGAGCCCCCCACTCGACCCTCCGTGTCATTTAAGATTTTGCTGCCTCCACCCACCCCACTGCCCCAAAGGGGGTGGGGGTGTTTTTTGTTTTTTTTGCGTTAATGGGTAGATTTTATGACCCCATTAAATCCCACCAAATTTCAACCCTCTACCTCGAGCCGTTTAAAAGTTATGAGGGTGTTCTGAAAATTTTGGTGGGCACTGTATATAACTTTGCACATATATGGTGGGAACATTGGTCTTTGTATAGTGGTTTTTATTCAGTAACAATATGGGGGTATTATTCAGTTACTATGTGGTTATGGTGTGTCGGTATAATTCATTAACTGTTTGGGGGTATTATTCAGTCACTATGTGGTTATGGTGTGGCAGTATTATTCAGTAACAGTAAGGGTATGTGCACACGAGAAGTGCCTTTTACGTCTGAAATGACACGGTTTTCAGGAGAAAACAGCTGCCTCGTTTCAGACGTAAAAGCTCCTTCTCGCATTATGCAAGGCGTCTGACGCTCGTAAATCTTGAGCTGCTCTTCATTGACTTCAATGAAGAACGGCTCAAATTACGTAGCAAAGAAGTGTCCTGCACTTCTTTGCCGAGGCAGTCAATTTACGCGTCGTCGTTTGACAGCTGTCAAACGACGACGCGTAAATTACAGGTCGTCTGCACAGTACGTTGGCAAACCAATTCAAATGAATGGGCAGATGTTTGCCGACGTATTGTAGCCCTATTTTCAGACGTAAAACGAGGCATAATACGCCTCGTTTACGTCTGAATATAGGTTGTGTGAACCCAGCCTAAGGGGGTATTATTCAGCAACTATATGGGGGTATTATTCAGACACTATGTGGCAGTATTATTCAGTAACATTGTGGGGGTATTATTCAGTCACTATGTGGTTATGGTGTGGCAGTATTATTCAGTAACAGTGTGGGGGTATTATTCAGTCACTGTGGTTATGGTGTGGCAGTATTATTCAGTAACAGTGTGGGGGTATTATTCAGTCACTATGTGGTTATGGTGTGGCAGTATTATTCAGTAACAGTGTGGGGGTATTATTCAGTCACTGTGGTTATGGTGTGGCAGTATTATTCAGTAACAGTGTGGGGGTATTATTCAGTCACTATGTGGTTATGGTGTGGCAGTATTATTCAGTAACAGTAAGGGGGTATTATTCAGCAACTGTATGGGCGTATTATTCAGACACTATGTGGCAGTAGTATTCAGTAACAGTGTGGGGGTATTATTCAGTCACTATGTGGTTATGGTGTGGCAGTATTATTCAGTAACAGTGTGGGGGTATTATTCAGTCACTATGTGGTTATGGTGTGGCAGTATTATTCAGTAACAGTAAGGGGGTATTATTCAGCAACTGTATGGGGGTATTATTCAGACACTATGTGGCAGTATTATTTGGATCTTATAATGTATTATTATTGGTCTTATAATAGTGAGTTGTTTTCAGTAACAGTACGCAGGTAATATTTCATCTATAGTGGTATGATTTAATAACTGTATATAGATAATTTTTTTTGTTGAGAGGGGGGACATATGCTTTGGGGCTTGCAACACTCCTGGACACGCAAGAAATCAGCGATGCAGTTCTCTGCACACCGCCTTCTGAACTGACTGCATTATTGATACAGTAATTCAGCATTTTGGGCCCCACTTTTAACATTGGCCAGGGCCACACTTTGTCTAAAACTGGACCTGCTCATAAGCCTACTCTGCTAATGTCTACTGTGTTATTATTTTATAATAGCAGCATATTAAGGTGACAAAGCTTCTGGCCATAGCCGTTATATAATCCAGGTCCGTTCCCATTGACATATAAATGTGTTTATTATTTCAATATGGTGTAGGTGATGAGTGGCTGTTAGACACCAATAGCGACGCTTATCCAAACGGGAAGCACTAGGATCAGAAATACGGTCAAATGCATGGACATTGGATTGTAATTATTTTATACTTCTATCCAGTTGACCTGAAAACTGTATTTAAGTTTTCGTTAAAGGGGGTTCCTAGTGAAGGATATTTTCTTACATAATCATACCTAAGGATATATGGACGTCAGAGGGGAGAGTCCTCCACTTGGGACCACTGCTACGTGCCAGAATAGCACAGAATGCTCTGGCAGACCTGGCGAATCCTTGCATTACACGGATGGCCATCCATTTGCTGGCCACTGCTTTCACTGGCGATAGCAACTGATCGCCAGGGGTGAGAGAAGCCGGACCCTTTTTGAAAAGGGCATTTGTCAAAAGAAATAGTCAGGTACAAGATTGTGTAAAAGACCTACCTTATTCGCATAAAGCTAGTTTGAAATGATCATATACCATTTTTTTAATCTTGAAAAAAAAGTTAAGTTTTTTTTTTTTACTCTTTTTCTTAGTCTCCCTAGGTGCATTGAACAAGTGATCGTTATTGAGAGTACAATACACTGCAATACCATGTATTGCAGTGTATTGTCATTTTTATCGGCTCCTATTAAGCCCGCCTCTTGCCCCCAAACTGCATTGACAACCATCAGCACCCCGCGATTTATACATATTGTAAAAAGAACAGGTTATGGTTTTTAGACAGGTTCTGATCATTGTGCTTTCAAGTTCCTAATATTTTTTTTCCATCAGTTGATTTTTTATTTTTTTTTAAAGTGTGGGAGGACATTATTGTAATACTAACAAAAACAAAAAAACTAAAATAATACTGTGCTTGTTTGCTATATGCTATCTTACATTGTGTTCTTTAGTTACTCCAAGCAGGCAGACTGCGCACTAATTTACAAAGAAGTCATATATGTCCACACTGATTTCTGCATTTAAAAAAAGATTGTGTACAGTACCTTGATAATTCATGCTGGTTTTAACTTCTCAAAGCGACAGTTATCATATATGTTCTCATGAATGCAAACGTATAATAGTGGTAAAAACGCTGCAAAACTACTGCAAACATTTATAATACTGACAGATTATTATAGGAAGAACAAGTCTTACCATCATCATCTTCTCATCCTCCACCTCCTGCAGAAGGTCAGCAAATTCTTTAAAGGACTCCGCTGAGATGGTAAATAAAGAGAACAGATCAATTAAGCAATCTCACTAAGATGACTACATGTACGTAGAAGATACAAAAATTCTGCTAACAGTACGAACTCTCTACCTGTACAGTCCATATATTATTCCCTGGTCATGCTCTGGTGGACTCAACATGTCCATGTTGTGTCCATAATATCGTCACCCATTTATTTCAATGGTCAGGTCACTGAAACTAAAAAGCTCTTGCACTTTCGGTAACTCTCATGGCGGGAGGTGAATTTTGAAATATTTGTAAAAAAAAAAAAATTCTTTAGTCTACACAAAAAAAAAAATTTTTTTTACTAGACACAGGTGACTTTCTTATTCTTTAAAATTGGAGCGGATATAAATTTAATTTTGTAGATCTTATTTAGGGAAATCAGTCAGAAACAGGGGGAAACATTTTTTACTAATTATTTCAAGTTCTGTCCTAACTGCCCCCATTTTTCATGGCTTCATTTTAGTTTTTACTTCCAAAAGCTGTACGTTTTTTTTACAACATAGCCGTATGAGAGCTTGTTTATTGTGGGAAGAGTTGTAGTTTTTAATGGCACCATTTAATGTACTGCGAAACTACCAAAAAAATCTTAGTGGGCTGGAATAGAAAAAACTGATTCTCCCTTTGTTTTTTGGGGTTTTATTTTTATGGTGTTCACCGTGCAGTAAAAAAAAGAAATGTGAACTTTATTCTGCAGGTTAATATATGTGTACATTGTGTAACATATGACATCACTACAGTGCTGAGAACAAAGACCCTATTTCTAGTCGAACATGCGTCTCTCCTCCTTAGCTTTAGACGCAGCATCTGTACATAGATGATAATCATTCAGGTACAGATATTATTTAGTGAATACGCAAAAGCAGATAGCTACGGTGCCCAGTGGGCCGCAGATGATAGCCTCAGGGCTACATGCAGCCCGCAGGGCCGCGTGTTTGAGACCCCTGTCTTAACTGAATCAAATTATCCCAACAGCTAACGGTACATGTCAAATAGGACTTTCCAATGTACATCTGACAATAAGGGAATGTCTTATCTCCACTTCTGCAGGGCATGTGTAGGAAGCTATTGTGGTTGAAGAGTTCAGTAAATGAACTCTAAAGGGGTAAGGATTGAAGTGAGGGGAATTGTGGCCTTAACAAACGCCTCAATTGTAAGAACCGATAAAACTTCTTTGAGACAAAACTTAAAAGGAAGAATGCCATTTCTTCTGTTACACATCTGCTCCAGGCAGTCTAAAAAGTTGGGGAAGATGATGGTAGTCCCTTGGAGTGATGTAGGACTGTATTGTGCAACTTATTTTGTGTTCTACATGTCAGACTTGTGCTTCTACCTCACAAAGACAAGAGCAGGGGGAGATAAAAGGTATGTTAAAAGCCAAACCCTCATAGGACCATTTTACGGCTTTGTATATGAAAAGGCGTTTAAGTGAATTTCAACATTATTTAATTTTTTTTAACCATTCTGTCCCTATAAATGAAGGGAGGTATTAGGAGCACATATTTAACCCATTCAGGACCTGTCCAGTTTTTGCCTTCAGGACCCAAAGAATTATTACATTTTTTTTGCTTTTATGAATGACAAGTGGTGCTTTGTTAGGGCACCATTTTGGGGTACACACATTTGCTCATAATTTTTAGGAATTTATAATATGTGGGGAAAAGTAGACCAAAAAAAAAAAATTTACACTAGTTTTACATTTTTTACACTGCTCACCAATGATCTCAAATAGTGATAAAAATTTATTGTACAATTCATTATGGTTATGGGGGATACCAAATATGCATGTTATTTGGGGTCTTGTATTTATCAATAATAAAAGTCCCTTTTCTCTTTCCGTTAACCTTACATTTATATTATTTCTGACTTTTTTTTCTCATCTCATAAAAGTTATTTTTTATAGGACATCCATAGGCTTATCATCCGTAAGCTTAACATCCATCGTGGGGAAAATGTTTGAGGGGCTATTGAGGGACTATATACAGGATTATGTGACAAAAAATAGTATTATAAGTGACAGCCAGCACGGTTTTACTAAGGATAGAAGTTGTCAAACTAACCTGATCTGTTTTTATGAAGAGGTAAGCAGAAGCCTAGACAGAGGGGCCGCTGTGGATTTAGTGTTTTTGGACTTTGCAAAGGCATTTGACACTGTCCCCCATAGACGCCTAATGGGTAAATTAAGAACTATAGGTTTAGAAAATATAGTTTGTAATTGGATTGAGAATTGGCTAAAGGACCGTATCCAGAGAGTTGTGGTCAATGATTCCTGCTCTGAATGGTCCCCGGTAATAAGTGGTGTACCCCAGGGTTCAGTGCTGGGACCACTATTATTCAATTTATTTATTAATGATATAGAGGATGGGATTAATAGCACTATTTCTATTTTTGAAGAGGACACCAAGCTATGTAATATAGTTCAGTCTATGGAAGATGTTCATGAATTGCAGGCAGATTTAAACAAACTAAGTGTTTGGGCGTCCACTTGGCAGATGAAGTTTAATGTAGATAAATGTAAAGTTCTGCATCTGGGTACCAACAACCTGCATGCATCATATGTCCTAGGGGGAGCTACACTGGGGGAGTCACTTGTTGAGAAGGATCTGGGTGTACTTGTAAATCATAAACTCAATAACAGCATGCAGTGTCAATCAGCTGCTTCAAAGGCCAGCAGGATATTGTTGTGTATTAAAAGAGGCATGGACTCACGGGACAGGGATGTAATATTGCCACTTTATAAAGCATTAGTGAGGCCTCATCTAGAATATGCAGTTCAGTTCTGGGCTCCAGTTCATAGAAAGGATGCCCTGGAGTTGGAAAAAATACAAAGAAGAGCAACGAAGCCAATTAGGGGCATGGAGAATTTAAGTTATGAGGAAAGATTAAAAGAATTAAACCTATTTAGCCTTGAAAAAAGACGACTAAGGGGTTACATGATTAACTTATATAAATATATTAATGGCACATACAAAAAATATGGTGAAATCCTGTTCCTTGTAAAACCCCCACAAAAAACAAGGGGGCACTCCCTCCGTCTGGAGAAAAAAAGGTTCAACCTGCAAAGGCGACAAGCCTTCTTTACCGTGAGTACTGTGAATCTATGGAATAGTCTACCGCAGGAGCTGGTCAGAGCAGGGACAGTAGATGGCTTTAAAAAAGGGTTAGATAATTTCCTAGAACAAAAAAGTATTAACTCCTATGTGTAGAAATTTTTCCTTCCCTTTTCCCGTCCCTTGGTTGAACTTGATGGACATGTGTCTTTTTTCAGCCGTACTAACTATGTAACTATGTAAGGGTGTGTTCACATATTAATTTCACCAGCATCAGTTTTTTGTGTCTCGTGATTACAACGGAGGCAAAAACAGATGCAAAAATATGTCAGTTGTCATCAGGCTTTTTCACAATTTTTTACTACAAAAGCATCAGTTGTCATCAGTTGTCATTAGTGGTCATCAGTTTTTACCACAATGGTCCACCAAAAAGGTAGACTAGGGTCTGAAAACGTGCCAATTTTATCAGAGTGGTGAATAGCTTGTGATAGATTGGATACATGATAGATTAGATACAAGTTGTGTACTTGTCATTTCACAAAACTTCTGACGTGATCCTGGCATGTCAGGGCTCTTCTTCTCTGCTCCGGCCTCGGCGCTGCACTGAAGTCTGACACACATATTGTAATGTCACGTGTGTCATATTCAGTACAGCGCCGAGAAGGAGAGCCCAGAAGGAAGCGGCTGTACACTCACCTCACCTCAGATTCTCTAAGCCGGCCTGTGAACCTGCAAAGGCGCCAAACACAAGCCCTAACTTCAGGGAGTAGCTTGTTTTTGGCCCCTTCACAGCTACCCAATCCCAACACGCATTACCTACCCTACCCAACCCACACCATGCGGAGATTGCTTTAGTTTCTATTCACACGACAGTGTCAGGTGTCGGCCGTTAAAAACGTCTTGGTCAGTTATTGCCGGCCGTTTTGCATCCGTTCCGGGTTTCCATTTTTACGGCTGATTGTGACCCGTTTTGCATCCGTTTTTCACTTTCCTTTTTAAAAACAGATGAATTTAAATTTGTAGATAATGCCACAGTGCCCCCTGTAAACAGTGGCACACAGCCCATTGTAAATAATGCCACACAGCCCCTTGTAAATAAAGCCACACAGCCCCTTGTAGAGCGTGCCATTGAGGAGCCCCTGACATCACAATCCATATATGGATAGTGACGTTAGTGGCTTCTCCAGGAGCAGAACCCCGGTCAGAGCGTCAGCAACGCTCTGGCCAGGGATTCCGGTCCAGGACATCTCCTGGCGTCACGGTCCATATATGGACAGGGACATCAGGGGTTCCCTCTAGTAGCGAAATAGGGCTTTTTTCTCCCACTCCGGGTGCTGCTGGAAAAAGGAATTGGCAGCAACTGGCGTTCATCCGGCCAACAGTGCATTACAAAAGGATGCGGCGCCGGATCTACCAGGGAGCAAAATGCTGCAGGTAACGTTTTTGGATCCGGCGCCTGCACAGGTCCGGCGCCGTACTGCGGCACAACTTATGTCCAATGTGCCAAAACCGATCCCAAAAAAAGCTATGGGAACGGTTCTAGCATCAGTTTCCCTTTGGCTTTTTTGCAACATGCCGGAGGGAAACTGACAGGGACAACTGGCATATGTGGACGGCCCCTAAGCAACTGGCTATACTAAAAGACAGCCCTAGGATCCTGTAATGGACCCTGGACTCTCTGCCTATACCTAGTTAAGGCAGAGATCATGTAACGCTCACAAAGGGGTACCCTGCCTGCGTTCATATTTCTCTGATCTCCGCACAGGTATGATTGGCAGCCACACTTCTGCTTCTGAGCACGTGGTCAGAGTTTATTTGCTTAAGCGCTGTCAGCACCATAATATTATGAACTTTACAGACAAAGGAGAACATGGACCTGCACAAACAAATTTACAATATTGGAGGTAGTTGAATAGTAAATACAATAGGTAGATCCGTGCTGGCTGGTTAATAAGTCTTTAGGAAAGTGTTAGGAAAATTATATATACATTTCCAATGTTGAAATAAAGTATATGTTTAACGTATACTTTTTTTTCATTGGATGGCTGTGACGGATGCCATCTGTCGCCCATAGACTCCTAAAACAAAAAATGTACACATTCAATGTATACGTTTGCTTTTTTTTAGTGGAGGACGTAAGATTGTATTGAATTGATATCATGACAAATTGTATAACTTAATGCAATTCAAGAAAAGGTAAGGGTGGACACATAAAAAACAAGCTGCCAAATATCATGTAGCCCCTTTGCGGGCCGCCAAAACACCTCTGACACGTTAAGGTAATGACAAAGTGATACGTGTCAAAGTAACATCCACCTGGATTTCACAGCAGAACATTGCTCAGAGCATCAATACTGCCTTCTTCCCATAGCGCCATCTCTTCCACAGTTATGTGACAGTTATGTGACACAGACAACTGGCCGTCCACATGATATACAAGAAACCATGATTCATCAGACCAGGTCATCTTCTTTCATTGCTCTATGGTCTAGTTCTGATGCTCCCATGCCCAGTGTATGTGCTTTTGGCAGTGGACAGAGTAAGCATGGGCGCCTTGACCAGTCTGCGGCTGCACAGCCCCAAACATAGCAAGCTGCAAGTGTGTTCGGACACCTTTCTATCATAGCCAGCAATTTGTGCTACAGTAGCTCTTGTAGGATCGGACCAGACGAGCTAGCCTTCGATTTCCAATGTTATTCACTTCACCTGTCAGTAGCTGTAATGTTATAGCTGGTATTCTTGTGTTTTAGTGCTTGACTGTGGAAGCTCAAAAGTAGAGGATGATGCACCTTTATCAGATCATGCAGACATCGCATTACCTCCAAACTCACAGGATACCATTTATCACCCATGCTTTCCTCCCTAGTGAAAGAGAGGGGTACTCTGCACTTTACCAGAGAATTTGTGATCTATTAACAAATGATTTTAAAGGGCTTAATGCCATCTGGTTATTTGGAACATTAGACTCCTGGGAATGTTCTGTAAGACCTGCTCACTCCCGAAAAAAAAAAGTAGCTTGTATTGTATGAGCTCAGTAAATAAGAGAAACCATGTGTTCCAAAATAAACCATAAGTAGAAAAGTCTTCAAGAATCTGTATATATCTTCCACACTTACTAGGGAAGACACCCACTTCATGCACCCAAGCATGGCCCCTTGTTGAGAGTGTGCAGCACTGCAGCTGAGTGTGAGTCACTGTTTTCTTTAGCAGTGTGGACATCAGTAATGTGCAGAAATACTGTTAAACTCCTCCATCATATGATGGACCCACAGACACATCGTCAATTCTCGTCTGAGCCTCGGGTATAAATGGAAACAAAATTTATAAAACTTCCCACGCAGATGCCCAGATATAGGTACAATAGGACATTTGAATTTAAGATTTACTTAGACCTTCTAATGCATTTTATAGCTGGCCATACACATTAGACAAAAGTCATCCCAACTCGACAAAATCGTCCATCTAACTAGTGTGTATGGAGGTCTCCCAACTCTCCCCCGATCAAAGATGTCGGGGTAACAAAGGATCATACATGTTGGATTTCAACATGCCTAATGTTTTGTTCTCCTCATTGAAATTATGTTAAATGGTGGAGTCAGAAGGAACAGTTGTCGGCCAAACATCTAAAGTGTACGGCCAGCTTATGTCTCATGAAACAGCACTTAAGAACAATTTTTAACTACTTTTTTTTTTTTTTTTATAGAGTACAAAAGGTATTAAAAGGAACACTTATCAGCCAATAAAATGACACATTGTTTTACCACACCCCAGAGAGAATATTGTTTTTATTCTTACCAATATTTATTTCATCATCCGTCATTGTGTCCCCAATGAAATCAAACTGGAAGCTCTGCAAAGTTTGGGCAAATTTTTGGATCGCACTGGAGTAGCCTGAAAAAAAACCCAAACATGGTTTGTTAGGATTGTTGTAGAAACATTACATACATTTTGTCAATAGGAACTGCAGAAATTAATCTTAATATTATTTATGTAGTGCATCGTAAAAATTACAACAGACTACGTAATACAGACAAATGACACACTTGTTTACAAGATACATTAGTTGGAGGCCCTGCCTATAAGAGTTTACAATCTATAAAGAATAGTGAATAGATACAAAAGGTCAACGCAGGGAGTAAGCGGTTTAATACATGTCAGACGGAGGCAATGCCGGAATACCAATTCCTATACACCTGTTGGAAGAGAGAGCCCTTGGAGGGTTGGAGAATCATATAAGGAGAGCAGTTGCCACCGATTCTATTCAGCCGTCAATTAGATCGGTTTCCAGGGGATTAGGCTGGCATGAACCCCACTAAATTTCACAGAATTGGTCACCTACCTTCTCATCAGACACCTAAATGGCAAGTCTGCCTAACCATGCAGGAATACATTCATATGACTGCATACGTAGGCACATTTGCCATAAAGGAGTCTGAGAATTTTACAAAATTTCGTCGTGGATTTATTTAGATTTACTGATTATTATTTTTAGGGTGAGTTCACACAGAGTTTTTTTAATAGTTTTTTGGCGCCGAAACCGTCCGCAAAGCTCGCCAAAAAACGTCTGAAAATGCCTCCCATTGATTTCAATAGGAGGCGGTTTTCTCCCGCAAGCGGTAAATTCAGATCGCGGGAGAAAGAAGGGACATGCCCTATCTTCTCACGGTTACGTCTCTGACCTCCCATTGACATCAATGGGAGGCAGAGAAAGCGTATTTCACTGCGTTTTATGCCCGCGGCCAACAATAGTCACAGGTGAAAAACGTCACGAAAATCGGCGTGCAGGCAGAGGAAAATCTGCCTCAAACTTCCAAACGGAATTTTGAGGCAGATTTTCCTCCTGCAAAAACCTCCGTGTGAACCCAGCCTTAGGCCCTGTTCACACAGTTTTTTTTTGACACTTGACGCAGAAAACACGTCGGAAAACGCGCCAAAAAACGACCCAAAATGACTCCCATTGATTTCAATGGGAGACTGAGGCGTTTTTTTTACCGCAAGTAAAAAGAAACGCCTTGCGGCAAAAAGAAGGGACATGACCCATCTTGATGCGGTTTCCGCATCCAAAACCGCATTGAAATCAATGGGGACACGTAAAAAAACACCTCGAACTAGTGAGGTGTTTTTTGACGAGTATATTGACGAGTGTTTTGGAGGAGTTTTTTGCAGGCGTCGTCTCCTGCTGCTAGCCCAGCCCAAAAAGGGGCTGTCATTTCCGGTCGGCTCGTGGAGGCAGCCATTAGCTGAAAAAGATCGTGGACAGAACTCCCCTGAGGGATATACAGAAAACAGAAGTCCTGCATCCAAATCAAATAAAAGTAAGTGCAATTGCTCCTATGTTCCATACATGTATGGAGCTGTCTTTTTTTTTTTTTTTTATGCAGTTCATGTATGTCATCTCTTTTTTTTTTTACATTTCAGGCACAGAAATGACGACAGAGGCGTACCACCGAATGGACATTGATGTCGGGAAATTGATTCAAGTAGTAAGTATACTATGTTTTTTTAATGTGGGCCTGTTCACATCAGTGTGGTTTCCGCTGAGGGGTTCCGTAGGTGCTTTCAGTCGGGAACCCCTCAACGGAAAGGCAAATGTGAAGTTCCGTTTGCATCACCATTCATTTCAATGATGACAGATCCGTTGCTAATGGTTTCTGTTTGTCCCCGTTGTGCAAAGGGTTCTGTCGTTTTGACGGAAGCAATACCGCAGTCAACTATTACATCAAAGACGACAAAACCCTGTCACAACGGTGGCAGATGGAAACTATTTTTAAGTAGGTTAGGCTTTGTTGACATCTGCGTTGGGGTCCCGTTCTGAAGTTCCATTGGAGGTTTCCGTCAGAATGGGACCCTCAGCAGACACAAACTGAAACCAGAGGTTTTTGTCTCCATCACAATAGATTTTAATGGTGACGGAGCCGCTGACCGTGGTTTACGTTTGTCTCTTCTGTGGACTAGATCCGTCTTTTTGCCGGAAGCAATAGCGTAGTATACAGTTATCCGGCCCTTATCCAGTGTGAACATATGTTTTTTCTGAATTTTATTCAACGTGTGGATGCCATTTTTTTAAATCTCATCCACTCTGCTTGTACTGTACGCTGCATATTTTCCGCTAGGAAATGCAGGACAATGTTTAGTAGAGTAATTTTAACTGACCTTTCTATTGTAATTTATTACAGGTACAGACACATCCTAATTTATGGCGCAGCTGGGTACGGTGACCGTAATGCTCGTGGAAATAGCTGGCTGAACATATGCAAGGCCCTGTACCCGGCTTGGAATAGCCTTTCTGCCTCTGAACAAAGGCGTATTGGTGAGTATGTCACTTTTTTCATTTCATTCATTTTAACTCTTTATCAACATGTTTATTTTTTAGTATTTTAAAAAGTAACTTAGTTTTGAATTTGCAGAGGAGGATGTGAAAAAAAGGTGGAAGAGCATGCGGGGCCGCTTCCTGAAGGTGTTGCGGAAGACCGAGAGGAGTGGGAGCTCTCCATCTAAAAGAGTCAAGGTCCCTCACCATGATGAGCTGCTGTTCATCTTGCCTAGCAGGGGACAACGGCCGTAAGTATTGATGCCTATGTTTGAATTTTAAAAAGGAGTTCTCTTATGTACTTAATGTATTTTTTTCCACAGAACTGAAGGCAACTATCAAGAGGCTAAGGGCCCTGCCACCCAAGATGAACAGCAGGAGATTGAGAGGGAACCCACTCCTTCTACTTCGACCCATTATGAAGTGGAGGGGGAAGAAGAACTGGCGGGATGCTTGGTGGCCACAGAAAGGTCACTGGGGGAGGAGACACCCGTCTCCTCACCAGTGCCACTCCAACATGATGGTGCCGCCCCTGTGGCCACCCAGGTCAGTGATCCTGCCCCCCCCCACCTGCACCTCTTCCACGCGGGGGCGTAGAAGGACCCCCCGGGTAACGGACAGGCAGACAAAATTTAGGCAATCCTGCCCCTTACCCCGCTCCTTATTTGCCCACTGCTGGAAAACACTTTGTTCAATCTTTTCTCCCATGCCCCCCTACCAGCAGTGGGCCACAGCCTACTGCCTCAACACCCTCCTCCCCCCCTCGTTACCATAACTTTTATTAATTGAGCTGTGGGTGGAGGTGGACACCTTGTTTTCCTGTAAGTTGTAAAGTATGGTGGGTGGTTAATAAGAGATATGTTGTAAAACTGTTAATGTTATGTTTTAATAAATGATGTATTTAACATTTATTTGCAGTGTGTGCGTGTGCGTATTTTTTACTGTTAGGGCCTGTTCACATTAGCATTGCCTTTCCGTTCCGGGGTTTCGTCGGAGGTTTACGTCTGGTGAAGCCCGCAACGCAATGTCAAAGTGAAACCACAGCTTCTGTTTCCATCACCTTTGATATCAATGGTGACGGAAACATTGCTAATGGTTTCCCTTCGTCACAATTCTGGCATGCTGCCGGTTTAACGACAGAATCAATAGCGCAGTCGAATGGTGACGAATGGAACACGGAAAGCCAATGCTGATGTAAACAGGACCTTAATTTTATTTGACTTAAGTCAGGGCCTGTTCACATCAGTGTTGGATTCCGTTCAGGGGTTCCGTGGGAGGTTTCCGTCGGGTGAACCCCTCAACGTAAAGTCAAACTGAAACCTTAGCGCTATTGATTCTATCAAAAAACAGAAACCGCACGCAACGGTGACAAACGGAAACCATTAGCAATGCTTCCGTCACCATTCATATCAATGGTGACGCAAATGGAAGAGGTTAACCGTTGACTTTCCATTGAGGGGTTCCACGACAGAAACCTCCGATGGAACCCCTGAATGCAAAGCCAACGCTGATGTCAACAGACCCTCAGGCTTTGTTCACATCTGCGCCAGGTGTCCGTTGCGACGCACTCTATCGAAACAGATCCGTGACTGACACAAACGGAAAGTACAGTTTTCCGTTTCCATCACCATTGGTGTCAATGGTGACGGATCGGGTGTCCATGGTTTCCATTTGTCTCGGTTGTGCACTGGATCCTTTGTTTTGACGGAATCAGTAGTGTAGTCGACTGCGCTATTGATTCTGTCCTGATTCTGTCAAAATGACGGATACGGTGGACAACATAGAAAAAGGCAACCCATGGTCACCGTATCTGTCACCATTGAAATCAATGGTGATGGAACTGGAAACCTCTGTTTTCCGCTTGTGCCAGTAAGGGCTCTGTTTCGAAGGAGTGCGTTGAAAGTTAGCCCTGTCGCAGATGTGAACAAAGCCTTAAAGGGATACATATCGCATTAGCGTTAATCCACTCTATTTAGGTACATTTCCGCAACCAAATAACTGTAGAGTGTCCTGGTCATAGTTGTACAGAAAAGACTTGACTTGACCATGACACTATACCTTATACGGCTGGAGTAATGGATCCGTTTAAAGAAGGACTAATACCTAGTTTAATTTGTAATCTGTAGTGAACAGTTAAGTGACTTGCTAGAACACGTCAGATTACAAATTAAGCATTTATGTGTAGCTAAACGTTAAACAAAGTAATGACATGTCATCGTGTCATTTCGAAGTTTATATTAGTGGGGGTAGGAGTACTGAGACCCCCAGCAATCGCTAAAACTAAGCAGCTGAAGTGATCATGTGAGTGCATAGCCGCCTCTCTTTTTTGGGGCTTTTTCCAGAACGTACGGGCTCATAGACTTTCTATCGTGTCCGTACACCGATAAATTGATTTCCGTAAAAAGCTAATCCGACATAAAGCGGCTGAGCGCTGACACAAGCGCTTCAGCTGCTTAGTTTTAGTGATTGGTGGGGGTGTAACTGCTCGGACCCCCACCAATCTAAACTTCTGCGATGCCACTATGGCTTGTCAGAAGTTTGTTAAACGTGTAGCTACAATTAAATAAGGATGATCCAACAACATGAAATTCACACATAGCCACAGAATCGGATAGAAATATTGGATCACTTGTCCACATGTAGCGTAATTGCAGCGTAGTTTCCGTCATGAACTGTAGGTATCAGCAAAGAGGGTGAGATTTAACCAAACTCATCCACGCACTGAATACAAATAAAAAGAAGATATTGACATGCGTTGACTATTGTTTGGACCTCAGCATGTCAGTTCCTGCTGCAGAATGTGGACTGAATTTGAATGTTGTTTCAGCAGTGGAAAGTCTGTTACTTTCACCAAAATTGCTGAAGAAAATACGTTACGTGTGGACAAGACCTTACACATTCCAAGTAGAAAAAAAAGCCAACACAAATTTTGCAACTGGAAAAATTTATTAAAGACTTACAATGACTTTCAAAACAAATTTCATTTTTAACATAAATCCATTAGCGGAAATCTGATAACAGGCTGGTGGATCAAACAAGTTGGATGGGACCCACGAAGAGAAACAGTCCTCGAATGGCTGCTGTTCACTGAGGCATGCAAATTGCCGAGGCACGGCACCTTCGGGACTCATGAAGTAGTCCGCAAAGGCATCTCTCACCTGTACAGCACGGTTGGATACATGGCCAAAAAAACAACTGGCAGGTAGGTCACTAAAAGCTGCCTGTTGATCCACACCCATGTCCAAACAGTCATAGTCGCGAACATAGTTGTGGAGCACACAGGCAGCTTTAATTACCATGTCAACTGTGCCTGGATCCAACTGCATTGCACAGGTGAAGACCCTCCACTTACTACTCATGATCACGAAGGTGCACTCCACGAAGCGTCGTGCCCGGCTCAGCCTCACGTTAAAGACTCTCCTCCGGGCATCCAGTGCCCTCCGTGGTTATGGGCGCAGCAGGTTGGTCATCAGCGAAAAAGCCTCATCCCCCACCATGACGAAAGGGAATGGATGTGTGGTACCCGGAAGAGGTCTTGGAGGGGGCAGAGTCACATGATCTACCAGCACTCGCTGGCCGAATGTCGATGTCAGTAGCGCCCGGGAGTCCCCAGTACTGCCATAGGCGCCGACTTCGATAGCAACAAACTTGTACGAGGCATCAGCCACCTCCATCAGGACCACAGAAAAGTACTTCTTGTAATTGAAGTAATGTGATCCTGATTGCGGTGGCTGCTGCACACGTATGTGCTTCCCGTCGACGGCACCTATGCAGTTTGGGAAATTGGCCACAGACTGAAAGCCTGCTGCTGCCTGCAACCAAGTCTCCTGGGTCGGACTGGGCATCGAAATGGGCTGTAAGTGCTGCCAGATCACGTGGCATGTACTACTCACAATTCCGGAGATGGTAGATTAACCAACCCGGAATTGGAGGTGCAGAGATGCGTAACTCTCCCCAGTTGCCAAAAATCTGAAAGAGATAGAGAAAAATAAAATTAGTACAAGGAGCTATACATGACTATCTTCACCACATGCCTATCTTGACCATAACCACTAATATTTTTCATATAATTTTAGTACATGGTCAAGAAGGCAAACACACAAAAGACATGTAAAATAAACTCACCGCAACATGATTAGCAGCCTCTCCGTAGGACTGATGGCTCTCCTCATGTTGGTATCCTGACGGATCAGATGGCTTGCCAGGATCACAGGCGCTGACAGACATTCGACAGAAATCGGAAAATTTGTCAGGATAGCTGTAAAGAAACATCAAAATAGATTAGCCACTAGTGTATTAGTTACATTTATTTTATTTTCATTCGCCGCCATCAAACAACCATAACAGCCCCCATGTACATAGTGTCAGAAGCCATTTGTACATAGCGTCCCCCATATAAAACCAAAAAACATTATACTCACCTAGGCAATGAAATGAGCTGATCCACAACCTCAACGGGATCCTTGCATAGACTGGCGTGATGCAGCGACGTCATCATGCCAGCCTGCGCAGGGATACGGTCTCTGTGCATGAAAAAAAATGCATTACAAACATGGCCACCAGCCTATGGCAGAGCAAGGAGATTCCTCCCTGCTATGCCATACTGTTCAATAGGATCTGCGTCCAAGCACGCAGATACTATTCAATGTAGCATGGCACAGCCATACCATCTGCTAGCGGCGTGGCCGGCACAGGCACCCTGATGTTGTGTGCCCCATAGCAGGTGGTATGGTTTCTACAGCGGTAGTGACACCCCTACCAACGGCCTGGATGCTAAAAATTATAGCATTTAGTGGTTAAATACACAGGGTCATAGTTCTCTCTATTCACATTTTTATACAGTTGCAATAAGAAAAAAACAACAACTCACCATCGCAGTTCGTCATACAGCTGTCCAATGTGTCCCCTCTGTGGCCGCAGTTCGTTAATGGGTTGCACCCAGTAACGGCGGTGGCGTTCTCTCCGTTGTTCTTCCTCCTGTGAAAAAGAAAGTATTGAACAGAAATTAATACTTTGTCTACATTGGGGTAATGGAGTGGTAGAAAAACTGTGTCAAAACTTACCTCTCGCCACCTGCGCCAACGAACAACATTAACAAGCACCTTCATGAGGAGGCGCATCTGACGCCTCCTCACCTTTATTCTGGGCAGTACTGCGACCCCACTGCTGCCCTGCTCTTGATTTTGCTTCATGTCCAGCAGATTTCTCAAGAAAATGGCATGTAGCAGGAGGATGGGTGGAGTTTTCATAGGAAGTACAACCCCCAGAAGGATGTCATGCATGTGAAAACCTCGGCAAAAAACGCCTGAAAAACCGCCTGGAAAACCACGTCAAAAACCACATCAAACATGAAAACCTCCAGGGTCAGTTTTTACAGGAGAAATTTTCCGCTTGCAAAAAACTCTGTGTGAACAGGGCCTTAAAGAGAACTGGTCACCTCTCCTGACATGTCTATATTAGTAAATACTTCGTATTTAGTAAATATAGTATTTCCCATGAAATAAAAATTTTAGATAATCTTTTCTTTGAACTCTGGGTTGATAACTGGGTGGTACCAGTTTGGATGTGTGCCTACACAGTTTAAATCTGTCCAATCAGTGCTCACAGTCTTAGGCCGGATTCACACGAGCGTGTGCGTTTTGCGCACGCAAAAAAACGCTGTGTTTTGCCTGCGCAAAAGGCACTTAGCAGCTCCGTGTCATCACCATATGATGCGCGGCTGCGTGCTTTTTTCGCGCAGCCGACATCATTATGACACTCCGTTTGGATGTTTGTAAACAGAAAAGCACGTGGTGCTTTTCTGTTTTCATTCATCCTTTTCACTGCTGTTGCGAGAATCAGGCGCGTCCCACGGAAGGTGCGTGATGCGCGAAATGCGCACAAAAAACGGACATGTCGTGAGTTTTTCACAGCGGACTCACGCTGCGTAAAAATTACGCAACTGTCTGCACGGCCCCATAGACTAATATAGGTCCGTGCGACGCGCGTGAAAATCCCGTTTGTCTGAATAAGCCCTTAAACTAAGTAGTGACACGCCGCTTTGACAGGAGAAATGGTAACACCCAGTTGTCAATTAGTTAATTTCTAAGAGGAATAACAGAGGAACGGCACAACACTGAGTTCTAAGAAAAGATAATCTACAAATATTTTATGAAGAAAACAATTATTCACTAAAACAGTCATATCAGGAGAGCTGAATTCCTGAATGCTTCTGATCAGTTTGTAGAATGTAATATTCATTGGTCAAGTACCCCCTACTTAATTAAATTACATCAAAGTAACCAGAGGCAATGAATATGCTCAATGCTGCACATAAAAAACAGCATGTAAATCCTAGAGAAATGGTATATACACCCTGGGGTACATATGGAACAGCCAAGGTTTAGACAAATTTAGTGAGTTCCCACTGCTATTTCAGTAAGTGATATCTGCATTTTGAACATGAAGTCTGTTTACATTGTGTCTAAGTCATAGTAGCAGGAAGTTTTCTTCCTATGTGCAGTGTAACAGGTGGCCCAAAACTGCCTGGAGCAGGAAAAACTAATATTTGATAGATTCTAACCTTCATGGCAAAATGCCCATGTAACAATACGACGACATATAGGAATAGAGGTGTTCTGATCATAACCCTTTATGGCTTATTTATAATAAATTACATAAATGTTTGATCAGTGGGCTCCATTTCATGGGTATGGACATGCTTAGAACTCCTCTTTAGTGTTTAATTATTTTAAGTCATAGCAAAAGTTCTATCAGAAAAGGATCCTTTTAAAGTAATATATGAAAGATGCAATGTGGTAACATGAGGTCTGTAGTTTTGTTTTTTTTAGATACGAATCGCCATAATAAAATTACGGACCTCAGCAGTCTTGTGCCGTACATGCAAGCATCACCGCGGAGGCCAGTGAATGTAAGGCACGTCATCGCTGCAGAAAGCTAAACAAAGACCAGCAGAGACCACTGGTGCGCCAGTGATGGAGCGGCTAGGGATTCAAAGAGGACCTGTTAACTACCCAAAAAACTGCTGCGGACATGAGTTAAATTTCTGGCGCCTCACAGATTCTGCCACTTTTCCTTTCTCCTAGCTCCCATTGTATGAGAGAGTCCGGTGTCGTTAAGCTGGCCATACACTTTGCAATTAAAAGGCCTTGTTTGTTTTGGTGCCCGATATGCAAACGGAACCAATAGCTCAGGAACGGTGGGGACCAGAAGAAAAACAAAAGTGCCAGAATCCGTGAGGTGCCAGTAATCTAACTAAAATGGTAGCTATTGTTCACACGGGGTATTTTGCCGAGTTTTTTGACGCGGAAACCGCGTCGCAAATCTCGGCAAAAACGGCCCGAAAACGCCTCCCATTGATTTCAATGGGAGGCGTCGGCATCTTTTTCCCGCGAGCAGTAAAACTGCCTCGCGGGAAAAAGAAGCGACATGCCCTATCTTCGGGCGTTTCCGCCTCTGACCTCCCATTGACTTCAATGGGAGGCAGAGAAAGCGTATTTCGCGTTGTTTTATGCCCGTGGCGCTCAACGGCCGCGGGCGAAAAACGGTGCGAAAATCGGCGTGCAGGGAGAGGAATATCTGCCTATTCCAAACGGAATTTTGAGGCAGATATTCCTCCTGCAAAATACCCCGTGTGAACATAGATTAATTTGGTTTCCTAAATCTTTTGAGGAAAGACATTACCCAAAAAATTAGACTGCACACTCTACTGAAGCAGAGAATGAAATGACAGTAAATACATCATAGCTATACACCGTACAAAGAAATATTCTCTTCTGGCCATATCTAGCAAAGGGAGTTCTTTTTTATACCAACAACTGAGTGGTTCCTTCTACCATTGAATGTCTGAAAAGCGTTATGAAAAAACCCAGAGAAAGCAAAAACAAAATTTAGATGTTTATCGTATTTGAAGATACAAATAGACAAGGAATGCAACCCCTTACAATTCTTTTTGTGTTTCTTTGAGCATAGAAAGGGTTAAAAGCGGCTTCACGTGCACATGGTCCGTATCAGGTCCTCATAATGTGGTGCATAAGAAACCAATATGAGAACCATGCTTCTCCTACATGGGAGAAACTCCTCAGTTATGTCCTCGGCATAGCAATGAAAGGATGCATTGAGTGAGTAGCGGCCCCCAGACTCCGAGAGATGAATTAGAGCATTCACAGAAATTTTACATATCTAAATAAAGAACTGCTAGCTAGACAGTGCCAAAAGGAGCAAAGGACAAGTTTCTACTCAGAACGATTCCATCCAAGTAAATCCAGAATGCACTGGAGCCACACACCATTCAGCATCTAAATGCAGTAAATGATAAAAAAATAAAAAAATCGGTCACCTTTTAGGAGTTAGAATCAGTGTTGACTTGAGAACATTCACTTACTGTATTTTTCGGACTAGAAAGCCGGGTTCACACTTTCGTTTGGAATTTTGAAGCAGATTTAGCTCTGCCTGCGCGCCGATTTTCGCGGCGTTTTTCGCCCGCGGCCATTGAGCGCCACGGGCAAAAAAATTACGCAAAATACGCTTTCTCTGCCTCCCATTGATGTCAATGGGAGGTCAGAGGCGTAAACGCCCGAAGATAGGGCATGTCCCTTCTTTTTCCTGCAAGCCGTTTTTTCAGCACGCGGGGAAAAAAAACGCCTCCGCCTCCCATTGAAATAAAGGAATTGAATTTTCAGCCGTTCTTTGGCGCGTTTTCGGATGCGGTTTCCGCATAAAAAAAACTCAGTTTGAACTAACCCTAAGACGCAGTTTTTAGCAAGAATAAATCTTGCTAAAAAGTCCCTGCGTCTTATAGTCGGCAGTCAAGGGACCCGGCTGCACCAGACGCCCTGACCGCTTCCTTAATCAACCCCTTCCTGACCCATGACGTGCCGGCACTTCATGGAGCGGAGGGGGGTGATGTTTGGAGCGGGCTCACGCGCCGAGCTCGCTCGATACCCTGCAGGTGTCAGCTGTGTTATACAGCGGGCACGCTGCTCTAATGGCCAGGAACAGCGATCACGATAGTTAAATGGGCATTGCGCATTATAAACATGTTCACCGCTGTAATCGGACGCACATGCGGCATAGTGCCGATTACAACGGCGAACATATTGTTTATACTGTGGATGCGCCGATTACAATGGCCCCTGTCAATCACATCGAGCAGGAAAGGAGGGGGGTTGAAAAAGGCAATGACGTGCTAGCATTTTGGAGCAACGGAGACGCCCTCATTGCTCCGAAATGCTAAATTTGCATAAAGTTAATAAAGAGTTTTTAATGCAAAGTAGGCACGCTGGAGAAAAAGGAAAATCAACAAAGTTAAAATCAGGTTAGCATGAGCTCTATTCGTATAGTGCTAGTTAAAAAGTTCTGGTGACAGACTCCCTTTAAGTGGCCAGGAAAACACAAGCTAGAACGGGGTTTAATACATTTAAAGTCCCCTAGGGGACCTAATAAAAGGTGTTTAAAAAAAAACAAAAACAAAAAACCTTAGATAAACGTTCAAAAGGGTCAAAAAAATATTTTAAAAAGTAAAAAAAAAAACAAAAAAAAAAAAACAACACCTTTTCTTATTTTTTCCCCCAAGCACAATGTAAAAAAAAATATTGGTATCTTCTGGTGTTTTTTTTTTTTTTTTCACCATTGGGGTTAAATAATGGCATATTGCAATAGTTCAGAAGTTAACGGACGCAGCGTCCGTTAACTTCTGAACTATTGCAATATGCCATTATTTAACCCGCATGGTGAAAAAAAATAAAAAAAGACACCAGAATCATTGTTTTTTGGTCACCTTAGCGCTAACAAAAATGAGAAAAAAAAACGACAGCAAAAATAAGCCCTCACAGCGCTCCATAAATGAAAAAATATAAAAAGTTATGGCTCTCAGAAATAGTTTTTACTTTGTAAAAGTAGTAAAATATTAAATAATTTTTTCCTATTTTCTGTTATCTAAACCATGGGTGCGTCTTATAGTCCGGTGAATCTTATAGTCCGAAAAATACAATAAAAAGTCTGGTCTCCTACTTTCTACTATGGTGCGGTTTTCAGGAAGCTCTAGGAGCTGGTCTACTTCTCAACAGTCCTCAAACTAGAAAGCGGATAGTCACTAAAAATGGCTCAGACGAACGTGAAAAACGTCCGTGTGCTGCGCACGAAAATCACGCGCAGCACACGGACCCATTGATTTCAATGGGGCCGTCCACACATGCAGGAATTTTCATGCAGCGTGTGTCCATTGCGTAAAACTCACTGCATGTCCTATATTGGTGCGTTTTTCACGCACCCATCGCGCATTGAAAGTCAATGGGTGCGTGATTTACCAATCAATACAATTGAAATAAAATAGAAAACATATGTGCTTTGCGAGTGCGTGAATAACGCATGCCCTCACAAAGAACACTGATGCATAACGAACCATATTCACGTGTGTTTTTCACGAGCGTGAATCGGATATGCTCGTGTGCATGTAGCCTAAGTTCACAGGAGCCTCTGTAGCAGATCCAGGCTAAAATGCTGCAAAAGCAATGGACATTATGGCAACCCATTAAAGTCAATGGATTCCATCATTCGCCGTTTGTGTCAGTCATGCGACAGATCCTGCACTGCTTTTTTTTTCTTCTGTTACGATGAATAAACAGAAAAAACGAACGTAGATGTGTACCCAGCCATATTTCGTTTACGTCACCACAAAAATAAGAGCTCTGCTGGGTCAAACAGTCAGATACGACTTTTGTTTTTACTCTATTTTTATTCTTGTTATTTAGGGAAAGTCACGAGATAAAATGACACAACTTTATAATATACTTAGTTTCCATTCCTCACCCTTTTTAAGGTATTTGTTTGAAGCTAGTGAATGAGAACACTCTTCTCTAGCCTGTTCCTTCACAAGATGCAAGCTGCTACATACCTAGTCATGCTCTCAGCTGAGGAGTCCATACAATTGCATACTATCTAAACCAGTGATTCTCAAACTGTGAGGTGCCCCCAGTTGTTGTTTGGGGATCAGCTGGGGAGGCAGTTTTTAAAGAGGACCTGTCAGGTTCCCAAAAAAGCTAAAATTTCCGCCATAACATTATTCCTACCATCCCCGATTGCAGGAGTTGGTTTTTTTTCATCGCCCTACGTGCCTCAGTTTCCCTGCATGCAGCCCCATTCATATTGGCGGCGAATATGCGAATACATGAATAAATTGACAAATGACAAAATCTGTATTGAAATCTTGTCATTGAAATCGAAGGCGTTTTTCACACGGATTCCGAGCCAAAATCCATGTGACAATCTGTTGTGTGAACACGGCGTGAGTAGCTTTGCCATTGTATAATCTAGACTAATATATTACGGAATGGCAGAAGTTAAGGCTGGGCAATTAACCGAAATCGAAATTCAGCGCAATTAATAGACGTCATCTTGTGAATTGCACAGTAGAAGGATCTCCTCCACTCGTCATTGGAACGGGGTTAGGTGAGTGAGTATGTATATTATTTTTATCATGCACTACATTTGGGGGCAGCTATGGAGGACTTTATACTGTGTGGGGTGCAGCTATGGGAGCAGTACACTGTGTGTGAGGGCAGTTATGGGGGGCATCCTATTTCATGGAAGACAGTTATGGGGGCATTATACTATGTAGAGGCAGCTATGGAGGCATTATACTGTGGAAAGGGCAGTTATGGCGGGCATTACACTGTGTGGTCGGCAGTCATGGGGGCATTATATGGTGTGGTGGCAGCTATGGGGGGCATTATACTGTGTAGGGAACACTATGAGGGAAATATACTGTGTGGGGGCAGTGTCAGGGGGTATATTATATACAAAAGTATACACCAGGCTCAGGGGATATTAATTCAGTGGTGTAGCATGCAAATAGGGGGGTGATATGAAAAAATGGTGTGGCCTAAATAATCATTAAATAACCGGAATCGAGGTTACATGTTCAATTAACCGGGATTCAAATTTAGGTCATAATTGCCCAGCCCTAGCAGAAAATACAATTCATTAATATATAGCCATTATCAGAAGTGTTCCCTTTACAAGTGGGGAAACCACAAGCAATATAAATTCCCTTCGACACCCTAGACAGCACACAAAGGCAGGTTTACAGCAGACTACGTACGTTGCTCTATAGGCAGAATACAGGCTGCCACACATACTGATTTGAAGAGCATCAGCAGGCAATTTAAAACTTCATATGGTCAGGAAGGTTAGGCCACATGCATATGGCAAAGCCATGTGCATGGTGCCTGTATAGAGGCATACGGAGCCGCAAGAGCTCTGTGCTGCCATAGTGCCTCCCTATAGCATAGCTTCTAGCGGAGAATACCTCCGTAATATGTCATCCGCTTGGGCATGCCACTTTTTTTTGTTTCAGATTTATACAAAAGGTACATTTAGGCTATGTTCACACGGAGTATTTTGGGGGAGGAATATCTGCCTCAAAGCTCCAAACGGAATTTTGAGGCAGATATTCCTCCCCCAAAATACTCTGTGTGAATAGCAATGATCGCGCCGTTTTTCGCCCGCGGCCATTGAGCGCCGCGGGCAGAAAACACGCTTTCTCCTGCCTCCCATTGAAGTCAATGGGAGGTCGGAGGCGGAAGCGCCCGAAGATAGGGCATGTCGCTTCTTTTTCCCGCGAGGCAGTTTTACTGATCGCGGGAAAAAGACGCCTCCCATTGAAATCAATGGGAGGCGTTCTCGGGCCGTTTCTGCCGAGTTTTGCGACGCGGTTTCCGCGTCAAAAAACTCGGCAAAAGACCCCGTGTGAACATAGCCTAAGTCCACAGAGAGTTCTAGGAGTACAGTATTACTCAGAGGTTGTAAAATCCCGTAATTTAGTCATGTGCACGAGGCCTTAATCTAATTATATCAAGGAACTGCAACTTATGTGATGCACTTAATATTACGATATGTTCACCAACACTGAAAATAATTATGAGTTCTAGTACACGATAATTACACAGCTAGATTACTTATTTGGTTGTGAAAGGCCCAGTTGGAAAAGGTACAACGTAATATTCCAACTAATAGATGAGAAAATAAACCCTTCTCACAAAATGATCTTTACATAAGGGAAAACTTGATAAGGATTAAATAACTTGTTCTCCGCACAGCAGATTTGTGCTACCACAAACTCCAGGACACAAACACAACGCGAATCCAAGTTGGAAAGCAGCAGCATTTCTACATATGGACAGCACATGCTATGACGCAGGCTTGATCAATTGGGTCTCCTCTGAGAAGTGTGGGTGGTTCCGAGTTCTGCTCAAATGCCTGACACTTGCCTGAAAAATACTGTGAAACCTCGGAAACTAATCATCACCAAGCCCTTGGTCTGACATGATCTCTCTACATAGAAGAAAGTCAAATGGTTTACGTAAAGTCTTGCAGAACAGCAAAAGACTGATGAAGAACTCTGAACACAGAATTAGAAAGCCTGGTTTTCTTTTTTGGTTTGTACTGAGAGATCTTCCAAGTCACAGCAGAGCAGAGGAAACACACTGGGGCTTCCCAAACCCTGATATGCGGCTCTGAGTCATAAGACCTCAGAGGCCAAATGCAAAATCTGTTTAACCTTTTCAATTTCAGTTAAACATCTAATGTAGAAACATTCAAGGTTTTGTTTTTTTTTAGGAACTTCACATATTTGACGTAACCCATGCATAGAATGAATGCAGATGTAAGGAGGTGTTCACATCAGCGTTGGCTTCCATTGAGGGGTTCCGCCTGAGCTTTCCGTTTGGAAACCATAGCATCCGTTTGCATCCCCATTGATCTCAATGGGACGTATACTTTGCAAATGGTTTCCGTCTATCCCCGTTGTGAAAGGGTTCAGTTTTTTTATGGAATAGTGCAGTCGACTGCGCTATGGAGTCCATCAAAAAACGGAAACCTTTACACAACTGTGACAAACGTAAACCACACGGAACCCCTCAACGAAAACCAACGCTGATGTGAACAGGCCATTTAAAGGGCAAATGTACAAAACTGTCTGATGATAAAATGGTAGACACTGAATGAACATAAAGACCCTCTTACCTCCCCTCAACATGCATGCTTAACTAAAGCCAATATTAAAGTCAAAGGGGATGGCTGTCATCCCCATGATCATCTGATATCTCTGGCCTGCTAAGTCAAATGTTCCATGTTTGCCAGAGCCTTTTCCATAAATGTTTGTTATTTATTTATGTTATTACATCATTAACATCGCTGTAAAACATATACACTTTATGACACTTTGCAGCATGGCATTTGTATGCTCTCCCAGGTTTGTGTGGGTTTCCTGTTGGCATTGTACTTCTTTCCATGTTCCAAAAACATACTGAATTGGCTTCCTATGAAATTAGCCTAATGTGACGCGAGTGATGTCACATATCACTACTGTACAGTGCTGCACAATATATTGTGCTATAAAAGCAATGGAAAATAAAAAATACAAATCACAATTCTAGAAAGCCTGCTCTGCCTTCCTGATATACACCATATTAAATCTTTATTTTAAATATTTTCTGATCCTGGGCACCTCTGCTGTAGAAGATTGTTTTCATGCACTAGCCCATGTATGCTCTCACACAACTATCAAAACTGCCTAGATATAAAAATGATTTCCCCTTCCACTGAGATCATCATATCTGCTATAAGTAAAATATGGTCATAGAAAATATCTATCAACTATACGTAAAACAGTACAGTTGAACTCTGTTATTTTTGTTGGAATCAAATGTAGTGACGGAGCCAGTTGAATAAAATAATTAATTACATTGGAACATATTTTAACCCCAGTTAACATTAACATAAGTTGATTAGAATGGTGGTTGACAATGAATAGAAACAGTGAAGGACTGGGGAGAGGAAGAGTCAGACAAATTATAAACTCTTGAATGGACTAAGGTAGTGTTTTGCTTTTTGTAGTATGTGTATAAAAACGAAATAGCCGTAAGGCTAAAAAAATACACTTCTACAACTATTGAAGGGAATTGGAAAAATACCTATTGGAAGATCATGCATAGAGCGGTTAGAGCTTTTGACTAACTTATGGGAAAATATATTGTGGACTATAAACAGGAATGTCGAAAATGAAAGCTGGATTTAAGAAAGTTGGATTGTTACCTTGTCCGTGCAATGCCCTAAAATTAAAACCTGTTGGGAGCAAGTGGGAAGTCTTATACAAAGAATCCCTGGTTATAAGTATGGCTAGTCTTGTTAAACTACAACCCTGTCAGGAAAACTCCTCTTCCATTAAGGTTACCATGACAATGGTTTTGGCTACTGGCCGTGTCTGTTTTACCTTGAGCCCATCTCTTGTCTGTCTTTCTGCCTTCAGGCGTAGAATTCGTATTTATACCCAGCCCCCCTCCACCTGTCAGCGCTTGTGAATTTTCCGGTCTTCTGGTGCCTGATCAAGCTGCCTAAATTCCATGCACTCCTGGCTCCTGGACCTTTTGGAAACTAACCTCGACTGCTCTCTCGTTAACCCCTTGATTGCCGATTTTGGATTATCTGCTCCTGGCCGGCTTTGACCTTTGTTATTCCTGATATCCGTGTAAAAAGACTATACGCCGGTCATTAAAGAGGCTCTGTCACCAGATTTTGCAACCCCTATCTGCTATTGCAGCAGATAGGCGCTGCAATGTAGATTACAGTAACGTTTTTATTTTTTAAAAACGAGCATTTTTGGCCAAGTTATGACCATTTTTGTATTTATGCAAATGAGGCTTGCAAAAGTCCAAGTGGGCGTGTTTAAAGTAAAAGTCCAAGTGGGCGTGTATTATGTGCGTACATCGGGGCGTTTTTACTACTTTTACTAGCTGGGCGTTCTGACGAGAAGTATCATCCACTTCTCTTCAGAACGCCCAGCTTCTGGCAGTGCAGATCTGTGACGTCACTCACAGGTCCTGCATCGTGTCGGCCACAGAGGCTACAGTTGATTCTGCAGCAGCTTCGGCGTTTACAGGTAAGTCGATGTAGCTACTTACCTGCAAACGCTGATGCTGCTGCAGAATCAACTGTAGCCTCTGGTGCCGATGTGGCCGACACGATGCAGGACCTGTGAGTGACGTCACAGATCTGCACTGCCAGAAGCTGGGCGTTCTGAAGAGAAGTGGATGATACTTCTCGTCAGAACGCCCAGCTAGTGAAAGTAGTAAAAACGATGTACGCACATAATACACGCCCACTTGGACTTTTGCAAGCCTCATTTGCATAAATACAAAAATGGTCATAACTTGGCCAAAAATGCTCGTTTTTGAAAAATAAAACCGTTACTGTAATCTACATTGCAGCGCCTCTTTGCTGCAATAGCAGATAGGGGTTGCAAAATCTGGTGACAGAGCCTCTTTAAGAGGATACAGGTCAATATAGAGGGATCTCATTACCTAGAACTATAGATATAACAAGGGAGCATACTCTACGAAAGAAGGTTTATACACCAACATGGGAGTGAATTCTTTACTGTAAGGGCTTATTCAGACGAACGTGATATAGGTCCGTGCAACGCGCGTGATTTTCACGCACCTCGCACGGACCTACATTAGTCTATGGGGCCGTGCAAACAGTCCGTGATTTTGACGCAGCGGGTGTCCGCTGCGTAAAACTCACGACAGGTCCTATATTTGTGCGTTTTTTGCGCATCACGCACCCATTGAAGTCAATGAGTGCGTGAAAATCACGCGCACCACACGGAAGCACTTCTGTTGGACGCGCGTGATTCGCGCAACCGCAGTGAAAAGTATGAATGAAAACAGAAAAGCACCACGTGCTTTTCGGTTTACAAACATACAGAGTGTCAAATCACGCAGCCGCGCACCATATGGTCATGACACACGGAGGTGTTAAGTGCCTTTTGCGCACGCAAAACGACCTGTTTTTTGCATGGGCAAAACGCACACGCTCATGTGAATCCGGCCTAAGAGCTATGCAGGCGTTGTCATGGTGAATTCACTGAGAGCTCAAAAGGGGCCTGGATGCCTTTCAAGAGTGTTATAATATTGCAAGGTATGGTTACAAGGTTTCTGGAGAGGAGTTGTTGATCCAGGGATTTATTCTAAATAATGCTGGATAATGCGCCCTGCCACACTGCAAAAATGGTTCTGGAATGGTTTGAGGAACACGACAAAGAGTTGAAAGTGTTGACTTGGCCTCCAGGTCTTAATCCAATCAAGCAACTGTGTGATCTGCCGGAAAAACAAGTCCGATCCATGAAGTCACCAAAGCTCCCAAAAACTATATAAATTTGGTATCTCCATAATCATATCAACACGGAGAATAAAGTGAACGAGTCGTTTTTACCGCACAATGTACGTTGCAAATACGAAGCCTAAAAAAAGTAAATGTGGAATAGTTATTTTTTTCCCATTCCACCCCACAAAGATTTTTTTTTCAGTTTTCCAGTACTTTATATGGCACATTAAATAATTCAGTGAAAAACTTGTCCCACAAAAAAAAAAGCCCTCATACAGCTTGTTTCAACAGAAAAATATAACAACTTTATAGCTTTTAGAAGACGGGGAGGAAAAAACGAAAAAGAAAATCCCACAAATGGCTGCGTCACCAAGGGGTTAAGGAAGGGGGTTTTAAAATTGTGTTTATCTAGTGTGTAAGGACAGCTTTAGTCAATTGCTCACAACTCCACATGTCACTAGTGTACCGGCTATGATTTAACAAAGATGTATAAAGGTCTCAAATCCCAAAGAGGGAAGTCTATTATCTTAGGAGTTTATTTCATCCGTCAGAATTTGAGGAAGTATATATTAATAATATTTTACATGACTTTGTGTTGGCACTTCCTTCCTAGATTATGGACACCTTGGAATAAGTTGAACTTCTTAGTACACATTTTTTATAGGAAATGCTACAATTTTTGGTGGCATCTGCATCACTAGGAAATACAAGCACTCTCTACGGTTAGGGCACAAAAGGATGGAATGTGCAGAATTTTTTAGTGTTGCGCTGCCTGTGGACGAGCAGCTACAGACACCATTCTTATCAGCATAGACTGTTATAAATAGTTTACATAGAGGAGTTCTCCAGTTTATTAAAACTCCCCTCATTATATTTAAGTACATCCAGATTCATCAAGGAAAAACAAAAAGTATCTGTTCACTGGGGACTTTTATTATTTTTTTATTAACACAATTTTTAAATTGGTTCAAGGGGCAAAGAGAAAGTCCAGAATTATCAGGAGTCAGGAAGGAATTGCCGATTTCCTCTGATCACACTTAAGACCTTGGCAACAGCAATGTAAGGCCATATTTACACGAGCGTGTGCGTTTTGCACACGCAAAAAACGCTGCGTTTTGCGTGCGCAAAAGGCACTTAACAGCTGCGTGTGTCATCAGTGTATGATGCGCGGCTGCGTTATTTTCGCGCAGCTGCCATCATTTTGACACTCCGTTTGGATGTTTGTAAACAGAAAAGCACATTCAGAGTTTGACAGCTGTTGCACGAACACAGTTTGCACGGAAGTGCTTCCGTGCGGCATGAGTGGTTTTCACACACCCATTGACTTCAATGGGTGCGTGATGCACGAACAGTTACAAAGAAAGAACATGTCGTGAGTTTTACGCAACGCACTCGCTCTGCGCATAATTCACGCACTGTCTGCACTGCCCCATAGCCTAATATAGGTGCGTACGACACGCGTGAAAAGCACGCGCGTATATTACGCTTGTGTAAATGATGCCTAATAGTAATGTCGCCAAGGGCTTAAGGCTGGTGCGGGCTCAGGGTGTCAGCTGTATATTACAACTGACACCCTGCTAGCCTCTGATCCGGCCAGTTAACCCCTTACAAGCAGCGAACAAAAGCGAGTGCTGCATCTATGGGGTTTACCAGCAGATCGGAACCCAGTGACGTAATCGCGGGGGTTCCGATAGCTGCTTTGGCAGACCGGAGGCCTAACAATGGCCTCCTGTCTGCCAAGTACAGAAGCCTGTTAGGTCCCGCTCAGAGGTGGGGCCTAAAAGGCTTCCGTCCCCAGAAACAAGATGGCGCAAGCTCAGAAGCAGAGTCTGCGACATCAGCCGCAAATTTCGGCCTCATTTACACGAGCGTGTGCGTTTTGCGCACGCAAAAAAACGCAGCGTTTTGCGTGCGCAAAAGGCACTTGACAGCTCCGTGTGTCATCAGTGTATGATGCGCGGCTGCGTGATTTTCGCGCAGCCGCCATCATAGAGATGAGGCTAGTCGACGTCAGTCACTGTCCAGGGTGCTGAAAGAGTTAACTGATCGGCAGTAACTCTTTCAGCACCCTCGACAGTGAATTCCGATCACCATATCGAGTAACCTGTTTAAAAAAAAAAAAAAAAGGAGGTTCGTACTTAACGAGAACTTCCCGGCCGTTGCCTTGGCGACGCGCCTCTCTTGACATCTGGCCCCACCTCCCTGGATGACGCGGCAGTCCATGTGACCGCTGCAGCCTGTGCTTGGCTGCAGCTGCCACTTGGACTGAATTGTCATCCCGGGAGGTCAGACTGGAGGAAGAAGCCAGGAGTTATCGGTAAGTCAGAACTTTTTTTTTTTTTACACGTTCACGTATATTGGGATCGGAAGTCACTGTCCAGGGGGCTGAACCAGTTTAACTCTTTCAGCACCCTGGACAGTGACTGTCTCCTGCCGGGTTCGGTCAAAACGAGTTCGGCCGAAGCCGGTGAAGTTCGGTTCGCTCATCTCTAAGACACTCCGTTCGGATGTTTGTAAACAGAAAAGCACGTGCTCTTGCGCGAAAAACGCACGATTATAGAACATGTCGTGAGTTTTACGCAATGCACTCGCGCTGCGCAAAATTCACGCATTGTCTGCACTGCCCCATAGAGTAATATAGGTGCGTACGACACGCGTGAAAAGCACGCGCGTATATTACGCTCGTGTAAATGAGGCCTTCAGCTGTATGTTACAGCTGACACCCTGCTGTAACGGCAAGGAACAAAGCTAGCTCCAATCCCTGCTATTAACCCCTTAGATGCCACAATCAAAAGCGATCGCGGCATCTTAGTGGTTTGAAGCCGATCGACATCGTTGCGATGTGATCACAGAGTTGCCCATCGTTGCTATGGCAAACGGAGGCCTAACAATGGCCTCCTGGTCAGCCACGTATGGAAGCCCATTAGGCCCCGTCCTGTCAGGGCTTGAGGTCAGTGAATAACTAACTGACAGCTCTAATGCATTGCACATTGCATTACGTGGGTAGTGCAATGTATTACAGTAAAGTTCAGAGGTGCAGGCCTTCAAGTCCCCTAGTGGGACAAAACAGAAAGTTAATAAAAATGTTGAGTAAAAGTGTAACAATAAGTTTCAAGTTAAAAAATAAAAAAAATAACCTTGCCTTTTCTCCTAGAGTAAGTCTTTTATTATAGGAAAAAAAATGGAAACGTTAAAAAAAAAAAAAAAAAAAAGTACACATATTTGGTATCACCGCGTCCATAACGGGCCAAACTTTAAGACTATAGTCTTATTTTTAACGCATGAAGAATACCATGTTCTTCAATTCTGAGCTCTGTCATATGTCCAGGCAAATGATAAATGCCTTGAGGGTGTAGTTTCTAAAATAGAGTCACTTCTTGGGGGCTTCCACTGTACTCTGGTACCTCAGGGTTTTGCAAATGCGACATGGCACCCAAAAATCAGCAAGGTCTGCATGCCAAATAGCGCTACTGTCTTTCCAAGCCCTGCCGTGTGTCTAAATAGCAGTTTATGACTACATGTGGGGTATTGCCGTACTCGGGAGAAATTGATTTGCAAGTGTTGGGGTTCTTTTTCTCTTTTATTACTTGTGGAAATGTAAAAAAAAAAAATCAATTGGTTAGTGAAAAAAAAGGTGGATATTTATTTTCACTGCCTAATTCCACTAAATTCAGCAAAAAACCTGTGGGGTCTAAATGCTTAATATACCCCTCGATAAATTTCTTGAGGGCTGTGGTTTCCCAAATGCGGTCACTTTTGGGGGTTTTCCACTGTTTTTGTCCCTTGGGGGTTTTGCAAATGCAATATGACACCCAAAAACTATCCCAGAAAACAATATTCAAAGGCCAGATGGCGCTCCTTCCCTCCTGAGCCCTGACGTGTGTCCATACAGCATTTTATTACCACATATGGGGTATTGCCGTAATAATGAGAAATTGTTTTTCAAATGTTTAGGTGCATTTTCTCCTTTATTCCTTGTAAAAATTAACACGTCTTATCAGAAAAAAAATATTTTTAAATTTCACAGCATAATTACACTAAATTCTGCAAAAAAAACAAAAAAAAAAAAACGGTTGGTGAAAATGCTCACTATACCCCTAGATAAATTCTATAACAGTGTAGTTTCCATAATGCGGTCACTTTTGGGGGGGGGGGGGTTCCACTGTTTTTGTCCCACAGGGGCTTTGCAAATGCGACATGGCACCGAAAACCATTCCAGCAAAATGTAAACTCCAAAAGCCAAATAGTGCTCCTTCCCTTCTGAGGGCTGCCATGTGTTCAAACTTTATCACATATGGGATATTTCCGTAATCAGGAGAAATTGCTTTACAAATTTTGGGGTGTTTTTTCTTCTTTATTCCTTGTAAAAAATGAAAACCTTGTATATTTTATTGAAAAATGTTTAGATTCATTTGTATGGCTTAATGCAACTTTTTAGCAAAAAAACTGTGAGATCAAAATGTTCACTATACCCCTAGATTAATTCCTTGGGGTGTAGTTTCCAAAATGCTGTCTTTTTGAGGATTTTTCCCATGTTTTGACACCACAGGACCTTTTCAAACCTGACATGGTACCTAAAATATTTTATAATGGAAAGCAGGCCTGAAAACCCACTAGGTGCTCCTTTGCTTCGGAGACCTGCATTTCAGTCCAGTAGCACACTAGGGCCACATGTGGGATGTTTCTGAAAAAAAAAAATGCAGAATCTGGGCAACAAATATGGAGTTGCGTTTCTCTGGTAAAACCTTCTGTGTTTTGGCAAAAAAAAAAAAAAAAAATTTCCACATTTTCTCTAAATTTTTGTGTTTTTCACAAATAAATATTGAATTTATTGGCCACATTTTTTCACTATCAAAAGTATAATATGTCACGAGAAAATCTCAGAATCGCTTGGATAAGTAAAAGCATTCCAAAGTTATTACCACAAAGTGACACGTCAGATTTGAAAAAATAAGCTGTGTCCACAAGGCCAAAACTGACTGTGTCTCCAAGAGGTTAATATTCGTCAGATTAATTTTTTTTTTTTTTCTTTTTTTAAACCGTAAATGCATGAAAAATGTAACCTTGATAGACCTACAATTTTCAATAGCAGCAGGCGATATTTTGTATATACCAGTATGTGGCAGAACTCAGGAACAATACATTAGAATTTTCCAGTAACACCTCGTGGGAGATCTGCAACTGGTCAGAGCGGAAATTCAGGTTACCTCTCCTACATTCATAACATTAACTCTCTGTAGCCTCCTGCGTACCTTTCAGCCATAACTTTAAAACCACTCACCTAATATTGTGTAAGTCCCACTTGTGCAGCCACAACGGCTCTCGTTGAGGAATGGACTCCACGAGACCTCTGAAAATGTCCTGTGGTATCTGGCACGAAGATAATTAGTTAACTAAAATCAACGGACAATTGGATTTCAATAGCCACATACAGGTATGGATTACTGCCAGACCAGTTGAATCTAACCATTACTTAAAAATAACTTTTCTGGCAATGTAAAGCAGGCTAAAACAGTTTAAAAGCAGTACACGATGCCACGTTCTAAAGAGGTTCAAAAACAAATGCCCAACAAAGATCACTGAAATCTACCAGTCCGGAAAGGGTTCCAAACTCATTGCGAAGACTCTGGGACTCCTGTGAGCCACAGTGAGATCCATTATCCACAAATGGAAAAAAAAAAACCTTTGAAGAGTGGTGAATCTTCCCCAGTAGAGGCCGGCCTACCAAAATTTCACCAAGAGCACATCGATGACTCATCCAGGCCACAAAAGTACCCAGAAGCACAGCTAAAGAGCTACAGGCCTCACTTGCCTCAGGTCAATGTACACGTTTCCACATAAAGTAAGACACTGGTAAAAAATGGCATCCATACAAGAGTTGCAAGGCGCAAACCACCGCAGATCAAAAAGAACACAAAGACTTCTCTTGCATTTGTCAGAACACATCTAGATGACCCCTAAGACTAGGTTATGTTCACACAGTTTTTTTTTACAGGCAGAAAATTCTGCCTCAAAAATCCGTCTGGAATTTTGAGGCAGATTTTAATCTGCCTGCACGCCGTTTGCCGCGTTTTTCACCCACGGTCCTCTTTCTCTGCCTCCTATTGAGGTCAATAGGGCATTGCGCTTCTTTTTTCCACGAGACTGTTTTTCCTCTCGTGGGAAAAAAAAATGCCTCCGCCTCCCCGTTAAATTATTGGGAGGCATTTTCAGACATTTTTGGGAGCGTTTTTCTACGCGGTTTCTGCGTCAAAAAAGTCTGTGTGAACTGGCCTTTAGGATAATATTCTGTGGGCAGATGAATCCAAGATGGAACTTTTTCGAAGACATGGGTTTCGTTACATCTGGTGTAAAGCAAACACTGCATTCTACCATAAGAACATGGTGGTGTGTGTTAGGGTATGTTCACACACCCTATTTACGGACGTAATTCGGGCGTTTTACGCCTCAAATTACGTCCGAAAATACGGCTCCAAAGCGCTGGCAAACTTCTTCCCATTGAAATCAATGGGTTTACGATGTTCTGTGCACACCGGCTGTTTTACGCGCCGCTGTCAAAAGACGGCGCGTAAAAAGATGCCCACATCAAAGAAGTGCATGTCACTTCTTGAGACGTAATTGGAGCAGTTTTTCATTGGCTCCATTGAAAAACTTCTCCAATTACGTCCGTAATTGCCGCCGCGAAAAACGCGAGTACAAGCAATTACCTCTGAAATTCAGGAGCCGTTTTCTCCTGAAAACCGCTGCCGTGTGAACATACCCTTAGTGTGATGGTCTGGGACTGCTTTGCTTCTGCAGGACCTGGATGACTGGTCATAATTGATGGAACCATGAATACTGCTATCAGAAAATCCTGAAGGAGAATGTCTGCCTGTAAGGGCTTATTCAGACGAACGTATAATACGTCCATGCAACGCGTGTGATTCGCACGGACCTACATTAGTCAATGGGGCCGTTCAGACAGTCCATGATTTTCACGCAACGTGTGTCCGCTGCGTAAAATTCACGACATGTCCTATATTTGTGCGTTTTCGCGCATCACGTACCCATTGAAGTCAATGTGTGCATAAAAAATCACACACAGCACACGGAAGCACTTCCGTGTGACGAGCGTGATTCGCGCAACACCAGTAAAAACTATGAATGAAAACAGAAAAGCACCACTTGCATTTCTGTTTACAAACATAAAAACAGAGTGTCATAATGATGGCGGCTGCGCGAAAATCACGCAGCCACACTTCATATGCTGCTGACACAGGGAGCGGTTATGGACCTTTTGCGCGCGCAAAACGCCATGTTTTTTGCACGCACAAAACGCACACGCTCCTGTGAATCCGGCCTCAGTATGTGACCTAAAGCTCAAACGCAGGTGGGTTATGCTGCAGGAAAATGATCTGTAGCACACAAGCAAGTCCACCCCTAAATAGTTTAAAAGAAATAAGATTAAGGTTTTGGAGTGGTCAAAGTCCTTAATTGAATCCCACGAAGATGCTGTGGCAAGACCATCAATGGACAGTTCATGCTTGAAAACACAATGTAGCTGAATACAAACAATTCTGCAAAAAAAACCAAAAAAAAAACCAAAGAGTTCGCCAAAATTTCTTGTAAATGCCATGTAAAAGACTCACCATTAACAAATGGAATAAAAATGTAAAAGCTGCATCTCGTGTTGATTTTCTTATATTTAAAATTAGTTGGAGGATCTGAAACATTTACATGTGACAAATCGTCAAAAATAGAAAAAATAAAAAAAATATAAAAAAAAAATCGGATGAGAGGCAAATATATACACACACAGTGCTGTGGAAAAGTATCACACAGGATAACAAACTGAACCTTCCCGACATTTGTTGTAAGTATATGTCATAGAAAGAAAGCGCTTCCCGCAATTTTTCGTATACTGGATGACAAATGGATGACACGGGCTCAGAAGCGGAATTAAGTATGTTACAGCTGACACCCTGCTGTAATGGCGGGGACCGAAGTTAGCTCCGATCCTCTCCATTAACCTCTTAAATGCAGCGGTCAATAGCGATCACTGCATTTAAGGTGTTTGCAAACTTGTTTTTATTAAGAAAATTGCCGGGGTGCTGTTGGCTGCAATGGCAACCGGAGTCCTAAAACTGGCCTCTCGGTCTGCCTAAAAGGCTTCTGTAGCTAGCGTTCAGATGGCACCGGCTCAGGAGCTAAGCCAGCGTCATCAGCTGTGCATGTCAGCTGTATGTTAACCCCTTAGATGCAGCGATCGAAAGCGATCGCTGCATATTAAAAGTTGGTAGCAAATCGGCATCCCTGCATGCGATCACAGGTCTGCCAACTACTGCAATGGCAACCGGAGGCCTAACAATGGCCTACTGCTCTGCCGTTACGGTAGCAGGTTACACCCTGCCCCGGAGGCGAAGCCTAAGCTGCTTGCTGACAGATCTAATACATTGCACTACATAGGTAGTGTAATGCATTCGAAAATAAATCAGACAGTTGGAACTTAAAGTGCCCTAGTGGGACTAACACAAAGTGTAAAAAAAATAAAAATAATTGTCAAGTAAAAAAATACGTTTCAAGTAATAAAAGCACAATCTCCCTTTTTACCTTGCCAAGTCCTTAATGAGTGAAAAAAATGAAACCGATGCCGGAATTTCTGGTTTTTGATCACTTTGCCCTACAAAAATGTAAAAAAAAATAAAGTTATCAAAAAGTCACATGTATCCACAAACGGTACCTATAAAAACCATCACTCGTCTCGCAAAAAACAAGCCCTCCGTTGACGGAAAAATTAAATAAGTTATGGTTCTCACAACATGACAGAAAAAATACATTCTTTTTGCAAAAGTAATTTTATCGAGCAAAAAGCTGTAAAACATAAAAAATTGCTATAAAAATTTGGTATCACTGGAAGTGTATTGACCCGCAGAATAAAGTTAGCTTGTAATTTATAACGCATAGTGACTGCTGTATAAAAGAAAAAAAAAAAAAAACTGCCACAACTGCTGTTTTTTGGTCACCTTGCCACCCAAAAAAACAGGATAAAAGTGATCAAAAAGTCATATGTAGGGGGGCGTGGCTTGGACATGGCGCTGACCAGACGTGCTGCTTGAGAGCTCCGTTCCTGCACTTCCATAATCCGCTCATAAGCATACTATAAGACACACTTGAACCTTCCTAAATGGTCAGAAAATCTAAGGCAACCACGGGGACTCCATACTGTACGAGGCAGATGTCTTCAGCCGGCTCCATTCAGCGATTTCTCACCGACGCTGCTGCCGGGCCGTCTCCCAAGATGGCGCCGTTGGAGGGGAGACGAATTGGACCGGGATTCCCGCTTGCAGAGGAGTCTTCTTCGGGAGTTGCCGCTGCAGCATCAGGTACCGATAGTACCCCCTCTCCGGTCTCTGGCTCCCAGGGTTCGTTTCCTTCCATGCTGGCGGGGGGGAGATGGGCCCTTCTGGAACTGTCATGGCGCTTCCCGCTCCGTCCTGCTCGCCACGTGGGGTCAGTCATGGCGCCCGGGTCTCTCATTCCTCATCCTCTGACATGCTGGGGTCTGCATCAATGCCTGCTTCTCCTCGGGATATGGATCTTCATTTCTCCCCTCACATTAATGGCTCTGCTAGCATGGGAGATGATTTACAGGGCCTGAGACAACAGCTCGCTACATTGCCCACTAAACAGGACATGGAGCGTTATGTGAATCGTCTTGAGATGACTTATAAATCAGAGATACAGGCTCTTACGAATAAATGTCTCTCAATTATCCGATCAAGTTCAGCGTATAGAAGGCGATGTTTCCTCTGTTACACAGCAGCAAGTCTCTCATGCAGAACGGCTGGATCATCACTCCCAGCAGATTCATGCCTTATTTAACCTGGCTGAAGATCATGAGAATCGGAACCGCCGTAACAACATTCGGCTCCGGGGCATTCCTGAGGATATATCTTCGGGGCAACTCATACCTGTCTTACAGTCTTTGTTTAACTCCCTGCTGGAGCGTCCTGCAGATGATCCATTGGAACTGGATAGGGCTCACAGGACTCTTGGCCCTCGTAACCCGGATCCTGATAGGCCCAGAGATTTGCTATGCCGTGTCCATTTTTTCTCTCTGAAGGAGCAGATCATGAGGAAGGCCCGAGATAAAGGAGAAGTCTTATTACAAGGGGTCAAGATCCAGTTGTTATCCGACTTGTCCAAGATGACCCTGGACAAACGCTGAGTGCTTCGTCCTTTACTGGATGTGCTGAGAGAGCATGAGATCTCCTATTCCTGGGGTCACCCCTTCCAGTTACAGGTCCGCAGAGATGGGACATTGCTGAGTGTTCGAGACCCAGGGGATGTCCCGGACTTCTGTGCTGCCCTCCAGGTGCCGAGAGTTTCCCTGCCTGATTGGCCGTATGTCCCTCTTCCACCACAGCACTCAAGGCCGCGCCGGCGTGGTCGTTCTCCCGCTTCTCCTATGGGTCGTCCTGGTGGGCGACGTGCTGATCCGCTGTGATTTTGTATAGAGGTTTCTTGGTCAGCCAGCAGTCGGCCTAGGCCGGTTAAGCTCTCTATTGTTATTGCTTATATATTGGGAGGCGAAGGTCTGATATGTGTCATATAATGCCCAGTTATGCCTGTACTTTCGCTCTAGGTAGGGGCTGCAGGTGTTCAGATTGATCAGTTACCCGGGATTAATTAATGTTCTTCAGCTGCCAGTACTACTGCACCGTGTATGTTATGTGATTATTTACGTTGTTTCTACTTACATGCCTGTGCATTCATGCGGTAACGGTGTAAATTTCCGGGAATGTATTGTTATGTTGGCATCTCTGTTTTGATCCTGAAAATTGCCTTGATGTTCTTTCCATTCAAGTGTTGGTTCTAAGATGTGTGATATTTGCATTGGGTTGGGGGGTGCGGGGCACTGGCTAGACCTTGTCCTGACACTTCTCCTCTTAGGGACTCACTGGTTATATCCGGTGTATTCTTGATTGTTTCTCCTTGAATAGCTCAAGGAGTAGGTGATTATTTCACCTGTCTGATTGTCTTTGTTGTTGTCTCCCCCTTCCTTGTTTGTCCTGTTGTTCGTCGTGCCTCTACTTAGTACATTGCTCTACGAGCTCCTTCAGCGAGTGGTGGCAATGGCACAATTGAAGACTTGTACCTTTAATGCTAGGGGGCTTAATGTCCCAGAAAAACCACTCACAAATTTTATATAACATGCATAAAGAGCGGGTACATATTTTGTTCTTGCAAGAAACTCACTTTCAGACGGGCCATACGCCACAGTTCATGAATCGATATTTTCCGGCCTGGTTCCACAGCACAAACCCGGAATCCAAGTCCAAGGGTGTCAGTATATGTATTCATAAGTCACTCTCACATAAAATTCTGGATGTTCTGGTTGACCCGGATGGTAGATAAGTTTTTCTCAAGCTATCCATATGTAATAAGATCTTTACTCTGGCTAATCTGTACCTCCCCAATAGGGACCAGGCACGAGTAGGCCGGTTGTATTTAAGGAAATTGGAGGAGTTCACGGAGGGCGTTCTAATTGTTGGAGGTGATTTTAATCTGACTTTTGATTCCAGACTTGATACCTCCTCGGGCAGGTCTTTTGTTCCTAAGTCGCATTTGGGGGCACTGAAAAATGTGATGCATTCCATGCAGTTGAATGACGTGTGGAGGATCCTTCATCCTCAGGTAAGAGAATACACTTATTTCTCCCCATTGCATAACATGTATAGTAGGATAGACGCTTTTTTGATTAGCCACCACTTGCTTACCTGGCACCCTACCTCTGACGTGGGCCCTATGATTTGGTTGGATCATGCACCTGTGTTTCTGACCCTCACATTTCCTGATTCGATGCCTAATTTCCAATCTTGGAAACTTAATGACAACCTGTTGCGGGATGCAGTATGCGTTGCGGCCATTAAAGATTCACTTACCGGTTTCTTTGAGGTTCATGAACATGGGAGGCACTGAAGTGTGTCATTCGAGGGGTACTGATACAACATGGGGCACGGTTGAAGCGCGAAAAGGGGTTTGCTATTGCACGTCTCTTGATCCAGATACGGGATTTGGAATCCGGTCATAAACGGGTTCCATCATCACAGATTTTTGCAGAGCTCACTACAGCGAGGGAATCCTTGCGTTCTTTGATAGATCAGTCGCATGCTCGGTTCAGGGATCGGATGCGCAAGCACTCATACGAATATGCAGATAAATGCGGTAGGTCACTGGCACGGATACTGCATCCCCGTACACAAGCGTCATATATCCCTAAAGTTTCATCTCCCTCGGGCGTTGAGGTTCATGACCCGGTTGGTATTACTGACTGCTTTAACCCCTTAAGGACGCAGCCTAGTTTGGGCTTTAAGGCTCAGAGCCCATTTTTCAAATCTGACATATTTCACTTTATGTGGTAATAACGTCGGAATGCTTAAACCTATCCAAGCGATTCCGAGATTGTTTTCTCGTGACACTTTGGGCTTCATGTTCGTGGTAAAATTTGGTCGATATATTCAGTCTTTATTTGAGAAAAATTGCAAAATTTAGAGAAAATTTAGAAAAAAGAGCATTTTTCAGAATTTAAATGCATCTGCTTGAAAAACAGACGGTTATACCACCCACAATAGTCACTAGTTCACATAGGTCTACTTTAGATTGGCATCGTTTTTTGAACATTATTTTATTTTTCTTGGACGTTACAAGGCTTAGAACATAAACAGCAATTTCTCATATTAAGAAAATTTCAAAAGCCTTTTTTTTAAGGTACCTGTTCAGTTCTTAAGTGGCTTTGAGGGGCCTATGTATTAGAAACCCCCATAAAGCACCCCATTTTAAAAACTAGACCCCTCAAAGTATTCAAAACAGCATTTAGAAAGTTTTTTAACCCTTCAGGCATTTCACAGGAATTAAAGCAAAGTGGAGGTGAAATTTGCAAATTTCGTTTTTATTTCTGAATTTCAATTTTATTCTATTTTTTTTCTGTAACAAAGAAGTTTTTACCAGAGAAACACAACTAAATATGTATTGTCCAGATTCTTCAGTTTTTAGAAATGTCCCACATGTGGCTCTAGTGCGCTCGTGGACTAAAACACAAGCCCCAGAAGCAAAGAAGCACCTAGTGCATTTTGGTGGTGCTTTTTTATTAGCATATATTTTAGGCAGCATGCCAGGTTTGGAGAGGTGTTGAGGTGCCAAAACAGTAGGAATCCCCCAATAGTGACCCCATTTTGGAAACTGCACCCCTCAAGGAATTAATTTATGGTTATTGTTACCATTTTGACCCCGTAGTTTTTTCACAGCGCGTATTTGAATTGGGCTGTGAAATTAAAAGAATGACAATTTTTCCAATAAGATGTCATTTTTGATCAGAATTTCTTATTTTCACAGGGAACAAAATGCCCCATTTTGTTGCCCAATTTGTCCTGAGTGCGGCAATACCCTATTTGTGGCCATAAACTGCCGTTTGGGCCCATGGGAGGTATTAGAAGGAAAGGAGCGCTATGTGTTCTTTGGAGCACAGATTTTGCTGGATTGGTTTTCGGGTGCCATGTCGCATTTGCAGAGCCCCAAAGGTATCAAAGCAATGGAAACCCACCAGAAGTGACCCCATTTTGGAAACTACACCCCTCAAGGAATTCATTTATGGGTGTTGTGACCATTTAGACTCCACAGTTTTTTCACAGAATTTATTTGAATTGGGCTGTGAATTCAAAAAAATTTAATTTTTTCCAATAAGAGGTAGTTTTGGCTCAAAATTTCTTATTTTCACAAGGAATAAAATACCCCAATTTGTTGCCCAATTTGTCCTGAGTGCGGCAATACCCCATTTGTGGTGATAAACTGCCGTTTGGGCCCATGGGAGGGCTCAGAAGGAAAGGACCACCATGTGGCCTACTGGGAATTTTCTCGTGCTAAGTCGTGTGTGCAGAAGCCCCTGAGGTATCAGTACAGTTGAAACCCCCGAGAAGTGACCCCTTAAGGAATTCATCTAGAGGTGTAGTGAGCATTTTGACCCCACAGGTATTGTGTAAAATATAATGTGCAGCAGTTGGTGCAGAGTGAAATTTGCAATTTTCTATACATATATGCCAATTCAGTGTCCGATATATTGTGCCCAGCATGCACCACCGGAGATATACACCTCATAAACTGTAATGTTGGCTCTCCCGGGTACGGCAATACCCTACATGTGGCTGTTATCAGCTGCCTGGGCACGCAGCAGGGCTCAGAGGGGAAAGATGAGGAGGGGTAAGCTGTGCGAAGTGGATCAGAGCGAGTAAAACTGGGGTAAATTAAAAATAAAGGGATGGATGATAAATTTGAAAACACTCTTTCATACCGAGCTCTGGTTTTTCGGGACACAAGTCACATTGATATATTGTGTCCTTCCTTATCCCTCTCTTATAGCAGACTCTGCACCTCTTTTGACTTTTTCCCTTCTTGCCAGTTTGGGGACCTTCTCCTAAAAAGTGTTGCCCTGGTACGATGCCTGTGGCCCCGCTTCCAGAAGTACTGTAAGGCTTCAGGACTTGATCTGACAAGTCCACCCCTCCCATGTACCTATTGTAGTCCAGGATGCAGTCTAGTTTGGGGGTCCCTGTACTGGTACCTCGTACAGGTACATGGGTACTGGTGTGGCATCTCCCTGGTCTTGTACTTGACACACAATATGTTGCTGCTAGATTGTGCCCTGCTCTCACCCCTTCTGAGTGTTTGCCCAAGCAGAGTCGTAGGGAGGCCTCTCAGGTTTCTTCTAGCAGTGCCGCATGCCGCAGGACTTCTGGAAGCGAGGCAGTTGAAGAGTGGGACGCTGGTATAAAAATTATCCAGGTAGAGGTGGTAACCCTGGTCCAGCAGTGGGTGCACCAAATCCATTAACTCCCAGTAAGGGGGGGCATTCTGGGGTCTGAGAACTGGTGTCCTTCCCTTCATATATCCTAAATTTGTAGGTATACCCGGATGCACTCTCGCACAGCTTATACATCTTCACGCCATACCTTGCCCTCTTACCTGGCAGGTACTCGCGGAATTGAACCCTCCCTTTCAAATGTACCAGGGATTCATCTATAGAAATACACTTCTCTGGGGTGAATGCTTGGGAAAACCGGGCACTGAAATGGTCTAATAGGGGTCTCCGTTTATACAAACGGTCAAAACTGGAGTCATCTCGGGGTGGGCACGGCTCATTAGGAGTATAATGTAAGAAGCGAAGTATTGCCTCATTTTTATTTTATTTTTTAGTTTCCAGCTCAGTTCTGAAGTTGCTTTGAGGGGCCCATATATTAGACACCCTTATCAAACACCCCATTTCAGAAACTAGACCCCTCAAAGTATTCACAACAGCATTTAAAAAGTTTATTAACCCTTTAGGCGTTTCACAGGAATTTAGAGCAAAGTAGAGGTGACATTTAATTAATTTAATTTAATTTATTAGGCACCATGTCCGGTTTGAAGAGGTCTTGTGGTGCTAAAACAGTGGAAACCCCCCAAAAGTGACACCTTTTTGGAAACTAGAGACCTTGAGGAATCCATTGTAGTTTTCTTGGGGTGCATGCGACTTTTTGATCAGTTTTTATTCTAATTTTAGGTGGCGTGGTGACTAAAAAAACAGCAATTTTACTATTGTTTTTTATTAAAAAATTTTTACAGCGTTCACCGTGCGCTATAAATGACATATTCACTTTATTCTGCGGGGCGATACGATTACGGCGATACCAGATGTTTATAGTTTTTTTTTATGTCTTATGGCGTTTGCACAATAAAATACATTTTGTAAAATATAATTTATTTTTTGTGTTACCTTATTCTAAGAGCCATAACTGTTTTATTTTTCCATCAGGAAAGTCGTGCGAGGACTTATTTTTTGCGTAACGAACTGTAGTTTCGATCAGTACCATTTTTAGGTACATGCGACTTTTTGATCTCTTTTTATTCCATTTTATGGGAGGTGAAGTGACCAAACAATTGTGATTGTGGTACGGTTTATTATTATTTTCTCTTACGGCGTTCACCGCGGGGGATAAATAACGACATCGTTTTGTAGTTCAGGCCGTTACGGACGCGGCGATACCAATTATGTATAGTTTATTTGTTTATTTATATATTTTTATTAATAATAAAGAACTAATAAGGGAAAAAGGGGGACTTTTACTTTTATTACTTTTAAATCTTTTATTTTCTTATTTTTACACAACTTTTTTTTACTTTTTTACACTTTTTTTACTTTGTCCCACTAGGGGACATGAGGGCAGGAGGCTCTGATCGCTATTCTAATACACTGCACTACATGCGTAGTGCAGTGTATTAGAGCTGTCAGCTGTTCGCTGACAGCAAGCATAGTGGGTCCTGATTTTGTCGGGACCCACTAGGCTTCCGTCGATGGCGTAGCCAGAGTCCATTGTTAGGATTCTGGTTGCCATAGTAGCCATCACGGCCCACTATCGTGTAGCAGGCCGGCGATGGCAGCTTAACCCCTAAGAAGCCGCGATCGCTATTGAACGCGGCTTCTAAGGGGTTAATCGGCGGGGACCACCGCGATCGGTCCCTGCACACTAAGCTGTGATAGCCTGCTGTCGGAAACAACAGTTATCACAGCTCAAGCACGCGCCGGGATTAAATGGCGCCGTGTTTACTCAGGTCAGTAATAGTACTGACCTGAGCGCGAACGTTCTACTTAGCAGGACGTACTATTACTGACCTGAGCGCGAAGGGGTTAAACGCTATTACTCGGCGCTATACAATATTAAAGGCCAATTTCATGATATGCAGGCAGAATCGTTACGGGATAAAATAGACCGCTATGTTCTGGATACTGCGTTGCCGACCTTGGAGGAGGGAGTGGCTTTGGAGCTTGAGGAGGATTTTTTGGAAACCGAAGTGGAGCGTGCTATTAGAGAGTCGCCCTTGGGCAAAAGCCCGGGGCCCGATGGGTTTAATAACAAATTTTATAAGGCATTTAAAGATCAACTGGCTCCTTTTCTGACTAAAGTTTTTAACTCTGTGTCCTCCTCGTGTCCCTTTGCGCCTCAATCCCTCGAGGCTCATAACTCTTCTACCAAAACAAGGCAAGGACCCAACGGTGTGCGCAAACTTCAGGCCCATATCACAAATTAATGTAGATGTGAAGCTTTTCGCGAAACTGCTTGCTTCTCGGTTATCGCCGTTACTACCTGGCTTAATCGTGGATGATCAGGTGGGGTTTGTATGTGGTCGGGAAGTGCGGGATAACACCAACAAAACCCTCCTTTTGACGTCATACTGCCAACCCCGTAAGATACCGATGTGTTTACTCTCGATAGATGCCGAAAAGGCTTTTGATAGGGTGCACTGGGTGTTCCTCCGCAGTGTCCTGACGCAGGTGGGCCTTGGCACTACCACGGTGGATAGAATAATGGCCTTGTACCAAAGGCCTTCTGCTCGAGTTCGTGTTAACGGACTATTATCTGATCCTCTGTCTATAGCCAATGGCACGAAACAGGGGTGCCCACTTTCGCCTCTTTTGTATGTTCTGGTCATGGAACACCTGGCCGTGGCGCTGCGGAACAACCCTAATATTAACGGTATACGCATTGGCTCACGACATCATAAATTGGCGTTATACGCGGATGACCTCCTGGTGTACATCACAACTCCCATGATTTCTTTGCCATCCCTGACGGAGGAGTTTGAGTGCTTTGGCCATCTAAGTAATTTTAAAGTCAATTACTCTAAATCGGAGGCCTTGAATATCTCTTTGGATCACCCTCTAGCTGCCCATCTTGCTCAGGTTTTTCCATTCAGGTGGCAATCCAAATCTTTACAATATCTAGGGGTACATGTCCCTACGCAACAGTCAGACTTGTATGCTCTGAATTATACGCCCATCCTATAGCGCACCTTGAAGGACTTGGCGGAATACGGCGGGAACCGCATGTCGTGGTTTGGACGTATCAATGCGGTCAAAATGGATGTCTTGCCCAAATTTCTATATCTCTTCCAGACCGTCCCTATTGCGATACCATCCAGTTTTTTCCAGGTTTTACATAGGGCCATAACTAAGTTTGTGTGGGGCTCCTCTAAGCCTCGTATCCGGTATGCTGTCCTTAGCCGACCAAAAGTAGACGGGGGCGCGGGTCTCCCAGACTTTAAACGATACCATCAAGCAGCGATAATTATGAGAGTAGTGGATTGGTTCCGTTCGGAGTCAGGTAAGCAATGGGTGCGCATTGAAAAGGCTATGTCTCCTCTTGCATTATCCTCTCTGCCGTGGCTGTCAGTCCTTCAGAGACAAACTCTCTCTCTAACTTTCCTCACACGTCAGTTTCTCATGGTATGGGAACGGATTCTGGGTACTACGGGCCTTGTCCATCGCCCGGGTCCCTTGACTCCTCTATTTGATAACCCTTCCTTCCCCCCGGCGGAGGGTGTTGATACATTCCTCTGTTGGGAGAAAGGAAATGGTGGATGCTTGTCTGAAACTCTTACTCCAGACGGTGCCATGTTGCCAATGACAGATGCATCGGCGGCCTGCCCGGGGAGGAGGTCAACCTGGTGGTCCTATTTGCAGTTGCGGTCCTATCTCTCTTCCATGGGTGATTGTATGGTCTTACTACAGGATAAGACTCCTCTGGAACTCTACTTGTCCTTGCCCACAGCCCCTTCTCATGTGTTGTCTCACTTGCATGGGCTCCTTCTGCCGAAATTTGCTTTTTCTCAATTATCCTTCACTGCCGCATGGGACGAGGAAATGGGGGTTAGGCACTCTGAGGAAGAGTGGGGTACCGCCTTCCTGTTAGCCCATAAGTTACCGATGTCTTGTTTTGCACAGGAAAAGAATTACAAAATACTAACCAGGTGGTACCGTTGTCCGACCTTATTACACAGGATATTCCCCGATGTGTCTGCTGATTGTTGGAGGTGTGGGGGGGGCTCCTGGAACTATGTTGCATATTTGGTGGGATTGTCCCATGCTACATCCCTTCTGGGGGAAGATTTTTGATCTAGGCAACAAGCTTTTCCATACTGAGGTTCCAACCTCGGCTTCCATAGGCTTGCTCTCTATGGTTCCGGGATCACTCCCACACCTCAAAAAGGGGGATCTTTCGACATTTCTTGACCGCAGCGAGAACGGTGATACCTCGTCACTGGAAGTCACATACTGTACCGTCCCTGGCGGAGTGGGTAACAGAGGTGAACAGGATCATGAGGATGGAGGAGTTGCTGTCAGTTGATAGGGGCAAGTCGGGGATCTTCGTCCAAACTTGGATAGTGTGGTCTGGATTTCTGGGATGGTGCTGATCTGCCTCACTGGTTGGATGGCAGGTTCTGAATGAATCATAGTACCTACCTGAGGCGCTTTGTCTGTATGTGTTTTCCCTTTGTTGTCTGGTGTTGTGTTGTGTGTCCATATACTCAAAAGTGCTCTTATATGTGTCACTTCTCACTTTAATGGGGGGGGCGTCTCCCTGACTATTGCACTGATTTAATGCGAACATGATACTGTTATAGCTCTTTTATCATTCAATTCCGATAGGTGGGAGGCTACCTCCTACTGTTGTTCATATATATATATATATATATATATATATATATATATATATATATATATATATATATATATATGAATACTGTTATGCTATGATGCTTCACTAGAATGTATTGCACTGCGTGCAAATTTCTACTTTTTTGCACAAACCGTCAAATGTTTTTGTATTGTTATATTTTCAAAATAAAAATCTTTGATAAAGAAAAAAAAAAAAAAAAAATCATATGTACCCCAAAATGGTACCAATAAGAACTACAGCTAGTCATGCAAAAAAAAATAAAAATAAACTCATACTACTACTACGTCTATGGAAAAATAAAAATTGCTTAAGGCTTCCATAAGTCAGGAAAGAAAAAAAATACGCAGTTGTGCAGGCCCGAGGGGAACATGTCTTCTGTTTCAAGGGGCGATTTATCAAGGCCCTAAAAGTAGGGAACCAGGAAGAATAGGGCCCAAACATATCTGCTCGAAGCGAGGGTGCCCGTATTATACCAGCACAACACTTTCCCAGCAAAATTCCCCAAACTGCAAAAGGTTCAGATTGTGTACCAAAAGGGGGATAAGTAAGGACACCATTGATCAGTGTGACACTGGCCGCGGCATAAAGGATTGTTTCACAGGGTAACATGTGGATTATTTGAGTTTTTTCCCCTATTATTATATCACCTGACTATGCCCCTGATTTCCTCTGCCCAGCTTACATGTACCCCCACATTATAATTGAAACCCCCACCAAGCAACTACTACCAAGCAAAATCCATGATCCACAAGCCAAAATGGCGCTCCCTCCATTTTGAGCCCTACAGTCTGCCCAAACAGCTTTTTACCTCCACATATACGGCATGGCCATACCCGGGAGAACTCTTAATTTTTGGGGTGTGCGCCTACAGTGGCACAACCTGGGCATGACATATTTGCCACTGTAATGGCATATCTAGGGAAAAATGTACGTTTTTACTTTGCACTATCCGCAGCGCATTAGTTTATGGAAAAGACCTTTGGGGTGAAATACTCCCTACACCCCTTAGTAAATGCCTTGAGGGGTGTAGTTTCCAAAATGGGGTTACTTATCAGGGCTTTCTTATTATTTCACATCCAAGCCTCTGCAATTGTGAGCCAATAATTTCTAAATCGCCAAATTAGGCCTCAGTTTAAAATGGTGCTCTGTCACTCCTGAGCCTGGTCGAATGTCCACGCAAAAGATTAGGGCCACATGTAGGGTGTTTCTTAAACCGGGAAACACAGAATAATTAGCGGTCTTGTTATGGTGGCACAAGCTGGGCACTACATATTGGCATTTCTATGGAAGAATTCCCATTTTCACTCTGCAACATAGTGTGCACACTAATTTCTGGAAAACACCTGCGGGGTTAACATGCTCACTACACCCCTAGGTAAATAACTTGAGGGGTGTAGTTTCCAAAATGGTCACTTCTGCGGGGTTTCCACGGTTTTGGTCCCACAGGGGCTTTGCAAATGAGACATAGCGCCCAGAAATCAATTCAGCAAAATCTGCAATCCAACAGCGAAATGGTGCTCCTTCCCTTTGGAGCCCTACTGTGTGCCCAAACAGCAGTTTGTGACCACATGTGGGGTATTGCCGTATTCGGGAGAAATTGCTTTAAAAATATTGCAGTGCTTTTTCTCCTTTTGTTTGTTGAGAAAATGAAAAAATGTTGAGCTAAAGCTACGTCCTATTGAAGAATATTTAAATTTTTATTTTCACTGTCCAATTCTAATAAATTCTATGAAACACTTAAGGGGTCAGCATGCCCACTACACCCCTAGATAAATTCCACAAGGGGTGTAGTATCCCAAATAGAGTCACTTTTGGGTAGTTTACACGGTTTCGGTCCCACAGGGGCTTTGCAAATATTTGCAAATAAACTGCTGTATGTACACACGGCGGGGTTCAGAAGGGAAGTTGCATCATTTGGTTTTTGGAGTTCATGTTTTGCTGGAATGGTTTGTGTGCCATGTCGCATTTGCAAAGCCTCTTGGGGGGTTTCCACTGTTTTGGTCCCTCAAAGTGACCCCATTTGGGAAACTACACCCCTCAAGAAATTTATTGAGGGGTATAGTGAGCATTTTGATACCACAGTTTTTTTTCTTCGATTTAATGGAATTAGGCCGTGAACATGAAAATGTACTTTTTTTTTCTAATAAAATGTAGTTTTAGCTCAGATTTTTCCATTTTCACAATAAATAAGGGAGAAAAACATTTGTAAAGCAAGCTCTGCTTAGCATGGCAATACCCCATATATGTAATAAACAGCTGTTTGGGCACACAGCGGTGCTTAGAAGAGAAGGAGCGCTATTTGGCTTTTGGAGCTCAAATTTAGCTGGAATGGTTTTTGGGTGCCAAGACGTATTTGCAAAGCCCCTGCGGCACCAAAACAGCGGAACCACCACAAAAGTGTCCGCATTTGGGAAACTACACCCCTTAAGGAATCTATCTAGGGGTATAGTGAGCATTTAGACCCCACAGGTCTTTGGCAGAATTTATTAGAATTAGGGCAAGAAAATGAATATCAACATTATTTCCACTAAAATTTTGCATTTTTTCATTTTCACAAGGGATGAGAAAAAGCACCACAACATTTGTAAAGCAATTTCTCCAGAGTACGGTGATACCCCACATGTGGTCATACAGTTAGGTACAGATATATTTGGACAGTGAAACAATCTTAATGATTTGGGCTCTGCATGCCACCACATCGGATTTGAAATGAAACAACCGGGATACAATTGAAGTGTAGACTTTCAGGTTTAATTCAAGGGGTAGAACAAAAATATCCTGTGAACAGTTTAGGAATTGCAACCATTTTTCTACACAGCCTCCTCATTTCAGGGCTCAAAAGTAATTGGACAAATTAACATTATCATAAATAAAAGGTTTGTGTTTTTTTTAATACTTTTTAGCGAATCCGTTGAAGGCAATGATTGCCTGAAGTCTGGAACTCATGGACATCACCAAACGCTGGGTTTCCTCCTTTGTGATAATTTGCCAGGCCTTTACAGCGGCTGTCTTCAGTTGTTGCTCGTTTGTGGGTATTTCTGCCTTAAGTTTTATCTTGAGCAAGTGAAATGAATGCTCGATTGGGTTGAGATCTGATGATTGACTTGGCTATTGCAGAATATTCCACTTCTTTGCCTTAAAAAAACTCCTGGGTTGCTTTCGCTGTATGTTTTGGGTCATTGTCCATCTGTACTGTAAAGCGACGTCCAATCAACCTTGCAGCATTTGGTTGAATCGGAGCAGAAAGTATATCCCTGAACACTTCAGAATTCATCCGGCTGATTCTGCCTTCAGTCACATCATCAATAAACACTAGTGACCCAGTGCCTTCGGCAGCCATGCATGCCCATGCCATCACACTGCCTCCGCCATGTTTTACAGAGAATGTGGTGTGCCTTGGATCATGAGCCGTTCCAAGCCTTCTCCTGACCTTTCTATTTTTGGAGGCGGAGTAATGGTTTGCACCTTGTGATAAACCCTCTGTATTTGCTCTCATGAAGTCTTCTCTTTATGGTAGACTCAGATACTGATCCTTTTGGAGTTCACGAGATCAACAGTGTGCTCTTTTTTTTTTCAAGAATGTACCAAACTGTTGATTTGGCCACTCCTAACATTTGTGCCATCTCTCTGATGGATTTCTTTATTTTTTTCAGCCTAAAGATGGGCTGTTTCACTTGCATCGAGAGCTCCTTTGAAATAATGTTGTGGACTCACAGAAACAGCTTCTAAATGCAAATGCCACACCTAGAATCAACTCCAGACATTTTACCTGCTTAATTGATGATGGATTTACAAGGAAATAGCCCATGCAGCCCATTAAATAGCTTTTGGGATAATTGTCTAATTACCTTTGGTCCCTTGAAAAAGTGGCAGCTACATATTAAAGGGAACCTGTCACCAGCATTTTAGCTATAAAGCCAGCAATAACTGGTGAAAGTGGGTGAAAAATCATTGTCATCTAAGCTATAAATATGTTCTAAGTAAGCTCTGTACCTTTAGTATTCCGTTTTTCAGTGGTCCCACGCCGTATGCAAATGAGCAGAAAAGAGTCAAATCTTCATCTGAAAAGTCAGATTTTCATTCCTCCAGCATCTCAGAGTGGACTCCACCTCCTTTTTGATTGACAGCTCCTTAGCCAATCAGGGCCGGACAGGTGGTGGTGGGCGGGGTTAAGAAGCTGCGTCCCAGAGGGAAAAATAATTACCATAAAAGGCGGGAAGAGTTTAAACGACAATATTTAGCGACAGAGGAGGACTTCAGGAAAGAAGAGAACAGGAACTAACTCTGGACAGCTGCGGCCATTGAGGGGGTCAGGCGAGTTTAACAGGTAAGATGTTGATGACAGGATCCCTTTAGAGAGCTGTAATTCCTAAACCTTTCCTCAAATTAGGATGTGAATTAAAGCTTTGATGTGAAATGTGAATTAAAGCTCAAATTAAAGATTCTGCACTTTAAGCCCATATTGATTATATAACTGTATATTCAATATGTTTTTTGGTAAACAGCTAAAATGCCAAAACTTGTGTCACTGTCCAAATAATTCTGGACCTAACTGTAAACGGTTTGGACACACGGCAGAGCTCAGAAAGGCAGGAGTGCTATTTACCATGCAGATTTTGCTGGATTGCTTTTTGGGCACCATGACGCATTTGCAAAACACTTGAGGTACCAGAGCACAGTGGAAGCCCCCAAGAAGTGACCCCATTTTGGAAATTACACCCCTCAAGGAATTAATAATTTGCCGGGACATATGACAGGGCTCAGAAGTGAAGAGCAACATGCGCATTTGAAGCCTATTTTGGCGATTTTCACAGCATTGGGCAACAATTACTGGGCTCGTACATCAAATAATAAAACAAAGCCCCAAGTCGTGACCCCCTACTTTGGAAATCACAACCCTTAAGGCATTTTAAGGTGTGTAGTGAGAATTTTGACTCTAGATGGGTTTTTTTTCATTAGAAATTAAGCATTTCAGGACGGAGCTATTTTCTGCTTTTCCATTTTCACTCCCCGCCTTCCGAGAGCCATAACTTTTTTATTTTTCCATCAATGGAATGGTGTGAGGACCTACTTTTTGCAGGAGGAGTTGTAGTTTCTATTGGCACCATTTAAAAGTACCGTATAATGTACTGAAAAACGTAAAAAAATATTCTTTGCGTGCTGAAATTGGAAAAAACGGAGATTTCTCCATTGTTATTTGGGTTTCGTTTTTACGGCTTTCACCATGCAGGTAAAAATGACGACTTAAATTTTATTCTGCGGCTCAATACGATTATGGCTATACCAAATTTTTAGAGTTTTTTTTATATTTTCTACTATTACAAAGAAAAAACGATTTCTTAAAAAAAATTGTTTTGTTTCACCACATTCTGAGAGCCATAACTTTTTTCATTTTTCGTTTTTGGTCGATTGAGCGATTATTTCTTGGTACATACAACTTTTTTTATCACTTTTTAGTACATTTTGTTTGAGTGAAGAACCAAAAAAAAAATAGCGATACTGGAGTTTGTCTGTTCACAACGCGAGTTAAAAAAATGGTATATTGTAAATAGTTCTGACTTTTACGGATGCAGCAATACCAATTGTTTTTCTACATTGCTTTAGAGGAAAAAATGGAAAAAGTTTTTTTTAACTTTTAATGTTTTGTTTTTGTTCACTACTAATTAACTTTTACCAGAGATCGTTAGTTTGCTTGTACAATACACTGCAATATAAATGTATTGCAGTATATGGTCATTTTTATAGCCTTCTGTAACCGCGCGATCGCTGGTTCTGTCCGTTAGCTGAGTGTTGCAGCGGACACACGGGACACCCACATTGTATGGAGCTGGCTCAGCGCGTAAGCCCGCTACATACCTCACTCCCTGCTACATGATATGCTATTACATCATGGTGCATGAAGGGGTTAATGCTCTGCGGATGGTGCAAAGTGAAAATTGCCATTTTCCACTGATATGCCATTTTAGTGCAGATTATGTGGTGCCCAATTTGTGCTACTAAAGACAAATAACCTGTTAAGCGGGTTCTCCCGGGTATAACGATGCCATCAATGTGGACGTAAACTGCTGTTTGGGCACGCTGTAGGGTTCAGAAGGAAGGGAGCGCCCTTTGGCTTTTGGAGCGCAGATTTAGCTTGGTAGTTTTGTTTGCCGTTTTACTGCCATTTCAGTTAATAATGTGGAGGCATATGTAAGCTGTACGGAGTACATCAGGGCATAATACATCAGGGCATAATAAGAGTGTGTAAAATAACACGGTAAATAAGTAATCCACAGATGTGTGGCCAGTGTCGAACTGATAAATGGTGCCCAATCTTATCCGATATAGGAACACTGTACATTTTGTGTTGCCATATTCTTAGAGCTGTAACAAATTTTTTCTCCAACAGAGCTGTTCTAGAGCTTATTTGTTGCGGAACCATCTGTAGTTTTCATTGGTACCATTGTGGTGTACATGCGATTTTTTTTTTTTAACACTTTTTATTCAATTCTTTTAATTTTGTTGGGGCTATAAATGCCAATTTTACTTTATTCTGTGGGTCGATAGGATTACAGTGATACCATATGTGTTTGTTTTGCACAATAAAATTACTTTGTGTGTCACCATATTGAGAGCCATAATTTTTTTATTTTTCAGTCAAAAAAAGCGGTGTAAGGGCCTGTTCACATCAGCGTTAGTTTCTGCTGAGGGGTTCCCTCTGAGGTTTCCCTCGGAATAACCCCTCAGCGGAAAGTTAAATGGAAACCTCAGCTTCCGTTTCCCTCGCAACTGAACTCAATGGTGATGGAAACCTAGCTATTGGTTTCCATCTGTCACCGTTGTGACAGGGTTCCGTAGTTTGACGGAAGCAATAGCGCAGTCGACTGTTTTTGCGGGACAAGTTGTTGTTTATTAGTACTATCTTGGGGTACATGCGAGTTTTTGATCACTTTTTATTCTAGATTTTGGGAGGGGTTGTGACCAAAAAAAAAAAAAAAAAAAAAAAAAGATTCTACCACTGCTTTTTATTTATTTAATTTTGCAGTGTTCACCGTGAGGTTAAAATAACATTATAGTTTTATAGCTTGGGTCATTACGAACACGATGACACCAAATATATAAGTGTACTTTTTTTAAATTGTTTATGGTTTTTTTCGTTTAATAAAAGACTTTATAGGAAAAATGTTACACTTATAAAAAAACATTTTGTACACTTTTTTTTTTTTGCCACACTAGGGGACTTTGACATCAGCAGCACTGATCTCTGTTCGAATACATTACACTACCTACGTAGTGTAATGTATTATACCATGTTTCGTCACATTATTATGAGCACCAGCTAATATCCAGGGTAACCGCCGTGTGCAGCATGGACAGCAGTTAGACGGGCTGGGAGTGACTCAATAAAAAGGTGCTGGTAGGTTGTCTCAGGTATTTGGAGCCATGCTGACTGCAGCGCATCCCACATTTGCTGGAGGGTATGTGAGGGAGGATTCATAGAGCATACAAGACAATCGAGGAGGTCCCACAGATGCTTAATTGGGTTCAAGTCTGCAAATTAGGGGGCCAGGGAAGTACTTGGAAGTCTTGGTCGTGCTCTTCCAACCACTGTCGAACATTTCTAGCCGTGTGACATGTCGCATTGTCTTGCTGGAAGATTCCACCTTCCCCAGGAAAGACAAACAGCACGTACGGCTGGATGTGATCTGCAACGATGGATTCATACCCAAATCGGTTCATAGTGCCTTCCACATGGGCAGAGAACGCCTGAAGAATATTCCCCAGACCATAATGCTGCCGCCACCAGCTCGTTTTCTTCCAGCAACGGTTGCAGGGTGTTTGTTCTCTGATTTTGCAACTCTGACAAATCGCCCGTTTTACCCATGGCAACAACGAGAGAGATGTTTTCAGACAGCCTATAGCACACATTATATACCCACCAAGCCATCCCACGACACATCACTTCCTTCATGGCATACGCGCTGCCGACGTTGAAAATAGGAGGTGGTCATAATAATGTGACTCGACTGCGTAGCTGTCAGTGTGACGCTGACAGGAAGCCTATCAAGACCAGCCGGAGGTTGATCTTCAAAGACTTTCATACATGGCAGACCCGGAGGCCATTGTCAGACCTCCGGTTGCCATGACAACTATGGGCACCCCCACGATCCAGTCGTGAGTGTTGCCGATCTGCTACAAACCCCTTAAAAGCGGCTGTAATGACGGGTGTAGGGAAACAGACAAGTGAGCCCTAATCTACCCGCCACTCAGTCCCTGCCTACTTGCAACAACCCGCCCTAGGCGACGGGGTACAACTGGGCGACAGTCCCTACGCTCAATATGTGCACGACAGACAAAGAGACAAGGGTACACAGAAGCAAGGGAAAAGGGGCAGTTGCCCACGGCAACACCGAGAGCAACAAGAGTGGTGAACGAGCCGAGTCAAACCAGGAGTGTACGAGGTACCAAACGCAGAGCAGGAGAGTAGTCAGTAAGCCAGGGTCAATATGAAGCAGGGTCAAATAGATCAAGAAGCTGCAGCAGGGCCAGGAAACCAAATGAGAAGAATCACAAGCAAGGGGGAACAGGAAAGGCAGGTATAAATAGACAGAGGGCGGGAGCTAGCTCCGTCTGGCCAGGCTATGATAGGCTCTCCCACTCCTAAGCCTGCCATCCTGAGTGGTGGAAGATGGAGTCAGTCTCCCAGACATAGAAGCAGGTGCAGACTGATTACCTATGGGCGTGGATACAGAAGCTGTGCCTGGCAGATCCTTAACAGCGGAGATCGATTTAAGTGGTTAATTGATTAAATCAGCGACGATGGACCGCTGGCCGGCAACATTGGTGTGTCAGCTGTCGGACAGTGAGCACCGGGAACCGCTCAGTAACTGTACATCCTGGTGCAGGAAGTAACTTCCCACCGGGACGTACAGTTGCGTTGTCATGTGCCTAGGGGTTAAAGTAGACAAACCCTTAAGCACTCAAGTATTCTCATCTCAGTTGCCAAGTTGGATGAAGGCATTCTAGTAAATATTTCTTAAATAAAATGCTAGATTCAGTCTGAGGGCTTATTCAGACAAACATAATTAAGTTCGAGGGAGGGCTATCTTTTTAACAGCCGTCACACGGCTGCATGTACTTCTATGGGGCTATTCACACGGCCATTTTTTTTTTGTTTTTTTTTAATGGACCATGTGAAGGTCCTGTGAAAAAATAGGACGTGTCCTATTTTTTTCCATTTTCACGGATCCCTCTATAGACTCAAGTCTAGGAGGGATACGTGAAAATGGGTCCCGCACAGTTGAGAATCGGCCGTGAAAAACAGCAGTTTTTCACGGTCGATTTCGCACCCGTTCATTTGAATATAACCGAACTTTGAAATACATACCATGTTCAAATTCAGACTATGAGCACTGGTTTTGGGATCATCGCTGCAGAGGTGTGGATTGCTTGTTTACATGTGATCATCCATACAAGCTGCTCTGTGAATATATGTGTGTATGTATATACACATAGACAAAGGTTTGTAATCTTTGACGTTCGGTACCTACTTTGTTCCCATCGGTGTCGGCATGCAACGCTATTCTCGTTAAAACAATAGACATTCCAATGGTCCCGGATGGACCCTATTATAAGTCAATGGGATATGACAGGTGCCAGTGGTATCCATGTTACGACGGATCCAGCACTGCGTTGTGGTTGAACAGAGCTTAATACATTCCCAAATGTGATAGGTCACCTTAAAAATGAATTTACCTGCTTAGTATCGAAGTTTTTTTTTAGGCTAAATGTATCCCTTTATTTTGTACTAGAATGAATTTGATGTAGCTCTCAAGTTTGAAAGCCTATGCTTTTTGGTGTGGCCTCTAGAATTTCAAGGGTACTGTGACCCAGAAGTTTGATCCACTAGTAACTAGTAACATCTTATGGTCATTGCGTACAAAGAAATGCTTTTTCTTAAGTAAACATAGAATAAAAATTCTTTAGCAAAAGTCCTTAGCTTTACTCAATGTTAATGAACTGCCCACGTGTGAGCATGCATAGACACTTGGGTTGTCACGATGCCAGAATTTAGACTTCGATACAGATACATTTTCAACAATAATAAAAAATTTAAAACAAAAGTTCTTCCATTTTCTGATGTGAGGCGCGTGGTGTGATGAATTTTGAACCTCCATGTGCCTCACATTAATAGTAATTAACCCCATCATGTTCCTCATAAATGGACAACATTGGGTTAATGTGTGAGGTACATGATTGGGTTAATTACTAATGTGAGGCACATGGAGGTTCAAAATTCATAATACCTTGTGCCTTACATTAAGGCCGGATTCACACGAGCGTGTGGGTTTTGCACGTGCAAAAAAACGCGTCGTTTTGCGCGCGCAAAAGGCACTTGACAGCTCCGTGTGTCAGCCCCGTATGATGCGCGGCTGCGTGCTTTTCGTGCAGCCGCCATCATTATGACACTCCGTTTGGATATTTGTAAACAGAAAAGCACGTGGTGCTTTTCTGTTTTCATTCATCCTTTTCACAGCTGTTGCACGAATCACGCTTGTCCCACGGAAGTGCTTCCGTGTGGCATGCGTGATGCGCGAAATACGCCCAAAGAACGGACATGTCGTCACTTTTTACGCAACTGTCTGCACTGCCACATAGACTAATATAGGTCGCGTTGCACAGATGTATATCCCGTTCGTCTGAATAAGCCCTTAGTGAAAGAGATTTTATTTTATAACCGCGTAAACATCATAAATGACGCTATAAATTTGTTATTACTGTCGCGATGATACCGAATGTGTGTATATTTTATGTATTGAGACTTCTTTTAATGGTTTATTGTAAAAAAAAATATTTTTTAATTTAAAATTACTTTATTTTTTTTCCCTTTTTTTGTTTTAACTTTAATGTGCTGGCATACATCTATATGCCAGTATATTAGGCTGTCTGTCCATATATGGTATGTCCCTCGATCGCATCACAGGGATTCCCTGTGATGCGATACATAGGGCATCCCCTCATTTATCCCTTGGATGCTGCGGTCAGCTTTTTTCGCAGAATTCAAAGGAATAGCGGCGGAGATGAGAGGTTACTCTGATCTCCACCGTTCGAGCGGGGCTGTGGCTGTGTAATACAGCCATTGCCCCACACCTAACAATAAGTGTGCGCGCGGTCAGCACGAGGTGATGCGGCTGGCACTGCACTAATGAGCGGTAGGGCAGGCACTGAAGACCGAACATGGGGGTGTTTTTCAGTGTGCCCGCCATGTTAGGTCTCTCTAGCATCACATCATGCTGACTGCGCACGCACTTGTCAGGACTCACGAGCGGGGCAATGGCTGTATCACACAACGGCAGCCCCACTCTAACAACATTCATATGTTACTATACTTAGCTGTGCGGCCAAGCAGCTTAGTATCGAAACACATGAATTAACTGTATTGAACCGTTTTAGGGGGCACGGTATCGAAACCGTATTGAAGTTTCGATGCATCGTGCAACCCTAACACACAAGGGGTTGAGACAGTTACTGTATGTAGTCCCATAGCAGTCCAATTCAATTGCGCCCATTCCTCAAGAGTAATGCAATATGAGCTACAAAAGTATACAACAATGTAGCATGTATCCTAAAATGTACACTTGGAAAAATAAGTTTATCCCAGATTAGATTTGAGGGTCCTGGAAAAAAAATAAAATGTAGCAACTGGGAAGTCACAGGACTGTGCACAGCAGTCCTCTGTGTGACCCCATCATAGACCCTGCTCATGTCAGGACACATCTGGCCCTGTAGTGAATGAGGAGCTAGCATCTCCCTAAATTACACTGCCTGCTCAAAACTTTTTTTTTTTTTTTACTAAGGTAACAAGGGCATAGTTGTTTAGTAGAGGCAGTAGCAGACTCGGCATGTCCTACATACAACATCTTCTTTGTTTGGTCCCTTTTTTTGTTCTACCACTTCAATAAGAACTCACTCTTCTGTATGTGAAGCCAAAAGCTTGTTTTCTCTTCCACTGTGCAGCCAACAGCCTGAACTACACGGTTGCTTCCCGACCAAAAACGCCTATCACTGTTAGTGTCATCTAAAGTATGGTTTATGCTATGCCCATATGGGATGTTTTATATCTTCAAGTTAATCGTGAAACTTATGGTCTGTCTCAACTCAAGCTTATCACTTTATAGTAACCTTGCTCAGTAACCATTTGTCACTTGCATGTCAGGAGAGCCCTTCATGTTCCCTCATCAAACCCCCTTAAAGCTGCCGCTGTTCAACTGGACTTCTATTGTGGTTGTACGCGATTTTGATAAAACATAATGCTTCCCGCCACCCCCCATCCTTACGAGTCTCCTATTTCAGCAAAAGAGCAAATCCTCTATTGCTTGGTTTTCGATATTGCTGCAGTTATCAATATGCATATGGCTGTGTCAATACGGATTAGGTTATAACATGTGAAAAACTCAAGATACACTGCAATTGTTGCTGTTGAATAACCTTAAATTCTAAGTTATGCCTGATTTTGTTTTTTTAACAAATTCCAGGCAAACCCGGACAGATTCCATTGCTGCAGGTTTCAGTATTCTTGCCGCCAAACAGAAAGCCCAACAGGACCGTCACAAGTTTAAATAGAGCTTAAGAATCCATTCCTGGGGGCGTGGCCTGACTGGAGATGTGAGAGGAAGCACGGCGTGTTATCTCCTGCTAGAGATCATTATATCCCGTTTCGGAACGCATTACATAGTATTTTTTTATACAGCCTGCTGATACTTACCTGGGTGATCACTCCTGCTAGTTTGAAAACCTGTACCGCTGCCATCGTAGCTATGACCCGTCGGAGCAAGGATGTGGCGGCAGATAAAGAAAGCCAAGATGGCGCTGGCACCTCCTCTGCAGCTGCACGTGCAGCGGCCTCTAAATTGGCGGGCTCTGCAAGAACTCCATCTGCCACGCCAAGTAAGCCTGTGCTGGCCGTGGAGACCCCCAAACCTACCTCAGTTCCAGCACGGGAGGGGAGCACCGAGGTGAGCGCTGATGGGACCTGTGAAGGCCAGTTACTGGGACTATATGCTCAGCCTGCAGTGGGTTCTTCCCTGTCGCTTCACCCAAATACATTGCCTGTGCTGGGGAAGGGAGAACCCTCCATGTTTGATGTCTTTCTGGCTATCACTAAATGTAATACCACGCTGTCTTCCCTGTCGCTGCAATTGGGAAGTGTGAGTGACGATGTGGGGCTTATTCGACACGACCTACAGAAGGTCTCAGATAGAATATTGGCAGTGGAGGGCCGTGACTGAAGACGACATTTTACCGATGCAAAGGCATATTCCGAAACATGACAGTGCCATTCTGAATTTACAGGCTAAGGCCGACGATTTGGAGAACAGACTGCGTAGAAATAATATCCGACTGGTGGGCCTGCCTGAATGCACGGAAGGTAATACTTATAATGAATATGTTGAGGCATGGCTGAAATCAACTTTTAGTGATACAGTTTTGTCGCCCATGTATGCTGTGAAACGTGCTCACAGAGTTCCCATGAGACCACTTCCGCCAGGGTCACAGCCCCGGAATATGCCTGTCAAGCTCCTGCATTACCGTGACACGGACGCCATTCTGAAAGCGGCCAGAGATATGAAAGATATCACTATTGATGGTCATCGTATAGCCTTCTTTCGAGAATTTTCAGCGAATATCCAAAAGAAAACGTCTTCTATTTCAGGTGAAGAGGCGATTGCATCCTCTCCAAATTCCATATGCGATGTTGTATCCTGCGAAGCTCAGAGTGGTTGCCTTGGGAGAAACGCATTTCTTTGAGAATTCTAAAGACGCTGCGAGATGGCTTGACCGCAGTGAGAGTCGTATTCGGGATTCAGATGGATAGCTGGTGGAATAGGTTCCAACATATTTGCCTACCTTTCTTTCTAAGGAGACGGTTGCTCCGAAACGTATGTGATCCTTAGATGCGGATTTGATGGACTTTCCTTTGAATCAAGGAGTGTTTGCAAGACACTGTAGTTTGTTCCCTTTGAAACATGTTGTCCAGGTTCAAGGAGGACTGGTGCCCTAACTTACTTCGACTAGAGCAAGTATCTTGGCATATTTGGGTTGTTTTGGTTTGGGGGGTGCGAGAGAAGTTGTGGGAAATTTTTTGTTCTTCCAGAGTACACATGCTTCTCTTGATCACTATATAGCTTTCTACTGTACATGTCAGAAAAGGTTGTTTTGCTCCTGCCTAAATTTTTTCTGTAACCCTTATGGCTCATAATGTCACGACTAGATCTTGGAATATTAGAGGCCTTGGAGACCCAATTAAAGAGGCTCTGTCACCAGATTTTCAAACCCCTATCTCCTATTGCAGCAGATCGGCGCTGCAATGTAGATAACATTAACGTTTTTGTTTTTTTCAAAAACAAGCATTTTTGGCCAAGTTATGACTATTTTTATATTTATGCAAATGAGCCTTTCTTAAGTACAACTGGGCGTGTATTGAGTGTGTACATCCGGGCGTTTTTACTTGTTTTACTAGCTGGGCGTTGTGAATGGAAAACGCCCGGATGTACACACTCAATACACGCCCAGTTGGACATAACTTCAAACACGCCCAGTTGTACTTAAGAAAGGCTCATTTGCATAAATATAAAAATGGTCATAACTTGGCCAAAAATGCTCGTTTTTAAAAAAAAACAAAACACGTTACTGTTATCTACATTGCAGCGCCGATCTGCTGCAATAGGAGATAGGGGTTTGAAAATCTGGTGACAGAGCCTCTTTAAGTGTACTGCTATCTTTGAATATGTTAAGTCCCATTTTCCTGCTTTATTAGGTTTACAAGAAACGCATCACTCAATGGATAGAATTGCGACTGTATATCGTGCATGGACGAGTCATGAATATCATTCTGTTCATACTAGTTACTCGAGGGGTGTCCGTTTGGTGATACATCATTTGATACCCTTCACGTATCTTCAGGTTGATATTGATGATGAGGGGAGATATGTCTGTCTTTCTTATACCATATACAATATATAATTATTGATGTTTATATTCCTCCGCCTTTTAGTTGAAGTACTTAGAAAAGTTTTGGATTTTACTGGTACTAGACCAGGTATATCATTTATTATACGAGATTTTAATAATTATATTCATCCTTATTGGGATAAATTTAATCATGATGGCGCGAGTGCGGATGGACCCCTGACTGCATTTTGTTCTTTTCTCCAAGAGGTGCTGTTGCTGGATTTATGGAGAATGAAACATATTCATGATAAACAATATTCTTGTTTCTATAGCTCATATAAGAGCCTGTCCCGTATTGAACTCTGATTGGGCCCTGACACGGTACCCAGAACTATTGTAACTGCTGAATACTTACCTAGGGCAGTTTCTGATTACTCTCCCTTATTATTGGTTATATCTTTATCTTGAGGTCCTCAAAATAATAGGACATTGTGGAGATTGAACGCCTTCTGGTTGACTATTATAAATGTATCTGATGTGCTTAAAGTATTGACGGATTACTTTTCTGAAAACGTGGGCACGGCAAATACGGGAATCGTATGGAATGCTATGAAAGCTACGCTGAGAGGTGGTTTCATTCAGTTAATAAGCAGGGTTAAATTGAACACTAGACGGTTGGGTGCTGCTCTTAGAGATAGGGTACAGCAGACAGAGGTGTCTCATATTACAGGTAACTCCAGTGCATCACTGGCTAACTGGCTCAAGAATTACTGAAAACTCATTTATTGGAAGTAGCTGCAAATAAGAGGATGTTTCAGAAACAGCGTTCAACGCAGGACATAGGCTTGCTATGGTTGCGAGAGCACAGCATGGCCAAACGTATATTGCAACAATACGAAATGCTGATGGAATACTAGTATCTGGAAATGCAGAGATAGCGGGTGTTTAAATCGGATTACGCTTCTTTATGTAGTTCACATGTTCATGTGTTTGAGGCGCAGCGTGAGACATACTTATCTGGAATCGCCTTGCTGCTTTTGTCCTTTACCGATAGAGTTTTTGGAGACCCCACTGCAGTTGGAGGAATTGCAGGACGCGGTAGCATCCCTAGCTAATAAGGCGGCTCCGGGGTCGGATGGTCTTCCAGCAGAATTTTTTTTTAAAAGTTAGGGGATATACTTTTGCCACACCTTCTGGATGTTTTTACGTCAGCTTTTAGGGACCAGGGCCTACCTGACACTAGGAGAGAGGCAGTGATAGTAGTTCTTCCAAAACCGGGTAAAGATCCCCTGCTTGCTAACTCCTACAGACCAATATCTCTATTACCAGTAGATATTAAAATCATCGCTAAGGCCATAGCCATTCGCCTCTCTAAGATTATCACGACGGTAATACACTCTGATCAAACTAGCTTTAGGTCTCAAATCCACAGCTATTAATCTTAGGAGGCTATTTTTGAATTTACAACTTCCAGCTGATAACTCAGGTGAACGGGTGCTTTGCTCCTTAGACGCGGCAAAAGCCTTTGATAGTGTGGAATGGGCGTACTTATGGGCAGTGCTTCAAAAGATGGGCTTTGGGGACTCATCTCCTGGATTCGGATGCTGTATGACAGACTTGTGGCTAGATTTAGTGTAAACAACTTTCTGACAGATACGTTCCAATTAGGTAGAGATACGAGGCAGGGATGCCCGCTTTCTCCGCTGCTCTTTGCAATAGCTATTGAGCCGTTAGCAGTTTTGATTTGGGGTTCGGTAGATATTGTAGGGTTCCGTCATGGGGAGCAGGAAGAAACTAGCACCATATGCGGATGACAGGTTATTTTTGGAAGATAGAAATTGTGGGTATAGGGAAGAGGGAAAGTGGAGCAAGAATGATCAAGGTTGCCTTCAATTATTTTTATTGATACCGACTGTTCATAGGAAAAGGAAGTTGTTGTGCAATGTCCCCTTTGTTTTATTTAATGCACAAGCAAACTATTATGTTTATGTCTTTGTTTTTATTTTATTTCTGTTTTTTTATTTAAATATTGCTTCATTTGTTGCAAGTATTTTTATGTTTCAAATCCCATTGATTGAGAAAGCCATTATGTGGCTATTCATTATCAGTGGGGTAAAAGGAGGGAGTACTCCAAAACGCTTGTTGTTATGATTATAACTTAGTTCATAGGTTCACATAACCATAGGATTGAAGCTGCCGTCTGTATTAGACCAGCAGCTGTGATGTACTGCACCAGGAGAGGGTAGGTTTCCTAGTCCGTGGTTGTGTGTGTCAGAGCTTGTGTGTTGTCTTGGGTTTCGCCACTCCAGGACCTATTAGCCTAGTAGCGAGACCGGGATCACAGCTTTGACTGCACCAGGAGAAGGTAAGTCTCCCAGTCCGTGGTTTGTATCAGGACTGTATTATCCCAGGTGTCTCTGCTCCAGGACCTGTCAGCCGAGCAGCGAGATTGGGATTGCAGCTTTCACTGCACTAGAAGATCAAGGCTCTCAGTCCATGTTCACACAAATCTAAACAGTGAGGCCGAGAACGTGAGCTGTATCACGCTTGTAACATTCGAGGTATCAGCCGTGAATGCTGTGATGTCACCAGCACTCGACGGCTGAGCGGCATGAACGAGTGGTGACAGTTTAGAGTTCCCTTGCTGAGCCCTGTCCACTGCGGAAAGTGCATACAATGGGCACATGAGCATCAGAACTAGACCAGCGAGCAATGGAAGAAGGTGGCCTGGTATGATGAATCACGGTTTCTTTAACATCATGTGTACTACCTTCTGCGTGTGCATCTCTTGCCTGGGGCGGGTATAGAACTAGCATGCGGTATAGAAAGAAGGCAAGCCGGCGGAGGCAGTGTGATGCTCTGAACAATGTTCTGCCGGGAAACCTTGAGTCCTAGCATTCAAGTTGGTGCTACTTTGACATGTAACACCTATCTAAACATTGTTGCAGACCAAGTACACACGTTCACGACAAAGGTATAACAGTGGCCGCTTTCAGAAGGCTCATTCTCCATGCCACACTGCAAAAAATTTTTAGAAACAGTTTAAAAGGCTTTGAAATTTAAGGCAACTTTGAAATAGTGTTTTTTTTTTTTTTTTAAATGTCCATCAGTGTGTATGGTGCAACTTTTTAAATACTTTCTATTGCAAATTATTTTTACTTTTGAAAATACAGATGCTTTGTATCCTGTATATGGTACAGCTGTATCTCGCGCTGATGAGCTCAGCGACAGCGGGTCCTGCTCGTCTCTGACACATAGGATCCAGCTGTTATCGATCACATCTCAGGCCATAGCTTGGATGTGATCGATAACAGGTGGATCCTGCAAGTCTGAAACATGCAGGACCTGCAGTCGCTGAACCCATCAGTGCCGCTGACCAGGCGGATACAGGTTTCAGCGCATGATGCAGCTGCATCTCAAAAAGTAAAAAATGTTGATAAAAAATATTTAGAAAGTTGCACCAAACACAGATAGACACTTCAAGAGAAAAACTATTTCAAACTTTGCAATTAAACGCATTATGCCACATGGGCAATTTTGATACAAAGTGGTGAATTTGCAAAACGTTCCAACATTATTGATATATCGCCCCTATTGTTACACAATATACCAACAGAATGCAGATTTTCATGAATTAGCTGGAATCAAATAAGGAAGTGGAAAGTATATTTACTTAGCGGCAGGCAGTTTTAGTGTTTTTGCTGACCGTGTATCTAATCAGGTTTACATATACAGTGCGTCTGGAAGATTTGTTTTCATGTCTGGTGCTATATATACACACACTGCATTTACTACATAAATTGCATAGAGAATGAGAATACCTTTCTAAAAGTATCTAGAGTATACCGGCTCTACTTTTCCTCATTGGTTTTCTAGCCATTTCAAATTTCTCAAGATTTTGTCATTGTAGTAAGGGGGTGGGGGGGGGGGATCAGCCTCGACATTCTGGTGACCTTATAGTGGGCTTGTGCTTATACACAGTAGCCAACATAAGCTAACAATGTTGTGATGTAAAGATTGGCGGGTAGAAAGCTAGTCTAAAATCCAGCTCCTGTCATCTGAGGTGAGGTCTTCTTGCAGTTACTACACGAGGAAAACTTAATCTAGCCTAGTAGCTAAGAAAATAAACCCTTCTAGCGGAGAATATCTCCAGACATACGATGGAACATGCCGCCACGATTTTTTTCTCGTATGCATACATCCTAAATCGGAGTCATACAGAGGTACAGTAGAGGTCTAATGCACAAGCCATTAAAGAGGATCGGTCACTAGTTTAAAGGAGGCTCTGTCACCAAATTATAAGTGCCCTATCTCCTACATAATCTGATCGGTGCTGTAATGTAGATAACAGTGGTTTTTATTTTGAAAAACGATCAATTTTGAGCAAGTTATGCACAAATTTTAGACTTCTGCTAATTCGTTTCTTAATAGACAACTGGGCGTGTTGTTACTTTAACAACTGGGTGTTGTAAAGAGAAGTGTATGACTCTGACCAATCAGCGTCATACACTTCTCTCCATTCATTTTTAGCTGTAATCGCAGCACTGATGTATGGTGCCCGATCTTATCTGCTTTTGCAACACTAATTTCTTTATTTTTTAAGGCGTTAACCGTGCGAGTTAAATAATGGTATATTGTTATAGTTTTGACATTTACAGATACAGCAATACCAATTTTGGGTATTTTTTACATTAATTAAGAGCGAAAAAAATATGGGAAAAGGTTTTTTCTGGACTTTAAATATTTATGAAATTTTTTTCACTAAGCCCTTACGCACATGACAGGGTTTCCCGGCCGCGTGACGGCCGTTCAAAAAACGTCAGTCACACGGCTGCAGTAGGAATAATAGACCCCTAATGGGGCTATTCCCACGACCGATTTTTTGACGGCCCAGGAAACTCGGCCGTCAAAAAATGGGACATGCCCTAATTTCAACCGTTCTCCTGGCCCCCATAGAAGTCTATGGTGCCGGGTAATACACGGCCATCACTTGAATGTGCTCCAAGTGACAGGCCGTGTCTTCCATCGCTCGATCTCTCCTTCTCCTCCTCACAGTGAGAAGTGCATGTGAGGAGGGTATGTCTATTGCTCTCTGTAGGAGCTTTGGTAACGCTGTGGCCAGGGATTGGAGATTCCGCTCCAGGAGAAGTCCCTGACTTCACGGTCCTCATATATGGACATTGAAGTCAGGGACTTCTCCTGGAACGGTGGCGCTATCTACAGACAGGTAGGGGGGGATTTCTGTGTAGAACTACCTGCAGGGGGGGGGGGCTGTGCGCCACTACCTACAGGGGGCTATGTGTGGCAAAAATATACAAATTAAATTCATCCGATTTTAAAACGAACAGGGAAAAAAAACTGATGCAAAATGGGTCAAAAATCGGCTGCTAAAAACGGCAACACGGCCCGGAAACAGAATCGGAATGGATGCAAATCGGCCATGAAAAACGGCCCAACGGCCACACTTGGACCCTGTCGTGTAAATAAGGCCTTACAATGAAACTTTTTTTTTTTTTTAAACACATTTTATTATTCCCACTAGGGGGCTTGAACCAGCGATCATTAGATCGCTGGTTCAATACACTGCAATACTAATGTGCTGCAGTAGATTATCATTTTTGTAGGCTGCTGTAACAGCGTGATCGCTGTTCCGGTCCGTGTCAGCCGTAATACACAGTAGACACCTGCAGCGTATAGCGCGGGCTTAGCGAGTGAGCCTGCTCCATACATCACCCTCCGCACCACGACATGCTATTAAGTCGTGGTGCGCTAAGGGGTTAATGCGCAGCGGATGGTGCAAAGTGAAAATTACAATTTTCCACTGGTATGCCATTTTAGTTCACAATATGCTGTGCCCAGTTTGTGCCACCGATACATCATAAATACATCATAAAATGTTAAGCGGGTTCTCCCAGGTATGGTGATGCCATATATGTGAAAGTAAACTGCTGTTTGGGCAAACTATAGGGCTTTTGGAGTGCAGATTGTGCTTTGTAGTAGTTCTGTTCGGGGGAATTTGCTGGTATTTAATTTTATAATGTGGGGGCATAAGTAAGCTGTGCGTAGTACATCAGGGTATATGTAGGCTGCGTGGAGTGCATCAGGGTACAATAAGAGGTGTAGCAGAGTGGGGAATGTAGATGGACAAAGAGACAGCGCAGTATTCTTTTTTTTTTTAACCCCTTCCCGCATTTTCACGTAAATGCACGTCGGGGAATGCAGCCTGTTCGCTCATCCCTACGTGCATGTACGTGATGGAGATCGTGCGGGCACAGAAGCTGTGGCAGCAGGAGCCCGGCTGTGACTGACAGCTGGGCTCCCGCTGCAACTGCCGAGATTGAAGAAACCTCCAATCTCAGCCGTTTAACCCATTAAATGCCGCAGTCAATAGCGACTGCGGTATTGAAATCTATTGACAGCCATCTCTCTCTGTCACCCATCAGCGGCCCACGAATGTGATCTCAGGCTGCCAACGGGTTGCCATGGCAGCCGGGTGTCTAACAAAGACCCCCAGGCCTGCCCTGGCTGTATGCCTATTATGCCGTGACAGAGGCATGGCCTAATAGAGAGTGTAAAACTGACAGGCAATAATGCTTTGGTATACTAAGTATACTAAAGCATTATATCTGCGATCAGAAGATTGAATGGTGATGTCCACAAGTGGGAATAAAATAAATTTAAAAAAATAGTCAAATAAAGTTTTAGAAAACATATAAAAAAAACTTGAACAGTAAAAATAAAACCATTTTTTTCCATAAAAAGTGGTTTTATTTATTAAAAGTGTAAAAACAAACATGAAAAGTACACATATATGGTAACGCTGCAACCGTAACACAAATAATAAAGTTAAACACATTAATTCAAGCGGAATACTGCCGTACAAAAAAACAATAAAAACAATAAAAAACAAAACAAAAAAAAGCTTTTTTTATGCATTCCCCCACCCAAAAAATATAACAAAAAAATCAAATAGGTCCCATGCACCACAAAATAGTAACGATGAAAACGACACCTTGTCCCGCATAAAACAAGCCTTCATATAGCGAGATCAATGGAAAAATACAGTTATGGCTCTTGGAATGCGGTTATGCCAAAATGTGAGGTATTGTTTTATTGTGCAGACCTAGTAAAACATGAAAAAAAAAAAAACATATGTGGTATCGTCGTAATCGTACCGACCCATAGAATAAAGGTAAAACGGTATTTATGACGCATATTGAATGGCGTAAATTTAACCCCTTCAGGACCCAGCCTGTTTTGGCCTTCAGGACCAAGCCAATTTTGTCAAATCTGACATGTGTTACTTTATGTGGTAATAACGTTGGAATTTTTACCTATCCAAGCGATTCTGAGATTGTTTTCTCGTGACATGTTGTACTATGTTAGTGAAAAAATGTTATCGATAATTTTGGTATTTATTTCTGAAAAACACCACAATTTAGAAAAAATTTGCAAAAATTATCATTTTTCTAAATTTAAACGTATCTGCTTGTAAAACAGATAGTAATACCACACAAAATAGTTACTAGTTAACATTTCACATATGTCTACTTTATGTTTGCACCGTTTTTTGAACGTCCTTTTATTTTTCAAGGACGTTACAAGGCTTAGAACTTTAGCAGCAATTTCTCATATTTTAAAGAAAATTTCAAAAGGCTATTTTTTCAGGGACCAGTTCAGTTTCTGAGGTGGCTTTGAGGGCCTTATATATTAGAAAATCCCCAGAAGTCACCCCATTTTGAAAACTGCACCCCTCAAGGAATTCGAATCAGCATTCACAAAGTGTTTTAACCCTTTAGGCGTTTCACAGGAATTAAAGCAAAGTAGAGGTGAGATTTACAAATTTTATTTTTTTTGCCGAAATTCATTTCTAATAAAAAAAAAAATTTGTAACACAGAAGGTTTTAACAGAGAAATGCAACTCAATATTTATTGCCCAGATTCTGCAGTTTTTAGAAATATCCCACATGTGGCCCTAAGTGTGATAAAGGACTGAAGCACTGGCCTCAGAAGCAAAGGAGCACCCAGTGGATTTTGGGCCTCCTTTTTTTTAGAATATATTTTAGGCACCTGGTCAGGTTTGAAGAGGTCTTGTGGTGCCAAAACAGTGGAAACACACCAAAAGTTACCCCATTTTGGAAACTACACCCCTCAAGGAATTTATCTAGGTGTATAGTTAGCATTTTGATCGCACAGGTTTTTCGTTAAATTTATCAGAATTAGTCTGTAAAGATGAAAATCTACTTTTTTTCTGAAAAAACATAGAAATTTGTAATATTTACTAGGAATAATGAAGAAAATCACCCCAACATTTGTAAAGCAATGTCTCCTGATTACAGCAATATATGGTAATAAACTGCTGTTTGGACCCACAGCAGGGCTCAGAAGGGAAGGAGTGCCATTTGGATTTTGGAGCACGGATTTTGCTGGATTGGTTTTCGGTGCCATGTCACGTTTGCAACGCCCTGAAGAGACCAAAACAGGGGAAACCCCCCCAAAAGTGACCCCATTTTGGAAACTACACCTCAAGGAATTTATCTAGGGGTATAGTTAGCATTTTGACCACACAGGTTTTTTGCAGAATTTAGTGGAATTAGGCAGTGAAAATGAAAAATCAACTTTTTTTCTGAAAAAGAATAGAAATTTAAAATTTTTACAAGGAATAAAGGAAAAAAGAACCACAACATTTGTAAAGCATTTTCTCCTTATTACGGCAATACCCCATATGTGGTAATAAACTGCTGATTGGACCCATGGCAGCACTCAGAAGGGAAGTAGCGCCATTTGGATTTTGTAGCACGGATTTTGCTGGATTGTTTTTCGGTGCCATGCCGCCTTTGCAACGCCCTGGAGGGACCAAAATAGTGGAAACCCCCCCAAGTTACCCCATTTTGGAAACACCCCTCAAGGAATTTTTCTAGAGGTATAGTGAGCATTTAGACTCCACGGGTCTTTTGCAGAATTTATTAGAATTAGGCGGAGAAAATTAATATCACAATTTTTTTCCACTAAAATGTTGAATTTTCCCATTTTCACAAGGGATAAAGGAGAAGAAAAACCACCAATTTTTGAAAAGCTATTTCTCTCGGGTACGGAAATACCCCACATGTGATCATACATTTTTTTCATTAGAAATGAATTAACCCTTTCAGGACTGATCCATTTTTTGCTTTCTTATATTCGTTTTTCACTACCCGCCTTCCAAGAGTCATAACTTTTTTCTTTTTCCGTCAGTAGAGTGGTGTGAGGGCTTATTTCCTGCGGGAGGAATTGTAGTTTCTATTGATACCATATAAAGTGCCATAAAAAGTACTGGGAAACTGAAAAAAAATAGCAGAATATAGGAAAAAAATCTGATTCCATTTTTGGGGGTTTTCGTATTTACAGCTTTCGCAGTGCGGTGAAAACGACAGCGATTTTGGCGGTTTAAATGATTTAAGTCCTTTACGGTGTTCACCGTGCGAGTTAAATAGTGGTATATTGTAATAGTTCGGCCTTTTACGGACGTAGCGATATCAATTTTGTTTATTTTTTTACATTACTTTTGAAGAAAAATGGGAAAAGGCTTTTTTTTTTAACTTTAAACTTTTTTCTTTCTCACTACTAATAACTTTAATTCTTCTACACATTTTATTAGTCCCCTTCGGGAACTTGATCCAGCGATCATTGGATCCGCAGGTACAATATGCTGCAATACTAATGTATTGCAGTATATTGTTGTTTTTACAGACTCCTGTAACAGCGCGATCGCTGTTCCTGTCAGTTAATCCCGGGTGTCAGTTGTAATACACAGCTGACACCCGCAGCGTATGGAGCGGGCTCAGCACATGAGCCCGCTCCATATATCACCCCCGCACCATGACGTGCTATTAAGTCATAGTGCTCAAAGGGGTTAATGCACAGCGGATGGTGTGAATATTGCAATTTTCCACGGATATGCCATTTTAGTGCATAATATGTCGTGCCCAGTTTGTGACCCTGAAGACAAATACCTCATAAAGCGTTAAGCGGGTTCTCCCGGGTATGGCGATGCCATATATGTGGGCACAAACTGCTGTTTGGGCATGCTGCAGGGCTCAGAAGGGAGGGACACCATTTTGCTTTTGGAGCGCAGATTTTGCTTGGTAGTTTTTCTGTTTTGGGTTTCGCTGGTATATGTGGGGGCATATGTAATCTGTGCGGAGATCATCAGGGCATAATAAGAGGGTATAATAATGCGGTAAATAAATAATAATTCATAGATATGTGGCCGGTGTCGCACTGATAAATGGTGTCGGATCTTATCCACTTTTAGAAAACACTGCACATTTTGCAACGCATTATTCCTGGGAGCCAGAACGTCTTTATTTTTTCACCACCGGAGCTGCGTGAGGGCTTATTTGTTGCGGGACAATCTGTACTGTGCATTGGTACCATTTTGGGATACGTGCGATTTTTTTGATCACTTTTTATTACATTTTTTTGCAAGCCGGGTGACCAAAAACAAGCAATTCTGACAATGTTTTTTAGTTTATTTTTTGCGGCGTTCACCGTGCACTATAAATGACCATTATATTTTATTCTGCGGGTCGGTACGATTACGGCGATACCATATGTATATAGTTTTTTTTTATGTTTTCCAGCGTTTGCGCAATAAAATCACTTTTTTATAAAATAATTTATTTTCTGTCACCATATTCTGAGAGCCATAACTTTTATTTTTCAGTCAAAAAAGCTGTCTAGGGCTATGTTCACACGGAGTATTTTGGGGGAGGAATATCTGCCTCAAAATTCCGTTTGGAACTTTGAGGCAGATATTCCTCTCCCTGCACGCCGATTTTTGCAGCAATTATCGCGCCGTTTTTCGCCCGCAGTCATTGAGCGCCGCGGGCATGCTCTGCCTCCCATTGAAATCAATGGGAGGTCAGAGGCGGAAGCGCCCGAAGATAGGGCATGTCGCTTCTTTTTCCCGCGAGGCAGTTTTACTGCTCGCGGGAAAAAAGACGCCGACGCCTCCCATTGAAATCAATGGGAGGCGTTCTCGGGCCGTTTTTGCCGAGTTTTGCAACGCGGTTTCCGCGTCAAAAAACTCGGCAAAATACCCTGTGTGAACATAGCCTAAGAGCTTGTTTTTTTGCAGGACGGGTTGTAGTTTTTATCGGTATTATTTTCGGGTACATGCGACTTTTTGATCACTTTTTATTCTCTATTTTGGGAGGGGTGGTGACCAAAACAATAGCGATTCTGGTGTCGTTTTTTATTGGTTTTTTTTGGGGTGTTCATCGTGCGGGAAAAATAACATAGTTTTATAGCTGGGGTCGTTACGAACGCGGTGATACCAGATATGTGTACTTTTAACGTGTTCATTTGTTTCCTATAATAAAATACTTATTATAAAAAAAAAATACAGTGTTTGTTTATGTCACTTCTAACTTTTATTTTTACACTTTTTTTAAAACATTTTTATTAGCTTTTTTCACTTGTCCCACTAGGGGACACTTAGACTTGCAGCTTTGATCGCAGCTAGAGTACATTACACTACACACACGTAGCGTAATGTACTCTGTCATTGTGACGTAACGGTCAGGGTATGTGCACACACACTAATTACGTCCGTATTGACGGACGTATTTCGGCCGCAAGTACCGGACTGAACACAGTGCAGGGAGCCGGGCTCCTAGCATCATACTTATGTACGATGATAGGAGTCCCTGCCTCTCTGCAGGACAACTGTCCCGTACTGTAATAGTGTTTTCAGTACGGGACAGTAGTTCCACGGAGAGGCAGGGGCTCCTAGCATCGTACATAAGTATGATGCTAGGAGCCCGGCTCCCTGAACTGAGTTCGGTCCACTACTTGCGGCCGAAATACGTCCGTCAATTACGGACGTAATTACTGTGTGCACATACCCTCACACTGACAGGAAGCCTCGGAGGACCGGCCGGAGGCTGTTCCTCCGAGGCTTCCGTACATGGCAACCCGGAGGTCATTGTCTGACCTCCGATTGCTGTGACAAGCATCGGTAGCCCCCACGATCACTTTGTGGGGGCTGCAGATTTGCTTCAAACCACTTAAATGCGGCGACTGCAATCCGTCGGCGCATTTATGGGGTTAATTGCCGAAATCAGCGGCGATGGTCCGCTGACCGGCAAGGCTGGAGTGTCAGCTGTCGGGGACAGCTGACCTCCCGGTTCCCGGACACTGTCCGTTAGGACGGTGTGCGCCGGGATCTACTCCGCAATAGTACGTCTGGATGCGGGAACTAACCCCTCTGCAGGACGTACTATTGCGGAGCAGCGCGTGAGGTTAAAAAGCTAAAAACAATGCAGGAATAGCGGGTTTTTTTCAATTCCCTTCCTCCAAAAAAATGGTGCCATTGAAAAACATAACTCGTCCCGCAAAAAACAAGCCCTCATACTCCTAAGTTGACGGAAAAACAAAAAAGAGTTATAACTCTTGGAATGTGAAGAGGAGAAAAATAAAAAAGAATGCTTGGTCATGAAGGCCAAAATAGGCCTGGTCGTTAAGGGGTTAAACAGGACTTTAGAAGCATTATTTCTCTTTCAATCAGAGAAATCAAATAAACACAACGGTAGCTTGTCTCATCAGCACACACAAAGGTTAGAATAGCAAGAAACGTTGCACGTAACAAAAGTCCAGGTAGAACTCACACAGTCCAGCCCTTTGCAGGGGTTACCTCTCACCCCTTTGTAAGGGCGGATTTACACGAACGTGTAATACGTCCGTGCAACGCGCGTGCTATTCACGAGCGTCGCACGGACCTATGTTAGTCTATGGGGCCGTGAAGACAGTCCGAGATTTTCACGCAGCGCGAGTCCGCTGCGTGAAACGCACAACATGTCCTATATTTGTGCGTTGGTCGCGCATCACGCACCCATTGAAATCAATGGGTGCGTGAAAATCACTCGCACCACACGGAAGCACTTCGGTGTGACACGCGTGATTCGCGCAACAGCAGCAAAAAGTATGATTGAAAACAGAAAAGCACCTGTGTGGAGGGAAGACCCTATGTTAACCCCTTAATAGGCGTCTAGGGATATATCTCCCTTGGCAGATTAACCCCCTCAACCTGTTAGAGGGTATAATAATGGGGTAAATAAATAGTTAATAGATGTGTGGCCGGTGTCGCACTGATATATGGTGCTCGATCTTATCCGATCTTGAAACACTGCATATTTTGTATCGCCATATTCTGAGAGCCAGAACTTATTTATTTTGTGTGAGGCCTTATTAGTTGCGGGACAATCTGTAGTTTTCATTGATACCATTTTGGGGTACATGCGATTTTTTTTATCACTTTTTATTCCATTTTTTGGCACACAAGGTGTCCAAAAACCATCATCAATTCTGACAGGTTTTTTTTATGGCGTTAACCCTGGGCTATAAAAGACTATTTTACTTTATTCTGCGGGTCAATACGATTACGGCAATATCATACGTGCATAGTTTTTTGTTTTTTTTGCAGCGTTTGCACAAAATTGCTTCTGTATAAAATACATTTTTTGTGTCACCATATTATGAGAGCCATAACTTTTATTTTTTTGTCAAAAAAGCTGTGTAAGGGCTTGTTTTTTACAGGACGGGTTGTCGTTTTTGCTGGTACTATTTTGGGGTACATGCGACTATCACTTTTTATTATATATTTTGGGAGGGGTGATGACCAATAAAAATAGTGATTATGGCATTGTTTTTTATTCATTTAATTTTTGCGGTGTTGACCAGGAGGAAAAAATTTATATTATAGATTTATAGCTTGGGTCATTATGAACGCGCCGATACCGAATATGTATACTTTTTTTTAAAGTTTTAATTTTTTTCCTATATTAATAGACTTCTTATAGGAAAAAAGCAATTCTTGTTTATGTAACTTTTATTTTTACACTTTTAGTACCTTTTTTTTTTTTTTTACTTTTTTGTCCCACTAGGGGACTTGAAGACTTGCAGCTCTGATCGCTGCTAAAATACATTACACTACCTACGTAGTGTAATGTGTTCTAACGGTTACTGTAACGTGACTGACAGGAAGCCTATGAGGACCAGCCTCCGGCTGGTCCTCATAGGCTTCCGTACATAGAAGCCCGGAGGTCATCGTCTGAACCCCGTTTGCCATGATAACCATCGGCAGTCCCTGAAATCGCATGTGGGGGCTGCCGATCTGCTCTAAACCCCTTATATGCGGCAATCGCAATCGACCGCTGCATCTGAGAGGTTAATGGCAGAATTCAGCGGCGAAAGGCCACTGATCGGCAACGGGGAGAGCAGGGCAGACACCCTACACAGTTAACCGCCGCTGCGGTGCAGCGCCGCACGGCGGTTAACTGTTAATGCGTGGACATAACTGCACGCGCAGGTGCGCAGATACTGCTCACCTGGACGTGCATGTACGCCAAGTTGCGCAAAATAATTAATACTGGGAGAACAAACTACTTTACTGCAAATTACAGTGAGTAGCTCTCTGGAAGTAGTGATCACTATGGACAGATCTCTACTCCCTACATTCCTTTTTAATAACTCAGATCCTCAATATTGGCAAGTGCATTCAACTTGGATTATCTAGAATTCACTTGGGCTATTTGGCCACATGCCTGATCTAGTCCCGGCTAGTAGGTTACTTCTATTCAAACAGCTGCAGTATTCTGCCAGTATATTTTAATTCCCTTATTAAAGCCATATTTATGAGCCATATTCCCTTATTTAGCCATATTTATGTGCCCATTAATTTCAGGATGAATTAATATCAGATACATGGCTCCAGTTAGACAAAACTCGATTTGCCCCAATCTTATGGGTTGTAATAGTCTAGCACCTCACATGAGGCCATACAGAGATCTACTCTATAAAGCAATTTCAGGAAGCCTCGGCATGTTTATTAAACAAAGCCAGAACCAGACATTTATTGGTAAAAGTTTTGTAAAATTGAAAATTAGAAAATAAAAAGAAAATGTATATCCACATAAAAATAAACTTATTTTAAGAATTTAAATAAAACAGAATTTTGTTGGTGGAAATTTTAGAGAGATTTAGGCCCTTTTCACAAGGCGGAACTTTTGCGGTGGAACCCTCAGATTCCGCTGCAAAATTCTGTCCCCCATTCATTTCAATGGGAGTCAGACGCTCCTTTTCCCCGCTAGCTGATTTTTTTCAGCTAGCAGGAAAAATAAGCGCCCTGCCCGATCTTCGGGCAGATTCCACCCGATCTTCGGGCAGATTCCGCCCGAACCACCCATTCAAGTTAATGGGAGGAGGAACCTTCCTGCCGACGGCAGGAATAATTCCGAGCTGGATTTTGCAGTGGGACACCCCACGCAAAATCCGCCATGTGAACTGACCGTTCACGGATAGTCAGTGAAATAAAATGAAGGAACCAAAATGTCAAATGTTGCATTTGACAAACTTCCCAAGAGCTTTTTTTTGCTTTTTTTATAATTGGCAGGGCAAGTTGTGACTTGCAAATAAAATTTATATTTCTCACATAAAAATGTAATATGTATCAACTTATTGTTTTAAGAGGGACTTTACAATTTTGAAGTTATTGAAAATAAGACAAACCTGCTCCCATTCCCCCTACTCTGAAGAATAAAAACCAGCAAGACAGATACATTTTAGGCCTGGTTCACATCTCATTTTGTGCACACGTTTGTAGTATACTTTTTTTTAAAACGTTACAAAAACGTTTGCATTAGTAACATACGCTTACGTTTTGTTTTTTTTATAATTCAGAAACGTTTAAATGTTTGTGTTAGTTCTTACTTGTAAAAACTTATCCGTTTTATTCTTGAGCTAAATCAAAACTTTGTAAAGACAAAATATAAAGGCAGTAGGGAGTGGCTGCAGTGTTTGCTGGCACTAGTACTGAGGGGTTTGGAAGGGGGAGGCACTGTTTGGTCTCATAATCTGGGTAATTTCCCATATATGGTGACAAACCGTATACGTTTTACCTATGCAAACGTAGGGCTTAAAATTGCCAAAGTCCATACGTCGCCATTGACTTCAATACAAGTAAAAACTTATACATGTGGTATAAGTTTTGGAAAAGTACTGAATAGCATAGCACACAAGCAAGATTTAGAAAGCACACAAAACGACACTATTAGGGCATCTGACCTTAAAAAAAAAATGTACAAACTGTGATACACGTTTTGACACGGTTTTTTTTATGTCAAAACCTGCACGTCAGACATATAGTAAAAACAAGATGTGAACTTCACCTAACATGGGTATCATGCACTACACAATTCTATCTAGTCAGGCAAGTGTGTGACACCAAATCAACATATCGCAAATTCTGTCTGCCCAGTGATGTCCCCAACAGGGTGTACAAGTAAACTCAACTAAATAATCTAAACCTAAATGGGGATGCTTGTTTTGAGGCATTATAGCTGCGTTAGACCTTGTAAAGAGAATACATTTGGCATTACTATACAGAAGAATTAGCGAACTCATGCACAGGGTACATTTTATTGGTTAAATTATCTACATCCGTGTTCCCAATCCATGGCTGCGGAGCTACTGTACATGTGGCTCACTAGCTGTTTAAAGCTGTAGGCACCAAGAATTTCATAGCATTAATGGGTCAGAACCATAACACTGCCAGTTGACACCAGTAAAAGAACTATGTCATTGTCACATAGCTGTTAGGTCAGGATCGTATAATGGGCACTTGACCATGCAACCTTTTAGTTAGATCCAACAAGTGTTGCGACAGCAATATGGGTGCTAAAATGAATCCACATTATGTCCGTCTTAAAAAAGGCCTTAGTATACGTAGTTTCAAAATATGCTATTCTGACAAGGGGTTAATCCTAGGGTTAATGAGAATTCTTCATTTTGTAATCTATTTGAATAGCCAGCGCTAGTGATGAAACATTCCACAAATATGTATGCTCCTTTACTAACCTCGGAAAAGTATTTGTAGCTGAGAAAAGATCGCAGAAACCTATTCCCTTCAATCTCTACTTCTTGCTAACATACATTCGGTGAGTCAGCAAATAGTTGGAGACAAATGAAAAGGGGAGTATGACTGCAGGATTAGGCCTCATGCACACGACCGTAAAAACACCCGTTATTGCGGGTCGGGCTCATATACTTCTGTTAGCCACGGGTACCTTCCCGTTTTCTCACGGGAAGGTGCCCGTGCCGTTAAAAAAATAGAACGTTCTATTTTTCTATTTTACGGGCCGTGCTGCTATACTTTATAATGGCAGCACGGCTCGCAAAAGCGGCCGGCTGCCCGTGCTCGTAATTACGAGCACGGTCGTGTGCATGAGGCCTTAGGCAACACAGGGTTTGTTTGTAGCTTCTATAGATTGAGCCACAAAGGAGCTGTAAACACAAAATGGTAGGGTATATTAGGCGTTTTTCACAAAGTTGCTTCATTTTTTCTGTTAGATGCATTGGATATTATAATCTTAGACATCTTCGGTATATCCACAGGATATTCCTTAAATGTCTAAAAGATGCGGGTCCCAGCTCTGGGACCCGCACCGATCTCCAGAATAGGAAGTCATCCGCATCTATCAGACAAATATGGCATGTACTAATCGATAAGATGGGAATACCCCTTTAATTAAAATTGGCCTTGGTACAAATATGTACATTTATGCGCGGTTCTGCAGCCTAAAGAACATCAGAATATTTATCATGTGTGGCTGGATGGTTTACACAATTTAGTATTCCTTAAACCTAGCAATGAGTCTTTATCAAGACTATCTCAGACAAATACTGGCCCTGTTGCCCACAGCATCCAAACTCCATGACTACATTTTTCAGTGCAGTTATGAGAATGGAAGCTGAAATCTGATTGGTTGTTATGGTAAACATGGCCACGCTTTGAATTTTCAGGACTAATGAACATTAATTTTCATATAATTCATATAAACAAAACGGACGATCACTTCAAAGACAAACTGATGTAAGGTTAATATATAGCACTCTAAGGCTATGTTCACACGGGGTCTTTTGCCGAGTTTTTTGACGCGGAAACCGCGTCGCAAAACTCGGCAGAAACGGCCCGAGAACGCCTCCCATTGATTTCAATGGGAGGCGTCGGCGTCTTTTTCCCGCGAGCAGTAAAACTGCCTCGCGGGAAAAAGAAGCGACATGCCCTATCTTCGGGCGCTTCCGCCTCCGACCTCCCATTGACTTCAATGGGAGGCAGGAGAAAGCGTGTTTTATGCCCGCGGCGCTCAATGGCCGCGGGCGAAAAACGGCGCGATAATTGCTATTCACACGGAGTATTTTGGGGGAGGAATATCTGCCTCAAAATTCCGTTTGGAGCTTTGAGGCAGATATTCCTCCCCCAAAATACTCCGTGTGAACTTAGCCTTAAGATTATAATTAAAAAAAACAACAACTGCATGCAGCATGTGAATTCACTGTAGTGTCGATGTGTTTACGTAAGACATCACTCCAACTTACCTGCAAAAATCTAAAATAGTAGAGGACATTATTGGCTGTGCCATATTCACAATGTTGTATAATTAGACTGTGCAAAAAAAACAAAAACAAAAGAACTGCAAAAGCCAGATGGAAAAAATGTGTCGAATTCCACCTGCTCCGCAGGCCCCACACAACAAGAGTCCTTAATTCTATGCAGCTCCCATGTCGTACTGCAGTGACAGCCTGTCTTCTCTCAGCCAGATGGATTGATGGACTATTTATACCGTATACAAAACAGCTAAATTCTGACAGTTCAGATCTTCTAAAGAGCTTCACTATCCATATACTGTTTATTTCTCATACAGAACAATCTTGTTTTGCAGCAATGTACTCAGATTGAAATATTTCAGACTCACACATTACGGCTAATCAACCTGTATGTACGTCTTTTGCATGTGGTAGGAAACTAGAATACCCAGGAAAAATCCATGCAAGAACGAAGAAAATATTCAAATACCATACAGACGTTGCCTAGGTCAAAGTCAAACCCCGGAGGACCCCAGTACTGCAAGGAAACAGTGCCAACAACCAAACCACCCAGCTTCCATTGAAAATAACCTTAAAGGGGTTTTCCCATCTTGAACAGGATATGCCATAAACTTCCGATAGATGCACGTCTCCCCTATCCCCCTGAACCCTGTTCTAGGTTGTTCGTCTCACACTGCTTCCCAGCCACTTCCTGATGAGCTGGTAGAGAGTTACGGAAACAGCCAAGCTCTGTGAGCTACGAGGTTTCCGAAACTCCCATAGAAGTGAATGGAAATTACAGAAACATTGTAGCACAGTAATCTATGCTGTTTCCAGAACTCTAGAGATACAGAAACCGCGTAGCTCACCATGCTACAGTGTTTCCGGAACTCCCACTCACTTCTATGGTAGTTACGGAAACAGCGTACTGTCGCTCAGCTGTTTCCTTGACTCCTGACCACCTCATCAGGAAGTGGCCAGGAGGCAGCGGGAGCCGAGCAAGGTGGAGCAGGGTTCACCACTCTAGAAAATAGGTGCGGGTCCCAGAGGTGGGACCCGCATCTCAGACATTTATGGTATATTCTGTGGATATGCCATAAGTGTACAAGATGGGAAAACTCCTTTAAAAAGGGAGAGACTTTTTTAGCTTTAAAAACTTTCCTGGAGCTTCCATATTGGAGATACAACTTACTTCATGTATTGTATGTATAGACAGTGAAGCAGGTTGTTTGTGCTTTATGGCAACCGCAATGAATGGGAATTAATTGTCAATAAACATTTTAGAGTCTTCAGGAAGTGATGGAGTACAGCCACCTCCCCCAGAGACAAGGGAGTGAGAGGGGATATGCCTAATCTGCGTATAAAATGTTCCAATCTGTATTTATATAGCCCTCCAGGAGTGTAATAGAGCCATAATTAAATCCCCCACTCTTTAACCCCTTCCCGCGATTGGGTGTGACTGTACGTCCAGAATCAGAAGTAATTTCCCGCAATAGGGCGTACATTTACACCCAAGCTTTAAACTATCACCGTGTCAATAGACACGGTGACATCGTCCTGATAGCAACAGTCATAGACAATCAGAATTGTCCAGTGCCAGCAAGCGCGGTGATTGGAAAGTCAGTACTGACTGGCCAATCACAGCACAGGAGGCTTGCTTTGCCGGCATCTCCGGATCCGACAAGCTCATTTCTGTTAGAGAGCGGGTCAGAGTCGGAAGCTAGTGAAAAGACAGTGGAAAATAGTTATAAAAACTCCAAAACCCAGCGATCTGCCCCTTTTGTGCCCACTGATCACACCCTTTGGTGCCCGCTGGTTATCAAATATATAATTTCAGTTACCCAAAGTGTCCTTCTGCCGTGCTGTGATCTCTGCCCAGCAATCACCTGTCACAGTACCCGGTCGCCATCACCCTGCGGTGTCCTTAGATTGCCCACTGCCAGAGTTCCCTGTTAGGTAGCAATGCCACGTCTCATTTAGTTTTTGAATACAGCAGGGTCGCTGGTCTGTTCTTCCCCAGTTGGGAGCAGCGTTTATTTCTTGTTAAAAAAAAAAATTTAAGTGAAGGGGTGAAGTGCAGTTCATGCTTCCATCTTCATCCGTATCCAGTGACTCGGAGTCTGCACCCCCCCCCCCCAGTCAGGGCAAAAGAGCCATAGGTCCTGCTCTGCCTGAGCGGACATGGGAAGCTGCCAACAATTATACCACCCCCTCAGCCATTCAAATTGACACTACAGGTTTCAGCCTCATTGATTATTTTAAAGGTTTTTTTTCAGACACCCTTGTAGATTTAATGGTCCAGCAGACCAACCTCTATGTGGAACAGTTTATCTACCAGAACCCAGACTCTTTATGGGAGAGACCTAAATTGGACCCCCACAAACGCAGTGGAATTGCGGAAGTTTTGTGGGAGGAATTGCGAGGCCAAAGCTTATTTTTAAGCTTTGGCCTCGTAAAAAAGCTTAGTATTAGAGACTATTGGTCCCCTGATATTTTATACAACACCCCGCTTTACAGCACAGTAATGACAAGGATGCGATTCTAAGCCATCCTAAAGTTCTTGCATTACAATAGTCACTGCCCACCCCAACAGGACCCAAATTTTGATAGGCTCTATAAAAGAAGACCATTAATTGCCCACTACTCCCATAGTTTTTCCCAAGTTTATAGCCCCCAACAAAATATTTCGGTGGAGGAGTCATTGGTAACCTTCAAGGGTAGACTGCACTTCAGGCAGTATCTACCCAATAAAAGAGCCCGGTATGGTGTAAAACAAATTATGTGAAAGTGCCAGTTACACCTACTCTCATGGTTTATGAGGGGAAAGGCTCCCATATAGATCCCCCAGAATGCCCCCCCCCCTTCCTAGGGATTAGTGGGAAGATCATATGGGATCTTGTTCATCCTTTGCTGGGCAAAGGATTTAATTTATATCTGGACAACTTTTACAATAGTATCCCATTGCTAAAGGTTCTCTCGTCCAGATCCACCTTGGAGTGCGGAACAATCCGCAAAAATCAGAAGGGCCTCCCCAAAACTTTGCGGACACTAAAATTAGGAGACAGCAGAGCTGTCTGCAGTGACGATCTGCTGCTCCTGAAATTTAAGGATAAAAGGGACATCCTAATACTGACCAGCATTCACGACAGCAGAGGCAGTCTTGTCCTTGTACGCGAATCCACCACCCAAGTCCCCAAACCATTTTGTGTACAATAGTACAACAAATATATGGGTGGCGTTGACCTGTCTGACCAGCTCATAAAACCATGCAGCACCATGCGAAAGACAAATGTATGGTATAAAAAGCTGTCTGTGTATCTTACACAGATGGCTTTATACAACACCTTTGTCCTCTGCAGATATGCCGGCAGTGGGGATATGTTCCTGCAATTTCAGGAAAAAGTCATCAAGGCCCTGATATTTGCTGACCAGGAAGGGGAGGGCAAGTCATCTGGTTCTTCCGTCAGCAGGATAATTCCCGGCCAGCATTTCCCCACATTAATCCATCCACTTAAAAAAAAAAAAAAAAAAAAAAAAAAAAAAAAGCCCCCCCAAAAAAATGCCGTGTGCGCGCCAAGCGAGGCATTTGTAAGGACACCACATACCAATGTGAGACGTGTCCCACAAATCCCGGCCTGTGCATGAAACAATGTTTCAAAATATATCATACCTCCTTGGATTTTTTATTTATTCTTTATTCACTATTTCTGTCTCCCATATGGGCCAGGACAAATAATTTTTTGTTTTTACTGTACAGCCCCATTTAAAATTTGCTCATTTAAAATTTGTAAAAAAACAACCTAAAACAAAAACTAAAAATTCTTACTATACCAAGAACCCGAGGGAGTGTCTCTCACCTAGGTTGCAAATCTGGGTGAGAAGAATAAATCCAGATGAGATTGGTTGTCTCAGCAATTTTTTTTTGCTGAGGCCTTTGATTTATTTTTTGGGCTGGATTTTATGGAATGGTGGGTAAGTTGGTAGTGGGACCTGCCATTACCTCTCCCTCCATTGCGGGTTTTCCAGGTTGTCTTCGTTAGATACTAAAATTTAAGTATTTCTCATTATACCCCTAGAAGAATACCTAGAGGGTTGTCACTTCACAATTTAAAAATTCTCACTATACCCCTTGATGAATACTTTGAAAGGTGTTACATTACAATCTTAAATGTCTCACTATACCGCTAGATTAATTCTTAGAGGGGTTTAGTTTCCTAAATGGAGTCACTTTTCTGGGTTTAATATTTTGACACCCCAGAGCCTCTGTTTTCATGACACAGGGCAGTAAATGCCATTGTAGTAGGCCTCAGATGTTGCACGGTGCTCTTTAAATTCTGAGCCCTGCCATGTGCTCAGCCAGCCGTTTATATCCACAAATGGGGTATTGCCATATTCAGGAGAAATTGTGTCAAACTGTGGGTGCTTTTTCTCTTTTAACCCCTTGTGAAAATTATGAATGAGGCTAAAGCAACATTTTCTTTGAAAAAAAATTTTTATTTTCTTTTTTTTTACTGCCCAGTGTATGAAACACCTGTGGGGTCAAAATGCTCACTATACCACTTGAAAAATCCCTTGAGGGGTGTAGTTTCCCAAATGGGGTCACTTTTGGGGGGTTTCCACTGTACTGGTACCTTAGGAGCTTACCAAATGTGACATGGTGCAGAGAAATCAATCCAGCAAAATCTGCGCTCCAAAAGCTAAATGGCGTGCCTTCCCTTCGAGTCCTGTCACTTGCCCAAACAGCAGTTCATGACCACATATTTGGTATTTCCGTAATCTGCTTTACAAATGTTGGGGTGCTTTTTCTCATTTATTGGTTGAAAAAGTAAAACATTGAGGTAAAGCTACATCTTATTGGAAAATAATGTAATTTTTCATTTTCACTGCCCCATTCTAATGAAATCTAAAGTCAAAATGCTTACTACACCCCTAGATGAATTCCTCAAGGGGTGTAGTTTCCAAAATGTTTTTTTTTTTTTTTGGAGTGTTTCCTTTGTTTCGGCTCCACCAGACCTCTTTTAACCTGACATGGTGAATGAAATACAATCTAAGAAAAGGAAGACCCTAAAATCCACAATGCGTTCCTTTGCTTCTGGGGCCTTTGTTTCAGTCCTTTAGCACACTAGGGTCGCATGCGAGATATTTCTAAAAACTGCAGAATCCGGGCAATGAATATTCAGTTGTGTTTCTCTGGTAAAACCTTCTGTATTACAGGAAAAATTGATTAAGATGGAATTTCTGCAAAAAAAAATAATGAAATTCGCACATTTTCCTTCCACATTGCTTTAATTCCTGTGTAAAGCCTAAAGAGGCTCTGTCACCACATTATAAGTGCCCTGTCTCCTACATAAGGAGATGGGCGCTATAATGTAGGTGACAGTAATGCTTTTTATTTAAAAAACGATCTGTTTTCACCACTTTATTAGCAATTTTAGATTTATGCTAATGAGTTGCTTAATGCCCAAATGGGCGTGTTTTACTTTAGACCAAGTGGGCGTTGTACAGAGGAGTGTATGACGCTGACCAATCAGCGTCATGCACTCCTCTCCATTCATTTAGTCAGCGCATAGGGATCCTTTTAAACCTAACAGATTAACAATACTGAAGTGTTTAGACAGTGAATAGACATTCCACGGGATGTCTATTCACAATCTCTGCACTTCGTTACGGTTTCTGTGGTAGTTACAGCAGAGGAAGCGTAATCTCCCTGTAACCTGTCATCTACAGCGTAATCTCGCGAGATTACGCTTCCTCTGCTGTAACTAGCACAGAAACAGTAACGAAGTGCAGAGATTATGAATAGGACATCCCATGGAACGTCTATTCACGGTCTAAACACTTCACTATTGTTAATGTGTTAGTATAAGACAGCACATAGCGATCTAAAAGGATCCCTATGCGCTGACTAAATGAATGGGGAGAAGTGTATGACGCAGATTGGTCAGCGTCATACACTCCTCTATACAATGCCCACTTGGTCTAAAGTAAAAACACGCCCACTTGGGCATTAAGCAACTCATTAGCATAAATCTAAAATCGCTAATAAAGTGGTGAAAACAGATCATTTTTTTAAATAAAAAACATTACTGTCACCTACATTATAGCGCCCATCTCCTTATGTAGGAGATAGGGCACTTATAATGTGGTGACAGAGCCTTTTTAAGGGTGAAGAAAATTTCTAAATGCTATTTTGAATACTTTAAGGGGTGCAGTTTTTAAAATGGGGTGATTTGTAGGGGTTCCTAATATATAAGGCCCTTAAAGCCATTTCAGAACTGAAGTATTTCCTAAAAAATATGGGCTTTTGAAAATGTGAGAAATTACTGCTAAACTTATAAGCCTTGTAACGTCCTACAAAAATAAAAGGATGTTCAAAAAAAATTATGCAAACAAAGTAGACATATGGGGGATGTTAACTAGTAACTATTATGTGTGGCACAACTATCTGTCTTACAAGCAGAAAATGCAAATTTTTTTTTTGCACATTTTCTCTAAATTCTGATTGATATATTCAATCTTGTCTAAAAAAAAAAGATTGAATATATCGACAAAATTTTTTCACTAACATAAAGTACAATATTTCACGAGAAAACAATCTCAGAATCGCTTGGATAGGTAAAAACATTCCCAAGTTATTACCACATATATTAAAAAATGAGGCCCTGTCATTTGGTCCAAAAGTGGCTGCGGCGGCAAGGGGTTAATGATAAAATAGGCGACTCTGCTCATACTATTCCAGTTCATACAGCAAAGTCGACAAGTGAGCTATAGAAAACAGGAAATGTTATCTTATATTTTAGGATTATTTTAGTCACGTTTAAAATAAAAGCTTTTTAATGATATATTCCTTTTAAAAGCTGCAACACAGCTCAGAGACAAAAGACAGTGCTGTCATGAGTCACCCAGGAGCATGACATTTTTTTTTTTCTTTTTTGGACGTGAATAATGAGCAGTCATCTGAGAGTTATACAGGTGGTTACTGTATACAATGTTATTTTATAGTAGTGAAACACACCTTGTCTTTGTTTCCAGATACACCTCAGGCACATTCCCAGGTAAGGCCAGTAACATAGCCAGTGAACACAGGAGGAAAAGCCCAAGAGGACTCCATCAGCGAGTCATTATACACTACTGCTTGCTGTTACTTTCTGTGCCGGTCATAGCTAGGGAGCAAGATCAACCTTAACCTGTGCCAACAACGAATTTCCACTTTGCCCTTTTACTGAATGTCACATACATATTAAAGAAAAAAAAATATAAAATACAAGACAATTGACTTTGAAGTATAAAAAAAAACAAAAAAAAAAACCACACTAGTTCTCTTCAATTCTCCTATGACTGATGAGAACCACAGCCGGTGAATAGCCCTTCATTGTTCGTATATAAATATACACTACCGTTCAAAAGTTTGGGGTCACCCAGACAATTGTGTTTTCCATGAAAACTCACACTTATATTTATCAAATGAGTTGCAAAAGGACTAGAAGATATAGTCAAGACATTGACAAGGTTAGAAATAATGATTTTTAGTTGAAATAATTTTCTCCTTCAAACTTTGCTTTCGTCAAAGAATGCTCCATTTGCAGCAATTACAGCATTGCAGACCTTTGGCATTCTAGCTGTTAATTTGCTGAGGTAATCGGGAGAAATTTCACCCCACGCTGCCAGAAGCCCCTCCCACAAGTTGGAATTGGCTTGGACACTTCTTGCGTACCATACGGTCAAGCTGCTCCCACAACAGCTCTATGGGGTTGAGATCTGGTGACTGCGCTGCCCACTCCTTTACAGATAGAATACCAGCTGCCTGCTTCTTCCCTAAATAGTTCTTTCATAATTTGGAGGTGTGCTTTGGGTCATTGTCCTGTTGTAGGATGAAATTGGCTCCAATCAAGCGTTGGCCACAGGGTATGGCATGGCGTTGCAAAATGGAGTGATAGCCTTCCTTATTCAAAATCCCTTTTACCTTGTACAAATCTCCCACTTTACCAGCACCAAAGTAACCCCAGACCACCACATTACCTCCACCATGCTTGACGGATGGCGTCAGGCACTCTTCCAGCATCTTTTCAGTTGTTCTGCGTCTCACAAATGTTCTTCTGTGTGATCCAAACACCTCAAACTTCGATTCGTCTGTCCATAACACTTTTTCCAATCTTCCTCTGTCCAACGTCTGTGTGCGTTTGCCCATATTAATCTTTTCCTTTTATTAGCCAGTCTCAGATATGGCTTTTTCTTTGCCACTCTGTCCTGAAGGCCAGCATCCCGGAGTCGCCTCTTCACTGTAGATGTTGACACTGGCGTTTTGCGGGTACCATTTAATGAAGCTGCCAGTTGAGGACCTGTGAGGCGTCTATTTCTCAAACTAGAGACTGTAATGTACTTGTCTTGTTGCTCAGATGTGCAGCCGGGGCCTCCCACTTCTCTTTCTACTCTGCTTAGAGCCTGTGTGTGCTGTCCTCTCAAGGGAGTAGTACACACCGTTGTAGGAAATCTTCAGTTTCTTGCCAATTTCTTACATGGAATAGCCTTCATTTCTAAGAAGAAGAATAAACTGTCGAGTTTCACATGAAAGCTTTCTTTTTCTAGCCATTTGGAGAGTTTAATCGAACCCACAAATGTAATGCTCCAGGTTCTCAACTAGCTCAAAAGGAAGGACAGTTTTATAGCTCCTCTAAACAGCAAAACTGTTTACAGCGGTGCTAACATAATTGCACAAGGGTTTTCAAGTGTTTTCTAATCATCCATTAGCCTTCTAACACAGTTAGCAAACACAATGTACCATTAGAACACTGGAGTGATGGTTGCTGGAAATGGGCCTCTATACACCTATGTAGATATTGCATTAAAAACCAGACGTTTGCAGCTAGAATAGTCATTGAGCACATTAACAATGTATAGAGTGTATTTCTGATTAATTTAATATTATCTTCATTGAAAAAAAACTGCTTTTCTTGCAAAAATAAGGACATTTCTAAGTGACCCTAAACTTTTGAACGGTAGTGTATGGTAAACGATCTTATAGCAGCCAGTTGCATCATGTGAATGTTGCAAAATTTAACTGCATTCAGACAGACGTCAAAAGGAAAAAAAAGTCTGTCGACTGCCCTGATACCCAATGCACTTGTATTGGAGTATGTCTTTTGTAAGTTGCACCATAATGCAACTTTTGTTCATCTGTGAGTTGCAGATCCATTGAGTTGCATGTAAATTGTGACTCAATATAGACACATTGTTGTCGTATAGACCGGGCGAATTCGGGAATACAGAAACACTGAACAGATTTGTCCTAAAGTTCTGCTTACCTTTTATGGCATTGATGAGACCATTTCCATCTTTTATAACATCTTTAATGAATTTATTGGTCCTCTCCAGCTCTTGCTCATAACCTTTCAGACTGTCTCTGAACACCGGGCTGTCCAAGTAGCACTCACTGAATTCCAGGGGAGTGTGACCCATTGTTTCTCCTGAGAAAACAAAACAAGAAACGTTAGACGCCGATGATGTACAAGTGCACTGTGACACTGTTGTCGGCAAATTTAAATGCCAACAAGAGCACCACCTGCGTGAAGTTTGTGTAATCTCTTCTTTGTGAAGGTTTCCTTTGGAAATCCCAGTTTCTTCCCACAGAGTAAATATATGCAGGCATGTTAATTGGCTTTCCAGAAAATTTGCCCAAGCATTTATTCGTACCTGCCACAGGGAAATTAGACTTGTCACATGATGTCATAATATATTAGCTGTAACAAGGAAACTAAATTTTTTTGCATTTCTGTCCCATTATTTGGGAAACAGATGCAAGGTAAAAACTGGGATATATTTATGCAGTATTGGCCCCATGCACACGACAGTATTTTCATCTATTCAGAAATACTGACCGTAAATACGGATCAGTAGGCATCCATATTTCATCCGTATACACGGAAGGGTGTCGGTAAATACGTTCCGTATTGCATCCGTACATACGGATCCTTACAAAAAGAGGGAGGTTGCCAATGATGTCATCAACATGTTGCCTAGCAATGCTTCCGTAAATACGGACAGTTTACGGATGCACATCAGTAGCCGTCTGTATTTACGGAAGCTCCCATAGACTTCTATGAGAGAGTCCCTGCTGTAATTACTGACAAGAATAGGACAGGTTCTATGATTTTTTTTCAGCACGGACAGCCATCAGTAAAAATATTGAAGGGTCTCCGTGGCCAATAGAAATGAATGGGTCCGTAATTACGGTCAGTATTTACTGTCCGTAATTACTGATGAAAAATACTGTCGTGTGCATGGGGCCTCAGCTCAAGGCTCAGATTAGACCAAGTCTAGGAGAGATTTATCAAAACAGCTGCAGAGGAGAAAAGCTGCACATAGCGAACAATTACTTAACTGCTTGGGCTGGAATCCGATTGGTTGCTATATGTAAATTGTCTACTTTTCATTCGCACTACGATTTCATGTGGTTGCAAATTGTATGGATATGATAAAAAAAATCCAATAGAAGATCAATGTAATACAACTCAAGATATAAAACATTGTACTGTGTAACCAGGCATAAGATGGCAGAAATAATCGCTATTACGTGTGTCGATACAAAGGTTACGGCCGTGGTCTTGGACCGCCGCCGTTCCTTACCTTGCGACGGCTGTGACCACAGACCGTTGGCATCCCGCCAGCGTCTCCCTCCTAGGAGAAGCCAGCACTCTCTGCCGTCCGGCCCTGCTCTGAGTGTTATGGTGCGCGCGCACTCAGCCCCGGCCTTAAAGGGCCAGCGAGCACATGTTAAAGTTCACCAATTAACCCCTGTCCATCCTGGACCGTAAGAAGGCCTCCACACTTCCACTCCTTGCCTGAGCGTTGTTGTAGTTTTCCCATGATTGTATTGCAAATGGTCCCTTAGTGTTTTCCTGCTCTGAGTATTCCCGTGCCCTGCCTCCTATCTCCTGTATCCTGTGCTTCATTCCGGAGCCCGTTTAGTATCGGAGCCGCGCCTTGCCTCGCCTTCTGGAATACACCATGTCTGGTGACATCTGCCATCCCAGATACCATCCGCCACGTCTGGCGCAACCTGCCACGCCTGCTGTAATACACCACAGCTGGTGTCATCTGTTCCTCCTGTTACACCTACTGCAAACCGCCACATCTAGCTCCATCTGTGCCAGAGCCCTTGCCGCCGTCTGGGCTATCCCAGGTACCCTTGTGCTACACTTCTTTCATAGACTTTGCATAGACTCAGTTGGTCAGCTGCCTCTCCGCTATGGCAAAGCAGCCTAGTGGGTCCACATACCCCTAGATCGCGACAACAATATCATACAGCGCACACTACACCCCCTTGCAACAACCCTACCACTATGGCTCTTATTAGGAGAGGGAGAACGGAAAATAAATCTATTAGGCATATGAGTTTGAACAGGAGGTGAGGAAACTTTACTGAGGCAGGGAAAAATATGAAATACATTCTCCCCACAGAATTGATGAACATATTGACATGTCTAGATATTATCAAATCTATGGAGAGAATGTATTTAAAGAGAATCGGTCACATATTTATGCTGCCATGTCTGAGGGCAGAAGAAGCGACAAACACACGGATATCATAGTGCTGTTACTCATTAGTTAATGTTTTGTAGTTTGTAAGTATATGTACTAAACCAGGGGTCTCAAGCACGCGGCCCGCAGGCCGCATGCGGCCCCCTGGGCTGTCATCTGCGGCCCGCGGGACACAGAGCCGCTAGTATCGGCTCTGCTCCGACACTCTGGAATTCCCTGACATCGCTGCCTATATATGGACAGTGTGTCAGGGTCTTGCCCAGAGCGGAGCGCTGGTGTCGGCTCTGCTCCTGGACTCTGTGGAATTCCCTGACATCGCTGTCCACATATGAACAGCGATGTCTGGGGCTTCCCCAGAGCCAGAGTCCCGAGCAGAGCGCTGGTGTCGGCTCTGCTCCAGGACTCTGTGGAATTCCCTGACATCGCTGCCCATATATGGACAGTGTGTCAGGGTCTTGCCCAGAGCGGGGTAGAGCGCTGGTGTCGGCTCTGCTCCAGGACTCTGTGGAAATTCCCTGACATCGCTGTCCACATATGAACAGCGATGTCAGGGTCTTCCCCAGAGCGGAGTCCCGGGCAGAGCGCTATTATCGGCTCTGCTCCGGGACTCTGGGGAAGCTTCTGGCATCGCTGTTCATACATCGACAATGTCAGGGGCTTCCCCAGAGCAGGAGTCTCAGTGATGTCAGGAGCACAGCTGGAGTCCCAGGAAGAGCCTACTAGCGCTCTGCCTGGGATTCCAGCTCTGGGCAAGCCCCTGACATCACTGGGGCAGCCTCTACAGAGGGCACTGGGGCAGCCTCTACAGAGGGCACTGGGGCAGCCTCTACAGAGGGCACTGGGGCAGCCTCTACAAGTGAGTGTGTGACAGTATCTGAAGAGGACACTGGCATTATCTAGGGGTGTGTGGCCTTATCTTAGAGGGCACTGCGGCCTTATCTACAGAGGGCACTGCGGCCTTATCTAGGGGTGTGTTGCATTGTCCACAGAGGGCACTGCGGCAGCCTCCACAGAGGGCACTGCGGCAGCCTCCACAGAGGGCACTGCGGCAGCCTCCACAGAGGGCACTGCGGCAGCCTCCACAGAGGGCACTGCGGCAGCCTCCACAGAGGGCACTGCGGCAGCCTCCACAGAGGGCACTGCGGCAGCCTCCACAGAGGGCACTGCGGCAGCCTCCACAGAGGGCACTGGGGCAGCCTCCACAGAGGGCACTGGGGCAGCCTCCACAGAGGGCACTGGGGCAGCCTCTACAGAGGGCACTGGGGCAGCCTCTACAAGTGGGTGTGTGACAGTATCTGAAGAGGACACTGGCATTATCTAGGGGTGTGTGGCCTTCTCTACAGAGGGCACTGCGGCCTTCTCTACAGAGGGCACTGCGGCCTTCTCTACAGAGGGCACTGCGGCCTTCTCTACAGAGGGCACTGCGGCCTTCTCTACAGAGGGCACTGCGGCCTTCTCTACAGAGGGCACTGCGGCCTTCTCTACAGAGGGCACTGCGGCCTTCTCTACAGAGGGCACTGCGGCCTTCTCTACAGAGGGCACTGCGGCCTTCTCTACAGAGGGCACTGCGGCCTTCTCTACAGAGGGCACTGCGGCCTTCTCTACAGAGGGCACTGCGGCCTTCTCTACAGAGGGCACTGCGGCCTTATCTAGGGGTGTGTTGCATTGTCCACAGAGGGCACTGCGGCAGCATCCACAGAGGGCCCTGCGGCAGCATCCACAGAGGGCCCTGCGGCAGCATCCACAGAGGGCCCTGCGGCAGCATCCACAGAGGGCCCTGCGGCAGCATCTAAAAAGGGGCTGCCCAATCTTGACAGGTGTGCTAACTGAGCCGCCGGACTGCATTTAGCGACACTTAAACTGGAAAGCTGGATTGTTGAAATAAGCACGTGGAGAAATATCTCAAATTTTAAACCTAGCGCTATTATTATAGTAATATAGTGTTACAGTAGTTCAAATAACTAATTGATTAACAATAATTTTGTATTGTATCAAATTTGAAAGTAATGCGGCCCGTCAACTTCCCATTTTTTCTATATTCGGCCCACTTACTCGGCCGAGTTTGAGACCCCTGTACTAAACACTCAGTCAGGTATAACTTACAGTTATACTTTGCAGTCAGCGGTGCAAACATGAGTCCATGTATATTCATATAATCAACCCCCACACAGCCACTTAGCAGCCGCTGATTCACACTTGTCTACCTATGAATAGCAAGCATGGATTCACATGCAGTAGATTTGTTTCTGAAATTTCTGCGACTGAAAAATCTGTTTCATTCATTTGAATGGAACTTGCAGAAATCCATGTACCGTCTGCAGAAACAATTCCATACAGGTGAAAGAAACTGGTTATCAGATTAAGGGGATGTTAACACGGCTTATTTTCAGCCGTTTTCGGGCCATAAAATCGGAAGCAGAACGCCTCCTAACATCTGCCGATTGATTTTAATGGGGAAAAACAGCGTTCTGTTCGGACGGGGCGTTTTGAAAAACGGCCGCCTAAAAAAACGCCTGCGAAAAAGAAGTGCATGTCACTTCTTGAGCCGTTTTACATGGACTCAATAGAAAAACTGCTCCAAACAAACACTAGTTAATTTTAAAAAAAAGTCTGAAAATCAGGATCTCTTTACCCCTGAAAACTGCTTGATATTTTCAGACGTTTATTGCCAAGCGGAAAATATTTCTGCAACTAAATCTGTCGCCTGAAAAGCCACCCTAAGTGTAGAATTAACTGTGGAAAATCTGCAGCGTATCAACAAATCTCATCCCCACACTGCGGAAAAATCCCACCGAAAAGAACGCACATAAATTGACCTGCGGTGCGGTTTCTTCAACCGCAGCATGTGAATTAATGCTGCAGGATCGCAGCTCTTCTGTTGCGGCTTTCCCCCATTGAATTTAATGGGGTTCTTAAAGAGGCTCTGTCACCAGATTTTGCAACCCCTATCTGCTATTGCAGCAGATAGGCGCTGCAATGTAGATTACAGTAACGTTTTTATTTTTAAAAAACGAGCATTTTTGGCCAAGTTATGACCATTTTTGTAGTTATGCAAATGAGGCTTGCAAAAGTCCAAGTGGGTGTGTTTAAAAGTAAAAGTCCAAGTGGGCGTGTATTATGTGCGTACATCGGGGCGTTTTTAATACTTTTACTAGCTGGGCGTTCTGATGAGAAGTATCATCCACTTCTCTTCAGAACGCCCAGCTTCTGGCAGATCACGCTGTGACGTCACTGCATCGTGTCGGCCACATCGGCACGAGAGGCTACAGTGGATTCTGCAGCAGCATCAGCGCTTGCAGGTAAGTAGCTACATCGACTTACCTGCTAACGCTGATGCTGCTGCAGAATCATCTGTAGCCTCTGGTGCCGATGTGTCCTCGCTCGTCTGACACGATGCAGGACCTGTGAGTGACGTCACAGCGTGATCTGGCAGAAGCTGGGCGTTCTGAAGAGAAGTGGATGATACTTCTCGTCAGAGCGCCCAGCTAGTAAAAGTAGTAAACACGCCCCGATGTACGCACATAATACACACCCACTTGGACTTTTGCAAGCCTCATTTGCATAACTACAAAAATGGTCATAACTTGGTCAAAAATGCTCGTTTTTAAAAATAAAAACGTTACTGTAATCTACATTGCAGCGCCTATCTGCTGCAATAGCAGATAGGGGTTGCAAAATCTGGTGACAGAGCCTCTTTAAGTTGTGAAGTGGCTTTGATGGCCTTATATATTAGAAAACCTCAATAAGTGACTATTTTAAAAACTGCACCCCTCAAAGTATTCAAAAAAGCATTTAGAAAGTTTCCTAACCATTTAGACATTTCGCAGGAATTAAAGCAAAGTAGAGATGAAATTTACAAATTTCATTTTTCTTTTTGCAGAAATTCATTTTAATCCATTTTTTTTTTGTAACAAGAAGGTTTTACAAGAGAAATGCAACTCAATATTTATTGGCCTGCTAGCGTGCTTATGGACTGAAGCACAGGCCTCAGAATGAGAGGAGCACCTAGTGGATTTTGGGGCCTTCTTTTTATTACAATATATTTTAGGCACCATGTCAGGTTTGAAGAGGTCTTGGTGTCAACAGTGGAAATCCCCAAAAAGTGACCCCATTTGGGAAACTACACCCCTCAAGGAATTTATTTAGGGGTATAGTGAGCATTTTGACCCCACAGGTTTTTTTCAGAAATTATTGGAAGTAGGCCGTGAAAATTAAAATCTACATTTTTTTCAAATAAATGTAGGTTTAGCTAATTTTTTCTCATTTCCACAAGGGCGAAAGGAGAAAAAGCTCCACAAAATTTGTAAAGCTATTTCTACCGAGTTAAACAGTACCCCACATGTGGTCATAAACGGCTGTTTGGACACACGGCAGGGCTGAGAAGGGAAAGAGCGCCATTTGGAGCTCAAATTTATCAGGAATGGTTTGCGGAGGCCATGTTGCATTTGCAAAGCCCCTGAGGGGACAAAACAGTGGAAACCCCCCAAAATGTACCCCTTTTGGGAAACCATGCCACTAGATGAAATTATTTAGGGGTATAGTGAGCATTAAAATAAATGATCCAATTAAAAAGCCATGGATGTGTGATAAACTTTGAAGCACTCCTTTATACACAGGCCAGGTTTTTCGGGGCAGGTGGCGCACTGATAAATGGTGTCTCGTCTTCTCCCCCTTTTGTAACAGACTTTACACCTTTTTTGGGTCCTAACCTTTTTACCAGAGGAGGGGATTTCGCTGGGAAAGTGTTGTCCTGGTACAGTACGTGGACCATCGCTTCTAGAAGTACTGGGGCCCTCCCCTTCCTGGTTCCCAAATACAAGGGCCTTGATAACCACCTCCTGAAAATTAAGGAATGTCCCTGTCCGGCCTGCACATTGGTATAGCACGTAAGCGTTATACAATGCCATCTGCACGGCCAGCTTTTTATACCACACCTTTGTTTTCCGCATGGCACTGTATGGCTTTAGTACTTGATCAGAGAGATCAACCCTCCCATGTACTTATTGTAGCCGAGGATGCAATCTGGCTTGGGGGTCATTGTAGTGCTACCTCGGACAGGTACAGGGGTGCTGCCCCTACCATGTATTGTGGTCAACATAAGGACATCCCTCTTGTCCTTATACTTGACCAGCAACAAGATATCGTAGGTGTAGTGCCCTGCTTTCTCCCTTTCTTATTGGTTGCCCAATCAGATTTTTAGATAGGCCTCTCAGGTTTTTGTGCACGGTGCCGCATGCTGCTACACTTCTGGTGGAGAGGCATTTAAATAGTGGGATACTGGTGTAGAAGTTATCCACGTAAAGGTGATAACCCTTGTCCAGCAGTGGGTGCATCAAATCCCACACTATTTTCCCACAAACTCCCAGGATAGGGGGGCATTCGGGGGGGGGTTCCATCCTGTTGTCCTTCCCTTCATAAACCCTAAACCTGTAGGTGTACCCTGAGCTACTCTCGCACAGCTTGTACTTTTAATTCCGTACCTCGCCCTCTTGCTTGGCAAGTATTGGCGGAATTTTAGTCTCCCCTTAAAATGTACAAGGGACTCGTCTATTGCTATATTCTTTTTGGGGGTGTACACTTCAGGAAATTTGGTGCAGAAATTATCAATGTCTGGCCTGATTTTGAATAGGCGGTCGTATGTGGGGTCATCACGGGGTGGGCACTGTGCATTATCACTATAATGCAAAAATTTCTGAATCATTTAAAAACGTGCCCGGGTCATGGCCATGCGATTAAATGGGGTGCTCTATAAAACATCCGTACTCCAGTTTTGCTTAATCTCTGGCTTTTTTACTAGGCCCATATGTAGGACAAGGCCCCAAAATTTCATCATCTCTGCTGCCTCTATGGGGGTCCACCTAACAAATGATAAAGTGGGGTTTTGGGCTAAAAATTGCTGGGCATATAAATTTGTCTGGGCCACCATTAAATTAACAAAATCCGGAGAGAAAAAGACCTTGAAAAGTCAATTTCTGTGAGGCCTGCAGTCTCTAACCGAATTCCTGAGCTCCCTGTGAAATCCGGAATGTGAGGCTCATAATAATCAGGGGGTGGGTTCCACACGATATCACTAATTTGGGGGGTTGCCTGAGCGGATGTCCTGGGGCACCTTTGTGGGGGTTCCTCATCACTGGATGAGGATGATGAGGAGCTCAAGAGGAATGGGGCAATTTCCTTTTCTCCCTCGCTGGCCGATTCAGTGTCATAGGCCAGGATGGCGTATACGCCTCCTCGGCTGAGTAGACCCTTTGGGATGATTGGGACATTTTTATTAGGGGGGCATAGAGTGCTTCAACACGTGTAATAATTTATTTTTATAGAGGTGGTTGTGTGTATGTTGTGCTTTTACACATGTATATGAAATTTATTGAAAAAAAATAAATAAAAAATTCCTGACTACCTGACACTAACATATGAATAACTAACACTAACTATAACGCAGTAAATTTACTCTATAAGTGTAGAAAAAAATATATAGCTAAAACTTCTGCTATATATTTTTTTTACAAAACGAACGTCAGTAAACGTCCGCTACTCTAACGCCCTAATCTTACTCTTTTTTACAATTATATAAAAAAAAAAAGGAGGCCCAAAAAAACCTGCGTCAACAAATCACCACTGAGGCGGATTATGGACTCAGCACTCCGTAGCCGCAGGACGCACACAAAAGACTGTGCAATTTAAAAAAAAAAAACCTTCCCAAAAACTTAGCATAAATGCTGATCAGTGACGGCGGTCACTGATCAGTCCTCAGCGGTCGCAGGATGCACACACTGAGGGTATGTTCACACGGCCTATTTACGGACGTAATTTGGGCGTTTTACGCCGTGAATTACGTCCGAAAATGCGCCTTGATAGCGTTGGCAAGCATCTGCCCATTGAAAGCAATGGGCTGACGTTTGTCTGTTCACACGAGGCGTATATTTACGCATCGCTGTCAAAAGACAGCGCGTAAATAGATGCCTGCGCCAAAGAAGTGTCATGTCACTTCTTCAGACGTAAATGGAGCCGTTTTCCATGGACTCCATGGAAAACCAGCTCCAGTTACGTCCGTAATGGACGCAGCGTTCAAGTGCCTGCACATGCCGTTACGGCTGAAATGACGGGGCTGTTTTCTCCTGGAAACAGCCCCGTAATTTCGGCCGTTACGGGCGCTGCCGTGTGAACATACGCTAAAATGGTATGTACAATCTGTAGGGGAAAAAAAAAAACTGCTTAAAAAAAATTACCACAGATGCTGATCAGTGATGGCGGTCACTGATCGGCACTCAGTGGCCGCAGGGCGCACATTTGGAGACGGTGCAGAAAACAGAAAAAAAAAAAAAGTCCTGTGCCAAAAATTGAGCGAACAGAGTGATCAGTGATGGCGGTCACTGATCCGCAATCAGCGGCCGCAGGACGTAAAAAGGGGGAGAGGGGGGAAAGTGTACAGGGATAAAAAGTTTAGGAAAAAACCAAGTGCTACTGCTAAAAAATAAAAAAAATAAAAAACCAGTAGCAGCACGTATGATGATGATGAGGATATGTTGACACGAGGTCATTACGTCCGTAATTGATGGACGTATTTCGGCCGCAAGTCCCGGACCTAACAGTGCAGGGAGCCGGGCTCCTAGCATCATACTTATGTACGACGCTAGGTGTCCCTGCCGGACAACTGTCCCGTACTGTAAACATGATTACAGTACAGGACAGTTGTCCGGCAGCGAGGCAGGGACTCCTAGCGTCGTACATAACTATGATGCTAGGAGCCCGGCTCCCTGAACTGTGTTCGGTCCGGGACTTGCGGCCGAAATACGTCCGTCAATTACGGACGTAATGACCTCGTGTGAACATACCCTGACTGTTCATCCGACTGCTTCCTGCAGAAGAGTGAAGACGTCACAGCAGGATCGCAGCACAGAAGGCCTCAGATTCGGTAAGTATGGCTTCACAGACGGTCACACCAGCTCTGCCCACCATTCCTAGCCGGAATGAGGTGGGCAGGGCTAGTGGAGGGTGTTTCAAACACCCGTCATGGCTGCGATTGGTCGGTCGATGCAGACCAGACCGACCAACCGTAGCAATCGGGGGGCTGGCATCGCCATTTTTTACATGGAACATGGTAGTGATTGGTTAGACAGCACCAATCACCACCATATCACTGTGCCCTGTGGCACAGTGATTGGCAAAAGCCGCAAACGGCCGGTCTGAACTGACTGGCCAATGGCGGCGATCGCCGATGTGGGGGGGGGGGGGGGGGGAGGCGACACCCCCCTGGGCATCGTGTACAGAAGGCCTGCTGTTATGAACAGCAGCCATCTTCACTTTAAAACTTTCTAATTTTTTTATGTAACGGTTTTCCCGTTTGTCGTAATTATACGATATTTTGCAGGAAGCACTGGCTTTCCATGTCGTATACTTACGACAAATATCGGGAAGGGGTTAATGTTTATTGTAAAAAAGGTGTAGGTGTATGTTTTTTTTATTTAACCCTTTAGTGACCGGCCCATAGTGTTTTTACGTCAGTCACTAACGGGCCTTATTGCGATGCAACAGACTTTTTACGTCGCTGCATCGGAATAAGTAAACAGAGCAGGGAGCTGTGGGGCTGGGGGCGTCCCTGCTCGACCGGGTGAGCTCGATCTCACCCATTTGACCCCTCAGATGCGGTGCACAATAGCGTGCACCGCATCGGAGTGGTTTTGGAGAGAGGGAGGGAGCTCCCTCTCATTCAACGGACACCCGGCGATAAGATCACGGAGTGTCTGTGTCTCCGATGGCAGCCGGGGGCCTAATAAAAGGCCCCCAGGTCTGCCTGTAGTGAATGCCTGCTAGGTCATGCCAGAGGAATGACCTAGCAGATGCCTGTCCGTTTTACACGGACAGGCATAATACACTGCAATACAGAAGTATTGCAGTGTATTATAAATGCGATCGGATTATCGCATAGTGAAGACCGCTGGTGGGACTAGTAAAAAATTACGAAAAAAGTTTAATAAAAAGTGACAAAAAAAATAAATATATGAAAAACCCACTTTTTCCCCCTTACAAACTGCTTTATTATTAACAAACAAAATAAAGTAAAAAAGTTACACATATTTGGTATAACCGCATCCGTAACGACCCCAACTATAAAACTTATTACATCATTTAACCCGAACGGTAAACGCCATAAAAAATAAAATAAAAAAAACATGCACAAATTGCTGTTTTCTTTGAATCCAGCCGTAAAAAAAAAAAGTGATAAAAAGTGATCAAAAAGTCGCATCTACTCCAAAATGGTACCGATAAAAAAAAAAATAATTTTGAAAAAAAAAAGTGGTTTTCACTGTGTAAAAGTAGTAAAACATACAAAAACGATACAAATTTGGTATCGTTGCAATCGCAACAACCCACTGAATAAAGTTTGTGTTATTTATACCACACGGTAAACAGCGTAAATTTAGGACGCAAAAAAAGTGTGGCGAAGTTGCTGTTTTTTTTCTATTACCCCCAAAAAAGTTAATCAATAAATTCTATGTACCCCAAAATGGTGCGATTAAAAATTACAACTTGTCCCGCAAAAAACAAGACCTTATACAGCTACAGTGAAGGAAATAAGTATTTGATCCCTTGCGGATTTTGTAAGTTTGCCCACTGTCAAAGACATGAACAGTCTAGAATTTTTAGGCTAGGTTAATTTTACCAGTGAGAGATAGATTATATATATAAAAAAAAAAAAAATCACATAGTCAAAATTATATATATTTATTTGCATTGTGCACAGAGAAATAAGTATTTGATCCCCTACCAACCATTAAGAGTTCAGCCTCCTCCAGACCAGTTACACGCTCCAAATCAACTTGGTGCCTGCATTAAAGACAGCTGTCTTAAATGGTCACCTGTATAAAAGACTCCTGTCCACAGACTCAATTAATCAGTCTGACTCTAACCTCTACAACATGGGCAAGACCAAAGAGCTTTCTAAGGATGTCAGGAACAAGATCATAGACCTGCACAAGGCTGGAATGGGCTACAAAACCATAAGTAAGACGCTGGGTGAGAAGGAGACAACTGTTGGTGCAATAGTAAGAAAATGGAAGACATACAAAATGACTGTCAATCGACATTGATCTGGGGCTCCATGCAAAATCTCACCACGTGGGGTATCCTTGATCCTGAGGAAGATGAGAGCTCAGCCGAAAACTACACGGGGGGAACTTGTTAATGATCTCAAGGCAGCTGGGACCACAGTCACCAAGAAAACCATCGGTAACACATTACGCCGTAATGGATTAAAATCCTGCAGTGACTGCAAGGTCCCCCTGCTCAAGAAGGCACATGTACAGGCCCGTCTGAAGTTTGAAAATGAACATCTGGATGATTCTGAGAGTGATTGGGAGAAGGTGCTGTGGTCAGATGATACTAAAATGGACACAATGCAAATAAATATATATAAATTGTGACAATGTGATTTTCTGTTTTTTTTTTATACAATCTATCTCTCACTGGTAAAATTAACCTAGCCTAAAAATTCTAGACTGTTCATGACTGACAGTGGGCAAACTTACAAAATCAGCAAGGGATCAAATACTTATTTCCTTCACTGTATGTCGACGCAAAAAAAAAAAAAAAAAAAAGTGTATAGCTCTTTGAATGAGACTATGGAAAAACGTAAAAAATGGCTTGGTCATTAACGTCTAAAAAAGGCTAGTCATTACTTCATGTTTTTACTTTATTTTTTAAACTTTAATGTACTGGCATATATCTATATTACAGTACATTAGCCTGTGTACGGATAGTACACAGGCAGTTAGGACATGCCTAAGTATGCCCTAACAGGAAATATCGTAGGACAGCCCTGAGGTCCTTCAATGGACCCTGGGCTGTCTGTCCATATATGGTATGTCACAGGAATTCCCCTTCTCATTTTCTCCTGAATGTTGCAGTCAGCTTTGAACGCAGTATTCAGGGGAATAGCGGCAGAGATGAGGTTTCTCTAATCTCCGCCGTTAAAGAGCGGGGCTGCGGCTGTGTAATACGACCATTGCCCCGCTCCCGACAGGAAGTGCGTGGTCAGCGTGATCGCAGCATTCAGGGGAATAACGGCGGAGATGAAGGGTTTCTCTTATCTCCGCCAGCGGGGCTGCGGCTGTGTAATACAGCCATTGCCCCGCTCCTGACAGGAAGTGCGCGCGCGGTCAACATGGGGTGATGCGGCCGGCGTTGCACTAATGAGCGGCGGTTCAGGTACTGAAGACAGAACATGGGGGTGGTTTGCAGCGCGCCCTCCATGTTCTGTCTTCATTGCCGGCAATCATTAGTGCAGCGCCGGCCGCATCACCTCATGCTGACCGCACGCACATGTCAGGACTCAGGAGCGGGGCAGTGGCTGTATTACAGAGCCGCAGCCCCGCTCTCATACATTCATATGTTACTATACTTAGCTGTGGGGCCGTTTTGGGATGCAGAGTGTCAAAACAGTATCTAAGTTTCGATGCATCGTCGATCCCTAGTGGGAACAGAACATCGTAATTCCCATTGAAAGCAATGGGAAGATGTTTGTAGGCGCATTAGGGGCGTTTTTTCAGGCGTAAAACGCCCGAATTATGTCTGAGATCACTGCGTGTGAACATACCCTTACACAGAGTTCCCTGCTTCTTCTCCAGTCCGGCCTCCTGGGATGACGTTTCAAGTATATTCTCATTGTGTATCGATTGACAACGATGAGCCTGCAATAGTATAAATACTCAGCATTCCCTGGGTTGTCAGGGCAGATACGCTGCGCAGCTTAACGCAGCGTATCAGCCCTGAACACGCTTTGTGTGTTCGTACCCTAAGGGTATGTTTACACAGGGCAGATACGATGTGTAAAAATACACAGCGAATTCGCCATGGTCGCCAGAGGGGAATTTTGGCCGAAAAACCGCACCAAATTGTGGTCCAGTTTTCGACCGTAATGTCAGCTGTGGAAAACTGCACGTAAAAAAAATAAAAAAAGGGATTCATGGCTACGGGTAAGTATGAACCTTTTTTTTTGCGGACCGCAAAACCAATACGTTCGTGTGCATGAGGCCTAAGGGCTCGTGCACATGGCCATAATGTGGGTAGGCGCTCTATGGCCCCAACTATGCAAGAAGTAGATTTGTCATTCAGGATTTTGCTGACAATGGTTGTCATCCAGTTTTCTCAAGTGCAGATATAACTTGACAGAAGAGAAGACCTCAATGACATATGTACAATGGAGAATACCTTTTGAATCAAGGGAATTTTTTTTATTTTTTTTTTAAAAACTAACGTTTCTTTTATAACAAGCACAGTTTCGTTTAATATCACTATAGTGACACATTAATTGAATGACGAGCGTTAATATTTACAGTCTACTTGAACAAGTCTCCATTAGCTAAATAAGCTCCAGGATATGAAGATATTTAACGTATTCTAATTGTACAGGTGACGTCATATCCAGTAAACAATACAAGAACAAGAATAAAGAAAGGCAAAGAAACTGACACGTCTGTCCCCTCATTCTTCCTGCCAAACATCCTTATGGATCTCATATGAACATGATAGTTGCCCTAAGGCCTTATTCACACGGACGTGTCCGTTTTGCAAAGGGTCCGTGTGTCATCAGCATATGGTGAGTGGCTGCGTGATTTTCGCGCAGCCGCCATCATTATGACGCACTGATTTTATGTTTACAAACAGAAAAGCACGACGTGCTTTTCTGTTTTCATTAATTTCTTTTACTACTGTAGCGCGCATCACCCGGAAGTGTTTCCGTGTGCCGTGCGCGATTTGCACGCACCCATTGACTTCAATGGGAGTGTGCTGCGCGAAACACGGGCAAGTATAGGACAAGTAGTGAGATTCATGCAGCGCACATACGCTGCGTGAAATTCACTGACAGTCTGAACGGCCCCATTCATTAACATAGGTCCGTGCGACGTGCGTGAATATCACGCGCGTAGCACGGACGTATAACACGTTCGTGTGAATAAGGCCTAACTTATACTGGATAGGAGCTTCAGCAATCCTATGCCCATACGGCATCCAAATATACATACCGGTATGTAGTAACAGTAATAATAATAAAAACATCCTCATGGATTTCATATGAACATGATAGTCACCCTCCTAATTTAGGCCTCATGCACACCACTGTAAAAATTGTGTACCATCTTTTGCTATTTATGGCACATGCACCCATACTTTGTATGAGCACGGGCCGAGAATGTGGATGGCTGTCTGCGGCCGGCCGTGCCCGTAATAGCGGCCCGTAACTACGGGCACGGCCGTGTGCATGGGGGCGTTTAGACTGGACCGTTTTTAAAAATGGCCTCGAAAATAAACGCTCGGGAAAAAGAAGTGCATGTCACTTCTTAAGCCGTTTTTGGAGCCCTTTTTCATTGACTATAGAAAACAGCTCCAAAAAATGGCCGGAAGAAACGCAGCGAAAAACACGAGTTTGCTTAAAAAAAACCCTTCTGAAAATCAGAAGCGGTTTTCCCTTGAAAACAGCTCCGTATTTTCAGAAGTTCTTTAGTAAGCGTGTACATACCCCAAGTGCTCCTGTCTTCTCACTGCACGCCGTCAGCCCCGCCTGTCTGATCCGAGTGAAGGCTCTAGCAGTCTCCTGATTGGCCGCTAGAGCCATCACTCAGAGCAGAGTGGCCCTTGCTACCACCAGGCAAGGGGAAATCAAACGTCGGTTTCTTTGTTATGCAACTTGTTATGCAAAAGGTAGGTTTACACGTAGCGTAAATAGTGCAGTTTTTCCGCAACAGATTTAGATGTGGAAAATCCACAGAATAATACAGTAGCAACAAAGTGGATGAACAAATCTCATCCAAACGATGCGTAAATGCTGAGCAGAAAAAAAAAAAAAAAAACGCTCAGAAATTGACCTGCGGTGTGGTTTTTTAATTCACACCACGTCAATTGTATTTGCGTAATCGCGGCTTATATGTTGCGGGTTTTCCCTATTGAATTCATTATGGAGGTAAAACCCACAACAAATGGCAGATGTTGCCTTTTTTTGCAACGGAAAAGCAGCGATTCCGCTGCAAAAAAGCGCAACTCAGAAAAAAATAATCTTATAATTACCCAGGACTCTTCGTCTAGGCCGCCCTCCTGCTAGGACGTTTCATCCACATGGCTTGAAACGTCATCCCAGGAGGTCGGCCTGCACGGCAGGAGAGGGACACGTCACCATAGCTACGTAAGTATCAAACTTTTTTTTCTACGTGCAGTTTTCCGTAGCGGACACACTGGCCAAAAAACTGCACCACAATTCATTGTGGTTTTTCGGCTGGAATTCCATGTGGCACCAAGGGCAGATACACGGTGTGCTTTTACACAGCGTATATCCGCCCTGTGTGAACATAGCCTTACAATGCCCTCCACTATATACCTCAAAACTGCTAACAGATTCTCTCTAAGTAATCCCAATGATTGTCCCATTCATCTGAATGGGGCTTGCAGAAATCCATGCACATGCTGCAGAAACAACCCCATTCAGATGCATGGAATGGCTTTTACAGTAGCAGGAATTTCAGCGACAAATCTGTTGCATGTGAACATACCCTAATAAGGCTCTGCTGACATCGAATTTGGGCTTTACATTTGCCACATACACTACAAAAATCTCTTGACATATGTACCAAACATAAAACTCTGACGCATGCAACTGTATGCCGTACGACAAATCACCCATAGGCCACCATTGTAAAAAGAAAAAAAAAAAAATTACCATTTAGTAAACATTTTTTTGCAGTGGCCAACTTTATACCCTATACAGTAAAATTAATAAAGGCATGCCTATGTAAAAGGACGCTCTTTAACATACGTCAGGCCCATTGGGGTCGTTCAGCGGAAGTGCAGGGAGCATTTGCAGTCGTATACACTGAACGCAGTGTGAACACAGACTAATAATAGCCGCTTGACTGATCTCATATAGAATAGCCACACTGTATACACAGCAGAATCCACACATATATGCAGTCGCTGTGGTAATAATGATGATGATGATGGTAGAAGCCTTTTAGATCTCATATATGCATGACGTTCATTCCATATATTGGATCAGAGCCTGCTCATCATCCTAGTATATCTCCATATAGCAGCAGTAATGATGATGATGGGTATAATAGGGAGTTTATGGACAGTGCAGGGTACTGAATACCTTAATCCCGAGCGCTGGGCACAATGAGCAGGGTGCAGGGAGGAGGATGCTGCGGTCTCTATGGGGGTCTTTGTGTATCAGGCAGCCGGCGCTGGGATGGAGGATACAGGGGGCCCCTCGTACATGGCACTGCCCCCACCTCCCATATGAGAGTCTTCGTGCTGCAGGTGAGTACTCGGTGTCCTGTAGTGACAGTCACGTCCCAGCTCCTTCCAGGAAGATTTCCTTGTACCTCCTTCTGAGCTTGGGCAGACTGTGGCTGTGAAGCCGCCTCCTCCTCCTCTCCAGCCTTTCTCTCCTCCTCTTCTCTCCTCCTCCTCGCCAGCCTTTCTCTCCTCTTAAAGTGACAGCCTCCGCTCTTGTTCCGTTGCTCCTTCCAGGAAATGCAATGCTTTACTGCAGCAGCGACTCGTCATCCAATGTGGAAAGAAGGGAATTGCAGCTACGCAGTGAGGGACAGCCAGATCTACAGCTTGTTACATAACTAGAGGTGCCAGCCTGCTGGCAGAGAGCATGATTCACCAGGAACAGTCCTCAGGGGGCATTTCTATGATGATTATGACCCTGCAATGGGGTGAAGTCCAGACTATGCGTATATGATCTATCATGACATAATTGTAGATGATATATAACATGTGGAAATAATGCTGCAGATTTATCCAGATGAGACACTGAATGTGAATGTGAAGACTAATGGCGGCTGTCTACATCTTTCTGTAACATAAACAGCTATAAAGGGACTTCGATCACTGTCATACATACAATAGAACATTGCAAAACTAGCAATTCTCTAATCTAATAGATGTGACAGCATTCAGTAGTGTATATTCTTACACTGCAGAATTGCTGCACATTTTCAGTGTGAATTCCGCATTGAAAATCAGCAATTTACTGCACAATACATGTGGATTAGGTTTCAACAACCGCGTCCACATGTAAAAAAATCAGTGGCGTAGCTATAGGGGTCACAGCGGTCGCAGTTGCGTCCGGGCCCACAAGCCTGGGGGGCCCGCAGTGCCCCCCCCCCCCCCCCCCGTTGCCATGCAGCGCGCTAATACAAAGTTTGTATGTGCCGTGATGCCGACACTTCCTGGTTAAGAGCATGGCTTGTTTAGACGTCACAGTCACATGTAGGGATTCACGATGCATCGAAACGTCGATACTGTTTTGATACTTTGCATCCCCAAACGGTTCGATACCGTTATTTCATGTATTTTTATGTGAGAACGGGGCTGCGGCTGTGTAATACACGTGTGATACAGCCATTGCTGCGTTCCTGAGTCCTGATAACAAGTGCACGGTCAGGATGATGCGATGCGGCCGGCGCTGCACTAATGAGCGGCGGCACTGAAAAAAGAACATAGCGGGCGCACTACAAAACACCCCCATGTTCTGTCCTCAGTGCCTGAACCGCTGCTCATTAGTGCAGCGCCGGCCACCTCACCTCATGCTGACCGCATACGCACTTCCTGTCAGGAGCGGAGCAACGGCTGTATTACACAACCGCAGCCCCGCTGGCGGAGATCAGAGAAGCCTCTCATCTGCGCCGTTATTCCCCTCAATGCTGCGATCAAAGCAGACTGCAGCATTCAGGGGAAAATGAGAAGGGGGATGCCCCTTTGATCGAGGGACATACAATATATGGGCAGACAGCCCGGGGTCCATTGAAGGACCCGAGGGCTGAACTACCATATTTCCTGTTAGGGCATACTTAGGTATGTCCTAACAACTGCCTGTGTACTATCCGTATATATATATATATATATATATATATATATATGCCAGTACATTAAAGTTTAAAAATAAAGTAAAAACATAAAGTAATATTAGATTTAAAAAAATACACAAATATACACATTCAGTATTGGCGCGGCCGTAATAACCTGCACAACAAATTTTTTGCATCATTTATGATGTGTACGCTGTAAAAAAACAAAACAAAAAACTGCTTTCTATCACTTAGGCATCATTTACACGAGCGTAATATACGCGCGCGCGAAGCGCGTGCTTTTCACGCATGTCGTACGCCCCTATATTATGCCATAGACGGAAGCCTAGTGGGTCCTGACAACGTCAGGACCCACTATGCTTGCTGTCAGTGAGTAGCTGACAGTTCTAATACACTGCACTACGCATGTAGTGCAGTGTATTAGAATAGCGATCAGAGCCTCCTGCCCTCATGTCCCCTAGTGGGACAAAGTAATAAAGTTAAAAAAAAGTTAAAAAAAGATGTGTAAAAATAAGAAAATAAAAGAGTTAAAAGTAATAAAAGTAAAAAATCCCCCCTTTTCCCTTATCAGTCCTTTATTATTAATAAAAATATATAAACAAACAAATAAACTATACATAATTGGTATCGCCGCGTCCGTAACGGCCTGAACTACAAAATTATTTCATTATTTATCCCGCACGGTGAACGCCGTAAAATAAAATAATAATAAACCGAACCACAATCACAATTCTTTGGTCACTTCACCTCCCAAAAAATGGAATAAAAAGATATCAAAAAGTCGCATGTACCTAAAAATGGTACTGATCGAAACTACAGTTCGTTACGCAAAAAATAAGTCCTCGCCCGGCTTTATTGATTGAAAAATAAAAACGTTCTGGCTCTTAGAATAAGGTAAAACAAAAAGTGAATGATTGTTTACAAAACGTATTTTATTGTGCAAACGCCATAAGACATAAAAAAAAAACTATAAACATCTGGTATCGCCGTAATCGTATCGCCCCGCAGAATAAAGTGAATATGTCATTTATAGCGCACGGTGAACGCTGTAAAAAAAAAGAAAAAAAAAACAATAGTACAATTGCTGTTTTTTAGTCACCACGCCACCTAAAAATAGAATAAAAACTGATCAAAAAGCCGCATGCACCCCAAGAAAACTACAATGGATTCCTCAAGGGGTCTAGTTTCCAAATTGGGGTCACTTTTGGGGGGTTCCCAATGTTTTGGCACCACAAGACCTCTTCAAACTGGACATGGTGCCTAATAAAAAAGAGGCCTCAAAATCCACCAGGTTCTCCTTTGCTTCGGAGGCCGGTGCTTCAGTCCATTACCGCACTAGGGCCACATGTGGGATATTTCTCAAAACTGCAGAATCTGGGCAATACGTATTAAGTTGCGTTTCTCTGATAAATCCTTTTGTGTTATAAAAAAAAATGGTATAAAGAGGATTTTCTGACAAAAAAAAAATGTAAATTTCACCTCTACTTTGCTCTAAATTTTTGTGAAACACCTAAAGGGTTCATAAACTTTCTACATGCTGTTGTGAATACTTTGAGGGGTCTAGTTTCTAAAATGGGGTATTTGATAGGGGTTTCTAATATATGGGCCCCTCAAAGCAACTTCAGAACTGAGCTGGAAACTAAAAAAATAAATAAATTAGGCAATACTTCGCTTCTTACATTATACTGATAATAAGCCGTGCCCACCCCGAGATGACCCCAGTTTTGACCGTTTGTATAAATTGAGACCCCTATTAGACCGTTCCAGTGCCCGGTTTTCCCGAGCATACACCCCCGAGAAGTGTATTTCTATTGATGAGTCCCTGGTACATTTTAAAGGGAGGGTTCAATTCCGCGAGTACCTGCCGGGTAAGAGGGCAAGGTATGGCGTGAAGATGTATAAGCTGTGAGAGTGCATCAGGGTATACCTACAGGTTTAGGATATATGAAGGAAAGGCCACCCCCAAACCAGACTGCATCCTGGACTACAATAGGTACATGGGAGGGATGGACTTGTAAGATCAAGCCCTGAAGCCCTACAGCGCCATGCGGTGTGGTATAAGAAGCTGGCCGGGCACATCATACAGATGGCATTGTACAATGCGTACATGCTACGTCGATGTGCAGGCCAGACGGGAACTTTCCTGGAATTTCAAGAGGTGATTATCAAGAACCTAATCTTTAGGGACCAAGAAGGGGGGGCACCCAGTACTTCTGGAAGCGAGCCCACACGCATCGTACCAGGGCAACACTTTCCAGGAGAAGTTCCCCAAACTGGCAAGAAGGGAAAAAGTCAAAAGAGGTGCAAAGTCTGCTATAAGAGGGGGATAAGGGAGGACACAATATATCAATGTGACACGTGTCCCGAATAACCAGAGCTCTGTATGAAAGTGTTTTAAAATTTATCATACATCCCTTGGTTTATAATTTACCCCAATTTTACTTACCCTGATGCACTCCGCACAGCTTATCCCCCCTCGTCTTTCCCCTCTGGGCCCTGCTGTGTGTCCAGGCAGCTGATAACAGCCACATGTAGGGTATTGCCATACCCGGGAGAACCCACATTACAGTTTATGGGGTGTAGGTCTCCGGTCAAAATGCTCACTACACCTCTAGATGAATGCCTTAAGGGTGTAGTTTTTAAAACGGGGTCACTTCTTGCGGGATTCAACTGTACTGGTACCTCAGTGGCTTCTGCATACATGACTTCGCACTAGAAAATCCCGAGTAGGCCAAATGGTGGTCCTTTCCTTCTGAGCCCTCCCATGGGCCCAAACGGCAGTTTATCACAACAAATGGGGTATTGCGGCACTCAGAACAAATTGCGCAACAGAATGGGGTATTTTGTTTCTTGTGAAAATAAGAAATTTTCAGCCAAAACTACATATTATTTGACAAAAATAATTTTGTTTTCATTCCCAGCCCAATTCAAATAAGTTCTGTGAAAAAACTATGGGGTCAAAATGGTCACAACACCCATAAATGAATTCCTTGAGGGGTGTAGTTTCCAAAATGGGGTCACTTCTGGTGGGTTTCCATTGCTTTGATACCTCTGGGGCTCTGCAAATGCGACATGGCACACGAAAACCAAACCAGCAAAATCTGTACTCCAAAGAACACACAGCGCTCCTTCCCTTCTGAGGCCTCCCATGGGCCCAAACGGCAGTTTATTGCCACAAATGGGGTATTGATGCACTCAGGAGAAATTGGGCAACAAAATTGAGTATTTTGTTCCCTGTGAAAATAAGAAATTTTGGTAAAAAATTACATCTTATTGGAAAAAATTTCATTTTTTTAATGTCACAGCCCAATTGAAATAGGTGCTGTGAAAAAACTGTGTGGTCAAAATGCTAACAACAACCATAAATGAATTCCTTGAGGGGTGTAGTTTCCAAAATGGGGTCACTTTTGGTGGGTTTCCATTGCTTTGATACCTCTGAGGCTCTGCAAATGCGACATGGCACCCGAAAACCAATCCAACAAAATCTGGACTCCAACAAACATATAGCGCTCCTTTCCTTCTGAGCCCTCCCATGGGCCCAAACGGCAGTTTATCACCACAAATGGGGTATTGCCACACTAAGGACAAATTGGGCAACAAAATGGGGTATTTTGTTCCCTGTGAAAATAATAAATTTTGATCACAAATGACATTTTATTGGAAAAAATTACATTTTTTTCATTTCAGAGCCCAATTCAAATATGTGCTGTGAAAAAACTGTGCGGTCAAAATGGTAACAACAACCCTAAATGAATTCCTTGAGGGGTGTAGTTTCCAAAATGGGGTCACTATTGGGGGATTCCTACTGTTTTGACACCTCAACACCTCTTCAAACCTGGCATGCTGCCTAAAATATATTCTAATAAAAAAGAGGACTCAAAATGCACTAGGTGCTTCTTTGCTTCTAGGGCTTGTGTTTTAGTCCACAAGCGCAGTAGGGCCACATGTGGGACATTTCTAAAAACTGCAGAATCTGGACAATACATATTTAGTAGTGTTTCTCTGGTAAAACCTTCTGTGTTACAGAAAAAAAAATGAATAAAATTGAAATTCAGCAAGAAAAATGAAATTTGCAAATTTCACCTCCACTTTGCTTTAATTCCTGTGAAATGCCTGAAGGGTTAAAAAACTTTATAACTGCTGTTTTGAATACTTTGAGGGGTCTAGTTTTTAAAATGGGGTGTTTTATCAGGGTTTCTAATACATAGGCCCCACAAAGCCACTTCAGAACTCAAGAGGTACCTTAAAAAAAAGGCTTTTGAAATTTTCTTAAAAATATGAGAAATTGCTGTTTATGTTCTAAGCCTTGTAACGTCCAAGAAAAATAAAAGAATGTTCAAAAAACGATGCCAATCTAAAGTAGACATATGGGAAATGTGAACTAGTAACTATTTTGGGTGGTATAACCGTCTGTTTTACAAGCAGATGCATTTAAATTCTGAAAAATGCAATTTTATCAAAATTTTCTCTAAATGTTGCAATTTTTCACCAATAAACACTGAATATATCGACCAAATTTTACCACGAACATGAAGCCCAATGTGTCATGAGAAAACAATCTCAGAATCGCTTGGGTAGGTTTAAGCATTCCGACGTTATTACCACATAAAGTGAAATATGTCAGATTTGAAAAATGGGCTCTGAGCCTTAAAGAGGCTCTGTCACCAGATTTTGCAGCCCCTATCTGCTATTGCAGCAGATAGGCGCTGCAATGTAGATTACAGTAACGTTTTTATTTTTGAAAAACGAGCATTTTTGGCCAAGTTATGACCATTTTCGTATTTATGCAAATGAGGCTTGCAAAAGTACAACTGGGCGTGTTGAAAAGTAAAAGTACAACTGGGCGTGTATTATGTGCGTACATCGGGGCGTGTTTACTACTATTACTAGCTGGGCGTTGTGTATAGAAGTGTCATCCACTTCTCTTCACAACGCCCAGCTTCTGGCAGTGCAGCACTGTGACGTCACTCACAGGTCCTGCATCGTGTCGGCACCAGAGGCTACACTTGATTCTGCAGCAGCATCAGCATTTGCAGGTAAGTAGCTACATCGACTTACCTGCAAACGCCGATGCTGCTGCAGAATCATCTGTAGCCTCTGGTGCCGACACGATGCAGGACCTGTGAGTGACGTCACAGTGCTGCACTGCCAGTGCAGTGAGAGATAGATTATATTTAAAAAAAAAAGAAAATCACATTGTCAAAATTATATATATTTATTTGCATTGTGCACAGAGAAATAAGTATTTGATCCCTTTGGCAAACAAGACTTAATACTTGGTGGCAAGCACAGCAGTCAGACGTTTTTTATAGTTAATGATGAAGTTTGCACACATGTTAGATGGAATTTTGGCCCACTCTTCTTTGCAGATCATCTGTAAATCATTAAGATTTTGAGGCTGTCGCTTGGCAACTCGGATCTTCAGCTCCCTCCATAAGTTTTCGATGGGATTAAGGTCTGAAGACTGGCTAGGCCACTCCATGACCTTAATGTGCTTCTTTTTGAGCCATTCCTTTGTTGCCTTGGCTGTATGTTTCTGGTCATTGTCGTGCTGGAAGACCCAGCCACGAGCCATTTTTAATGTCCTGGTGGAGGGAAGAAGGTTGTCACTCAGGATTTGATGGTACATGGCTCCATCCATTCTCCCATTGATGCGGTGAAGTAGTCATGTGCCCTTAGCAGAGAAACACCCCCAAAACATAATGTTTCCACCTCCATACTTGACAGTGGGGATGGTGTTCTTTGGGTCATAGGCAGCATTTCTCTTCCTCCAAACACGGCGAGTTGAGTTAATGCCAAAGAGCTCAATTTTAGTCTCATCTGACCACAGCACCTTCTCCCAATCACTCTCAGAATCATCCAGATGTTAATTTGCAAACTTCAGACGGGCCTGTACATGTGCCTTCTTGAGCAGGGGGACCTTGCGGGCACTGCAGGATTTTAATCCATTACGGCGTAATGTGTTACCAATGGTTTTCTTGGTGACTGTGGTCCCAGCTGCCTTGAGATCATTAACAAGTTCCCCCCGTGTAGTTCGTACTTACCGAGAACTTCCCGGCTGTTGCCTTGGTGACGCGTCCTTGGTGACGCGTCCTTGGTGACGCGCCTCTCTTGACATCGGGCCCCACCTCCCTGGATGATGCGGCAGTCCATGTGACCGCTGCAGCCTGTGCTTGGCCTGTGATTGGCTGGAGCTGTCACTTGGACTGAATTGTCATCCCGGGAGGTCAGACTGGAGGAAGAAGCCGGGAGTTATCGGTAAGTCAGAACTTCGTTTTTTTTTACAGGTTCATGTTTATTGGGATCGGTAGTCACTGTCCATGGTGCTGAAACAGTTTAACTCTTTCAGCACCCTGGACAGTGACTATCTCCTGACGTCGCGTACCGGAAATTTTTTTGCCGGGTTCGGCCAAAACGAGTAACCCGGTGAAGTTCGGTTCGATTGTCCGGGTTCGCTCATCTCAAAGACACTCCATTTGGATGTTTGGAAACAGAAAAGCACGTGGTGCTTTTCTGGTTACATTCATCCTTTTGACAGCTGGTGCGCTGTTTCAGTCGGTTCGCACGGAAGTGCTTCCGTGCGACCTGCGTGGTTTTCACGCACCCATTGACTTCAATGGGTGCGTGATGCGCGAAATACGCGGAGATATTGAACCTGTCGCGTTTTGTACGCAGCGAACAAACGCTGCGCACAAATCACGCACTGTTTGAACTGCCCCATTGACTTGTATTGGCGTGTGAAAACCACGCGGCCCGCACGGACTGAATACATGTCCATGTGAATCCCCCCTTAGGGTATGTGCACACACACTAATTACGTCCGTAATTGATGGACGTATTTCGGCCGCATGTCCTGGACCGAACACAGTGCAGGGAGCCGGGCTCCTAGCATCATACTTATGTACGATGCTAGGAGTCCCTGCCTCGCTGCAGGACAACTGTCTCGTACTGTAATCATGTTTTCAGTACGGGACAGTTGTCCTGCAGCGAGGCAGGGACTCCTAGCATCGTACATAAGTATGATGCTAGGAGCCCGGCTCCCTGCACTGAGTTCGGTCCGGTACTTGCGGCCGAAATACGTCCGACAATTACGGACGTAATTAGTGTGTGTGCACATACCCTTAATGGTTGGTAGGGGATCAAATACTTATTTCTCTGTGCACAATGCAAATAAATATATATAATTTTGATTATGTGATTTTCTTTTTTTTTTTTCATATAATCTATCTCTCACTGGTAAAATTAACCTAGCCTAAAAATTCTAGACTGTTCATGACTTTGACAGTGGTCAAACTTACAAAATCAGCAAGGGATCAAATACTTATTTCCTTCACTGTACTTTGCTATAACCAATGTTTAACACTAAATCCTCAGGATTTTTTTTAGCCAAAGCCAGGAACGGAACCTAAACAGAAGAAATATATAAAGAGAGGCCTTAGAGGTCTCTCCTGGATACAATTCTGGTTTTGGCTTTAAAAAAACAAAACGCATGCAAAATCTGCAGCAAATCTGCACTGTGGGAACCCAGCCTAAGAAGGAAAATCGCACTATTTAGTGCAGATTTCTGTCACAGAATTACTAGCGTTTTTTCTTGAAATTCTGCTGCAGGTCTTCTGTTGTCTTGGAACATACCCTAAGGCCCAGTTCACGCACAGTTTTTTGACACGGAAACTGTGTCGGAAAAGGCGCCAAGAAACGGCCGAAAATGCCTCCCATTGATTTCAATGGGAGGCGGAGGCGTGTTCTTCCCGCGGGCGGAAAAAACGGCTCGCGGGAAAGAGAAGCGGCATGCCCTATCTTCGGGCGTTTACGTCAATGACCTACCATTGACATCAATGGGAGGTAGAGAAAGTGTATTTCGCTGCGTTTTTTTCCCGCGAAAATCGGCATGCAGGCACAGCAAAATCTGCCTGCAAAAAAACTCTGTGTGAACCCAGCCTAAGTTTAGGTTCCTACAGAGCAGATTTGCTGCAGTTTTTGCATGCATTTTGTAAGCCAAAACCAGAATTGGATCCAGGAGAGCAGACCTATAATATATATCTTCTGTTTAGGTTCTGTTCCTGGATGACTTAAAAATGCATGCAAAATCTGCACTGTGGGAACTCAACCTTAGGCCGGGTTCCCACGGGACGGATACGCTGTGTAAAAAACCATGCAGCTTATACGACCTGGAACCCTACAATACATTCCGTCTGAAAAATTGCACCACGCTGCGTAAGAAAGCCGTCCATACTTACCCCCTCCCTACTCTGACATCCTCTCAGGCCTCCCTGGATGACATTGTAGGCCATGTGACGCTGCAGCCTGTGATTGGCTGTAGCGGTCACATGGGATGCAACGTAATCCCAGGAAGCCGGACTACTGGAAGAAGCAGGGAGTTCTTGTAGTTGCGATTTTTGCGGCGATATCGCTGTGAATACGCCGCACAAGTCGCAACACTTGGCTTTCTGTTGCAGCTTTTGCATCCCCATTTGATTCAATGGGGAAAATCCGCAACGGAAAATCAACAAAAATGCAGCATAAATTGAAATGCTGCTGAATTAAATTCCGTACCGCAGGTCTATTTATTAACATTTGCGCTGCATTTTTTTTCTGCAGCATGGGCATGATATTTTCTAAATCTCACCCACTTTGCTGCTACTGCAAATGCTGCGTAATTTCCGCATAGAATTCTGCAGCGTTTACGCTACGTGGGAACCCAGCCTTATGCTTCCTTTCACCTGTAATGGTGCTGCCGGGGCATTGAACCCTTGTGTCTCCCCAGATTACAGCTGATTGCTTAGGACCCCCAGTGGGACACCGTGATCAGATTATTGTTGGGTGAACCTTCTAGCAAAAACATATTGTCCCAAATGGACAATTGCGCCTGCTAGTAAGGAGAGTGATTCAGATAAGAACATTATAGTAGGGAGTTTCTTAATATGATCTGTAGTCCTAAATACGATTCATCACTATTGAGCCCTCTAATTGGCTGCAGCGGTCAATTGCATGTTAACAACCACCGGAGCCTCAGCGCTAGATCGCCAGGGGAAAGAATAGGTAAGTACTGAGATTTTGGTTTACTTTATTTCCAGGCCCTACTAAAAAATGTCTCATCCTGGATAACCCCTTTAAATGTATGTTTAAAATGTTTCAAATTGACATGTATTAAAAATGTTACAAAGTTTTTCTGATGCAGCTTCTATGTATCCTCTATACATAGAAGCTGCATCAAGCACTGTCAGACAAATTCGCCAGTTTAGCTGCACTGATGGCTTGGCTAGAGCGGCTCCAGCGTGTCTTTAACACACAGGATAACCCTATGGGTGCCCTCATACGTGGTGTACTTGCAACTACAATGTATGCCTATGGGAAGAAATATTCCGCAACACAAGAACTAGACAAATCTGTCTGCGTTGCAGAATATTTTTCCCATAGTCTACATTGTAGTTTTCTGTGGAAATACAGCACATGTATTCCACGTGTGAGCGCACCCATAGGCCTTATTCACACGAGCGTATATCACATCCGTGTTACTGGCGTTAAAACAACGGAGGTCACACGGACCTATGCAATTCAATGGGGCCATTCAGACATTCAGTGTTTTTCATGCAGCGTGTGTCTGCTGTGTGAAACTCACTGCAAGTCCTATACTTCTGCGCGTGCATCCGTGTGCCATGCGTTTTTCACGCAACATTTGCTAAAGAAATGAGGGGAAAAAAACACCTCCTTCAGTTTATTGTGCCGACGTAAAAAAACGCGTGAGATACAGATGACATACGCGCGTAAAAAACGCAGACGCACACCGTACACGGATGTCATACAAAACTGCAACGCAGGAAAAACGCTGCATTTTTTACGTGTGCAAAATGGACACGTTCGTGTGAATAAGGCCTTAGGCCTCATGCACACGACCGTATTTTTTCCCACCCGTAAATACTGGTGTAAATACGGGTCCGGTGTCACACGTATTCGACCCGTTTTGCACCAGTATTTACAGACCCGTGCCCGTAAATATGGGTCCGGTGTCACCCGTATTCCACCCGTATTTACGGGCACGTTTTTGGCGGCAAAATAGCACTGCACTAATCGGCAGCCCCTTCTCTCTATCAGTGCAGGATAGAGAGAAGGGACAGCCCTTTCTGTAATAAAAGTTAAAGAAATTCATACTTACCCGGCCGTTGTCTTGGTGACGCGTCCCTCTCTTCACATCCAGCCCGACATCCCTGGATGACGCGGCAGTCCATGTGACCGCTGCAGCATGTGATTGACCTGTGATTGGCTGCAGCGGTCACATGGACTGAAACGTCATCCATGGACGGCCAGGACGTTGGGCCGGATGTCGAGAGGGACGCGTCACCAAGGCAACGGCCGGGATACCGGACTGGAGGAAGCAGGAAGTTCTCGGTAAGTATGAACGTCTTTTATTTTTATTTTTTACAGGTTGCTCTTTATTCTGATCGGTAGTCACTGTCCAGGGTGCTGAAAGAGTTAGGGTATGTTCACACGTAGTCAACAAAAACGTCTGAGAATCCAGAGCTGTTTTCAAGGGAAAACAGACCCTGCTTTTCAGACGTTTTTTTACCAACTCGCATTTTTCGCGGCGTTTTTCGCGCCGTTTTCGCGGCGTTTTTTACGTCCGTTTTTGGAGCTGTTTTCATTGGAGTCTATGAGAAAACAGCTCCAAAAACGTCCAAAGAAGTGTCCTGCACTTCTTTTGACGAGGCTGTATTTTTACGCGTCGTCGTTTGACAGCTGTCAAACGACGACGCGTAAATAACAGATCGTCGGCACAGTACGTCGGCAAACCCATTCAAATGAATGGGCAGATGTTTGCCGACGTATTGGAGCCGTATTTTCAGACGTAAAACGAGGCATAATACGCCTCGTATACGTCTGAAATTTGGCCGTGTGAACATACCCTTACTGCCGATCAGTTAACTCTTTCAGCTCCCTGGACAGTGACTATTTACTGACGTCGCTTAGCAACGCTGCCGTAATGACGGGTGCACACATGTAGCCACCCGTCATTACGGGAGCGCCATAGACTTCTATGGACTGTCCGTGCCGTTATTACGGCCTGAAATAGGATATGTTCTATCTTTTTTAACGGCACGGGCACCTTCCCGTAAGAAAACGTGAAGGTACCCGTGGCCAATAGAAGTCTATGAGCCCGTTATTACGGGTCGTAATTACGACCCGTAATAACGGGAGTTTTTACGGTCCTGTGCATGAGGCCTTAGGCTGAGTTCAGACGGGGCAGATAAGCTGCAGGGAATTCCCAGCAATAAACTGCACCGTTTTTCGCCCGGAATGTCCACTGCGAAACACTGCAGCACTTAGCCGGCCTGTGATTGGCTGCAGCGGCGGTCACATTGGATGAAAGGTTACCCCAGGAGGCCTGTCTGGAGGCAGAAACACAGACTCCTGGGTAAGAATAAGATTTTTTTTTTTCAGAGTTGCATTTTTTGCAGCGGAATTGCTGCGAACCCATCGCAAAAAAATACAACAACTGATATTTGTTGCAGGTTTTAACTCCCCATTGCATTCAATAGGGTAAACCCACAACAAATAAGCAGCGTTGTGCAAATACAAGTAACATGCTGCGGAATAAAACTCTGCGCCGCGTGTCGATTTCTGAGCGTTTTTTCAGCTCTGTATTTATGCAGCGTGTGTATGAGATTTCTCATCCACTTTGTTCCTACTGTATTTGCAGCGGATTTTCCGCCACAAATTCCATTGCGGAAAATCCGCAGTATTTACGCAACATGTCAACTGACCCTAATAGCAATTCATATCTAAGTTCATATACCATACATTTAATAAACAAAAAATGGGTGTAAGGGTTTACATAGCCTTAAATTACGCTTCTTTACTCTATGCCAGGGTCCTTGTGGAATAGAGATTATATTTTTCTTTCTAATTTGCTACTTTTTTTAAAGACTCGCATTTCATAAATGTATCTACATTTTGGCCAAGCCCATTTTTCACGCCACTTTGTCAATTCCACTAACCTGCATGGTGCAAATAGCTCAAAATAGTGGCACAAATGGTTAAGACATGTGTCATAGCAGATTAGAGACGATTTGGTAAAATGCGCCAACAAAAGCGCTATATGACCTAAGCGTGTAAATAGAACCTTATTGAAACTCATATTTCTTTATTTGCGTGTCCAGATTTTGGCCAAAAAAAACCAAAACATGCAAAATACTGACTTGGGCCTTATTCACACGAACGTATTATACGTGTTAAAACAACGTACCTATGTAATTCAATGGGGCCGTTCATATGGCCGTTGTTTCAACGGAATGTGTGAAGGGTCCGTGAGAAAATCCTATTTTTTCTCAATTCACGCATCCCTCCATAGACTCTTGTCTATGGGGGAGGCGTGATAACACGTCCCGCAGCGCAGAGCACGGATGCACCTCGGATGTGAAAAACTGCTGTTTTTCACCTCCGAGATGCGCAACCCTCGTGTGAATTCGGCCTTTGGCTTCCTTCACACTACCGTTAGTATATGTTTACCTTTCTTCCATTCGCTAAGTTTCCGTTTTTAGTAACGGAAGCGAAAGTGCAGTCTGCAGAAGTTTTATTTCTGTGAAAAAAAACGGAAACCTAGTGAACAGAGACAAACGGAAAGCAACTGAAACAAAAGAATTACCATTGCTTTCGGTTTAATCTTTCAACCCTCTCTTCCCCTGACGGAAGAGAGGTAAACGTATATGAACGGTAGTGTGAACTAAATCTGCACTGTGTGAATCATTGTGTATTCATTGTTATGGTATGTTCACACGGAGTGTTTTCTGCCTTTTTTCGGGCCGTAAACGTCCCGAAAAACGAAAGAAAAATCAGAAGCAGAACGCCTCCAAACATCTGCCCATTAATTTCAAAGGGAAAAACAACGTTCTGTTCCGACGGGGCGTTTTTTACACGGCCGTTTATCAAAACGGCCGCGTAAAAGAACGGCCGCGAAAAAGAAGTGCATGTCACTTCTTCAGCCATTTTTGGAGCCGTTTTTCATAGACTCTATAGAAAAACAGCTCCAAAAACGTCCGTAAAAAACACTGTGATAAATGCGACTTTGATTAAAAAACGTCTGAAAATCAGGAGCTGTTTTCCCTTGAAAACAGCTCCGTATTTTCAGACGTTTTTAAATTTGTGTGTGCACATACCCTTAATAAAAGAAATGTTGCATTTCACTCTGCAGAAAGTCCAGCCGTGGAGACAAAGTAAAGACCTATCATTATGAGTCTAGTTCATCCAAATTTCCCGTGAAAGGTGACCCCATGGTCCATTGAGCAGAAGCCTGGCTGTACTACATGAGTCCTTCGTGGAGTCCCCCACCAATAGTCTTTATTGAGTAACATAATTAGGGTATAGTCACACGGTGCAGTCAAAACGCAGTTAATTCCTGCGATTACTGCAGCAAAAAGCTGATTTTTTTTTTGCAAAATTGCGTTACAACTGTAGCATTTTTCTGCAATTGCGCAGTCATTTCTCAATAAACCGCAATTTGACTGCACTTTGTGAATATGCCATTACAGACAGCTCCACACAGAGGCTGAATTCATTAGGCCGCACTTGGTGTACCGCCACTCCCTCTTATTGCTCTGATGCATTGCATTGTGGGAGCTGCAGTCATATATACAACAGCCATCCAAAGATGACACTTTCTCCAAAATTGTGGTTTAAAGCAGAAAAATATCACATCGCTGCAGGGAAAATGTAACATTACATGGCAGCTATTCAAATGAATGCAATTTATGTAATGCTCCATGCACTGGCGTAGCTATAGGGGTCGCAGCGGTCGCAATTGCGACCGGGCCCCGAAGCCAGGGGGGCCCACGGCCCCCCACACCACATCTATAAAAAGTTACTATAGTAACTCGGGCCGCGGGCCCCTGTTACTATAGTAACATACTTTACTTACCTTCCTGGTTCCGGATCGCAGCGGAGGTCCTGACAACAAGCGCTGTGTGCAGCGCATGACGTCACAGCGCTATGCGCCGCGCACAGCATCGAGACGACAGAACTCCCGCCGCGGCCGATGAGGAAGGTAAGGTTAGCCCTGACTGGCGGGGTCCGACTCCCGGGACCCGCCAATCAGCTGTTTTGAAGGGGCCGCAGCACTCGTACGAGAGCTGCTCCCCTTCATTCCTGTCACTTCATTCCGGTCACACTGTGAATCTGTGTCGGCGATTCACAGTGTGAGCGAGTAGTGAAATGAAGGGGAAGCAGCTCTCGTACGAGTGCTGCGGCCCCTTCAAAACAGCTGATTTGCGGGTCCCGAGAGACACATCAGCTATTGATGGCCTATCCTGAGGATAGGCCATCAATGTTTAGGGACTGTACAACCCCTAAGCCTACGATGTAGCAGGCTTAGGGGGCCCATGAGACAGGATCACAGATTGTGTGATCCTGTCTGCTGGTGTAAAGGATCTGCCAGGTACTACGTCTGTGTATACTCCCGGGATTAATCAGTCGACACCTGAGGCCAGACCTCTTAGACTGACACCGGCTCCCACCAACCAGGATGGCAGGCTCAGGAGTGGGAGAGCCTATCGCGGCCTGGTCAGTCGGAGTTAGCTCCGCCCCCTGTCCATTTATACCTGCCGTGTTCTCTTCCTCAGTGCTTGTTATTCTTCTTGGATTCCTAGCCCCACTGCTGCCTTGCTCCAGCCTGCTTCTGCCGTGCTTCTGCCTTGCTTCAGTTCCGCTTATCCTGCTTCGCTTTGCCCCTGGCTTGCTTCCTGCTCCGTGCTCTCGTTGGTATACTCCACTACATCCTGATCCTGACTGACTCATTCACCGCTCCGTTTCCTCGCGGCGTTCCGTGGGCTACTGCCCCTTCCCTTGCATGTTCCCTGTTTGTACTCCCTTGCACTTAGACAGCGTAGGGACCGCCGCCAAGTTGTACCCCGTCGCCTAGGGCGGGTCGTTGCAAGTAGGCAGGGACAGGGCGGTGGGTAGATTAGGGCTCACTTGTTCCCTTCACCTCCTTCCTGCCATTACATAATAACAAGCCCATACCTAGTCTACCATTTCTCCTACGCTGACGCTATCATGGACCCCCTTGAGACCCTGACCCAGCAGATGCAGGGCCTCTCCCTACAGGTCCAGGCCCTGGCTCAGAGGGTCAACCAGGGTGACGCTGCCTTAGTAGTACCCCTCACCTCACCTCTAGAACCCGACCTCAAGTTACCTGACCGGTTCTCAGGGGACCGTAAGACTTTTCTCTCCTTCCGGGAGAGTTGCAGACTTTATTTCCGCCTAAAACCTCACTCCTCAGGTTCCGAGAACCAGCGGGTGGGTATCATTATATCCCGACTTCAGGAAGGGCCCCGAGAGTGGGCCTTCTCCTTGGCTCCTGACGCCCCTGAACTTTCCTCCGTTGATCGTTTTTTCCCTGCCCTCGGACTCATTTACGACGAGACTGACAGGACTGCCTTAGCCGAGAGTCAGCTGGTGACCTTACGTCAGGGTAGGAGACCTGTTGAGGAATACTGTTCTGATTTTAGAAAGTGGTGCGTAGCTTCTCGGTGGAACGACCCGGCCCTAAGGTGCCAGTTTAGGTTAGGATTATCTGACGCCCTGAAGGATCTGCTGGTTAGCTACCCCTCTTCTGACTCCCTAGACCAGGTTATGGCCCTAGCAGTACGACTTGACCGACGTCTCAGGGAACGTCAGCTTGAACGTTTCAATGTGTTCCCCTCTGACTTCCCTGCGATTCCCCCCGAGGTCCCGTCTCCTCGCTCTTCCACGGAGGACTCGGAGGTACCTATGCAACTCGGGGCCTCCATGTCCCCTCGACATCGTAGAGAGTTTCGCAGGAAGAATGGTCTCTGCTTCTATTGTGGGGACGACAAGCATCTACTGAACACCTGTCCCAGGCGCAAGAATAAACAGCCGGAAAACTTCCGCGCCTAAGTGATCATCGGGGAGGTCACTTGGGCGCACAGGTATTTCCCGTTAATATGAAACGCAATAAAATTTGGCTTCCTTTTCAGGTCTCGTTTGCTGGCCGGTCTGCCACTGGCAGTGCCTTCGTAGATTCTGGCTCATCTGCTAATATCATGTCTGTGGAATTTGCTATGTCTCTAAAAATGCCTTTTATTGATTTGCCTTATCCTATCCCGGTAGTGGGTATCGACTCCACTCCTCTTGCTAATGGTTATTTTACTCAGCATACTCCTGTTTTTGAACTCCTTGTTGGCTCCATGCATTTGGAGCAGTGCTCTGTACTGGTGATGCAGGGATTATCGTCCGATCTGGTATTAGGTCTTCCCTGGTTGCAGCTGCATAATCCCACGTTTGATTGGAATACTGGGGATCTCACCAAATGGGGTAGTGAATGCCTGATGTCATGTCTTTCGGTTAACTCTATTTCTCCCCGGGAGGAGGTAAACACTTCCTGAGTTTGTTCAGGACTTCGCTGATGTGTTTTCTAAGGAGACCTCCGAGGTGTTGCCCCCTCATAGAGATTACGATTGCGCCATCGATTTGGTGACTGGTGCCAAGCTTCCTAAGGGTAGGATATTTAATCTTTCATGTCCTGAACGTGAAGCTATGAGGGAGTATATCCAAGAATGCCTGGCCAAGGGTTTCATTCGCCCCTCGACTTCTCCTGTAGGTGCTGGCTTCTTCTTCGTGGGGAAGAAGGATGGTGGTCTTAGGCCGTGCATTGATTATCGGAACCTGAATAAGGTCACCGTAAGGAACCAGTATCCCCTTCCTTTGATTCCGGATCTTTTTAATCAGGTTCAGGGGGCCCAATGGTTTTCTAAGTTCGATCTACGGGGGGCATATAACCTTATCCGCATCAAAGAGGGGGATGAGTGGAAAACTGCGTTCAACACACCCGAAGGTCATTTCGAATACCTGGTCATGCCCTTTGGGTTGTGTAATGCCCCTGCCGTCTTCCAGAATTTTATTAATGAAATTCTGAGAGATTACCTGGGTAATTTTATTGTAGTGTACCTTGATGACATACTGGTGTTTTCCAAGGACTGTCCTCCCACGTGGAGCATGTCAGGAAGGTCCTCCGGGAAAATAATCTGTTTGCGAAGACCGAAAAATGTGTGTTTGGGGTACAGGAGATACCATTTTTAGGTCAAATCCTCACTCCTCATGAATTCCGCATGGACCCTGCCAAGGTTCAGGCTGTGGTGGAATGGGTCAAACCTGCCTCCCTCAAGGCGCTACAGTGTTTTTTGGGGTTCGCTAACTATTACAGGAGATTTATTGCCAACTTCTCGGTCGTCGCTAAGCCTCTTACGGACCTTACTCGCAAGGGTGCTGATGTCCTCCATTGGCCCGCTGAGGCCATCCAGGCTTTTGAGACCCTCAAGAAGTGCTTTTTCTCGGCCCCCGTGCTGGTTCAGCCCAACCAAAGGGAGCCATTTATTGTGGAGGTTGACGCATCCGAGGTGGGAGTGGGGGCCGTCTTGTCCCAGGGTACCAGGTCCCTCACCCATCTCCGCCCCTGTGCTTACTTCTCTAGGAAGTTTTCGCTCACGGAGAGTAACTATGATATTGGCAACCGTGAACTTTTAGCCATTAAATGGGCTTTTGAAGAGTGGCGTCACTTCCTGGAGGGGGCCAGACACCAGGTAACGGTCCTTACTGACCACAAGAATCTGGTTTTCCTAGAATCTGCCCGGAGGCTTAATCCTAGACAAGCTCGTTGGGCACTATTCTTTACCAGATTTAATTTCTTGGTTACCTATAGGGCTGGGTCCAAAAATATTAAGGCTGATGCACTGTCACGTAGTTTCATGGCCAATCCTCCTTCCGAGAAGGATCCTGCTTGTATTTTACCCCCTGGTATAATCGTTTCTGCCACTGATTCTGATTTAGCTTCTGACATTGCGGCTGATCAAGGTTCAGCTCCCGGGAACCTCCCTGGGGACAAACTGTTTGTCCCCCTGCAATACCGGCTAAGGGTACTCAGGGAAAACCATGATCTGGTCATCCTGACATCTTGGGTACCAAACACCTCATTACCAGAAACTATTGGTGGCCTGGGTTGCCTAAAGACGTTAGGGCTTACGTCGCCGCTTGTGAGGTTTGTGCTAGGTCCAAGACCCCTAGGTCCCGACCTGCGGGCTTACTACGTTCCTTGCCCATTCCCCAGAGACCTTGGACCCATATCTCCATGGATTTTATCACCGAAGTCGGTGGTGTGGGTGGTAGTAGACCGCTTCAGCAAGATGTGCCACTTTGTGCCCCTCAAGAAACTACCTAACGCCAAGACGTTAGCTTCTTTGTTTGTTAAACACATTCTGCGTCTCCATGGGGCCCCAGTCAATATCGTTTCTGACAGAGGGGTACAATTTGTTTCCTTATTTTGGAGAGCTTTTTGTAAAAAGTTGGAGATTGATCTGTCCTTCTCCTCCGCCTTCCATCCCGAAACTAATGGCCAAACGGAAAGGACTAACCAATCCCTGGAACAATATTTAAGGTGTTTCATCTCTGACTGTCAATTTGATTGGCTCTCATTCCTTCCCCTCGCCGAATTTTCCCTGAATAACCGGGTCAGTAACTCGTCAGGGGTCTCCCCGTTTTTCTGTCATTTCGGGTTTAACCCAAGGTTCTCCTCCGTTTCTCCTGGTTGTTCCAATAATCCCGAGGTAGAGGACGTTCATCGGGAACTGTGCACAGTCTGGGCCCAGGTTCAGAAGAACCTAGAGGCGTCCCAGAGCGTACAAAAGATTCAGGCTGATAGAAGACGTTCTGCTAAGCCCCGGTTTGTCGTCGGGGATCTGGTCTGGTTGTCGTCCAGGAACTTGCGCCTTAAGGTCCCGTCCAGGAAGTTTGCTCCCCGATTTATTGGACCTTATAAGATCATTGAAGTCCTCAACCCTGTATACTTCCGTCTGGAGCTGCCCCCATCCTTTCGCATACATGACGTCTTCCATGCCTCCCTCCTTAAACGCTGCTCCCCGTCCTGGTCCTCCTCGAGGAAACCTCCTGTTCCCGTTCTCACCCCTGAGGGGGTGGAATTCGAGGTGGCCAAGATTATGGACAGTAGGATGATCCAGGGCTCCCTCCAGTACCTGGTCCATAGGAGAGGATACGGGCCGGAGGAGAGGACTTGGGTACCTGCTCGTGATGTTCACGCTGGGGTATTGATCAGGAGGTTCCACCTTCTCTTCCCCACTAAACCGGGTCCTCTTAGTAAGGGTCCAGTGGCCCCTCATAAAAGGGGGAGTACTGTAAAGGATCTGCCAGGTACTACGTCTGTGTATACTCCCGGGATTAATCAGTCGACACCTGAGGCCAGACCTCTTAGACTGACACCGGCTCCCACCAACCAGGGTGGCAGGCTCAGGAGTGGGAGAGCCTATCGCGGCCTGGTCAGTCGGAGTTAGCTCCGCCCCCTGTCCATTTATACCTGCCGTGTTCTCTTCCTCAGTGCTTGTTATTCTTCTTGGATTCCTGGCCCCACTGCTGCCTTGCTCCAGCCTGCTTCTGCCGTGCTTCTGCCTTGCGTCAGTTCCGCTTATCCTGCTTCGCTTTGCCCCTGGCTTGCTTCCTGCTCCGTGCTCTCGTTGGTATACTACACTACATCCTGATCCTGACTGACTCATTCACCGCTCCGTTTCCTCGCAGCGTTCCGTGGGCTACTGCCCCTTCCCTTGCGTGTTCCCTGTTTGTACTCCCTTGCACTTAGACAACGTAGGGACCGCCGCCAAGTTGTACCCCGTCGCCTAGGGCGGGTCGTTGCAAGTAGGCAGGGACAGGGCGGTGGGTAGATTAGGGCTCACTTGTTCCCTTCACCTCCTTACTGCCATTACAGCTGGGCCCTGTATCTAAGCCAATCACATGGTAGGCTTAGATACATGGCCCATGTGTGATCCTGTCTGCTGGGCCCTGTATCTAAGCCAATCACATGGTAGGCTTAGATACATGGCCCATGTGTGATCCTGTCTGATGGGCCCTGTATATAAGCCTACCACACTGTAGGTTTAGATACAGGGCCCCAGCACACAGTAATCTTATACTGTATAAGATTACTGTCTGCTGGACCCTGTATCTAAGCCTACGTTGTGGTAGGCTTAGATACAGGGTCCCACAGACAGTATCACACATGGGCCCTGTATCTAAGCCTAACACGTGTTACTAATCGTTTTTTTTGTGTGTTTTCTTACAGGTTCGGTCGTTGGACTACGTCGGATTCCAGGACTACTTCGATGACAGCTTTTTTTTTATTATCAATAAAATGGTTAATGAGGGCTGTGTGGGGGTTTTTATTATTTCAATAAAATATTTTTTCTATGTCTTTGTGTTTTTTTTTAAACTATATTACTACCGCCTTAGTAATGGCCGCCGGCTGATTGACAGCATCCATTGCTAAGGCGGGGCTTAGTGTTAGCCGATGCAGAGGCGAACACTAACCCCCTTTATTGTCCCAGTACCCACCGCCACCAGGGGTGCTGGGAAGAGCCGGGTACGATCCAGTACCTGACCATCTGTAGTGATGGTCGGCCACTGGGGTGGCCGCAGGCTGGTATTATCAGGAGGGGAAAGGCCAAAAACAGTGGCCCTTCCTACCCTGGTGATGCTAGGCTGCTGCTGCTTTATTGTATCTGGCTGGTTATGAAAAATGGGGGGGACCCCACGTCACTTAAAAAAATAAAAATAAATTATAATTGGAAAGAACGATGTGGGGTCCCCCCCAATTATCATAACCAGCCAGATACAACACAGCAGCAGCAGGCAGCATTACAAGGGTGGGAAGGGCCACTGTTTTTGGCCTTCCCCAGCCTAATACTACCAGCCTGCGGTCACCCCGGTGCCTGCCCGTCACTGCAGATGGACGGGTACTGGTTCGTACCCGGCTCTTCCCAGTACTCCTGGTGGCGGTGGGTACCGGGGTAATAATGGGGGTTTGTGTAGCCTCTGCACCGGCTAACATTAAGCCTCGCCTTAGTAATGGTGGTTGTCAATCAGCCAGCGGCCATTACTAAGGCGGTGATAATAAAGTTTAAAAATTAAATATTTTATTGAAATAAAAAAACACAACCCTCATTAACCATTTTATTGAGAATAAAAAAAACGCCGTCATTGAAGTCCTCGAATCCGAAGTCCAACAACCGAACCTGTAAAAAAACACAAACACACAAAAATAATCAGTAACACATAAAGAAGCAAAATTATTATTCTTACCTATCCTGGGTCCAGCGCTGGAGACGCAATGTCAGCGAGCTGGGCCCTGTATCTAATCCAAACATGTGTGATACTGTCTGCTGGGCCCTGTATCTAATCGTATCTTGTGTGATACTGTCTGCTGGGCCCTATATCTAATCCGATCATGTGTGATACTGTCTGCTGAGCCACTGTATCTAATCCTATCATGTGTGATACTGCCTTCTGAGCCACTGTATCTAATCCTATCATGTGTGGTACTGTCTGCTGAGCCACTGTATCTAATCCTATCATGTGTGATACTGTCTGCTGAGCCACTGTATCTAATCCTATCATGTGTGGTACTGTCTGCTGAGCCACTGTATCTAATCCTATCATGTGTGATACTGTCTGCTGAGCCACTGTATCTAATCCTATCCATAGTTTATAGGGTCGAGGTGCTATAGATATGCTATGCTGTCTCCTATACACACATTTTTTTGGGGCGGACACATATGTATTGGGTCTATTTCCCCTGACATTTTAAGCCCTGAGTGTATGTTCACACAGCAGCGTCTGTTACGGCTGAAATTACGGTGCTGTTTTCAGGAGAAAACAGCACCGTAATTTCAGCCGTAAAGGCATGTGCAGGCGTCTTTCGCTGCGTCCATTACGGACGTAATTGGAGCTGTTTTTCCATGGACAGGCACTTCTTTGACGCGGGCGTCTTTTTTACGCGGCGCGTAAAAAAAAAATGACCGTCGGCACAGAACATCGTAAGACCCATTCAAATGAATGGGCAGATGTTTGCCAACAATTTTGAGCCGCATTTTCGGACGTAATTCAATGCTAAAACGCCCGAATTACGTCCGTAAATAGGGTGTGTGAACCGAGCCTTAGTGACGCCCCCGGCTGCTAGTGCTGCATTGTTGGGTCACTTAGGAGACCCAGCGATGCAGCTGAAAGCTGCGGACCGTCGGCCATGAGAAGTTTGCGGGGGGGGCCCAGTAAGAATTTTTGCATCGGGCCCTTTAGCTACGCCCCTGGCTCCATGCAATGTATGTAATGCTCCATGCAATGTATGTAATGCTCCATGCAATGTATGTAATGCTCCATGCAATGTATGTAATGCATGGACGCACATTCTCCCCCTGAGCCGCTTCTATAAGAGCGACCATCCATTCTGGCTCATAGTGGAGTGGGCGTTCTTCGCAGGGGCTTGCTGTAAATATCAGACCAAGTGTTCCAAGCACGGACATATGATTTGATATAGGGCATTCAATAGAGCATGATGCGACTTTTTTATGCAGACTAAAAACATAGCTCCATAGGATAAAATTAGTGCTGTATTTAAGATCCATATTACAAAGAGCTGGCACTTACATCAGTTTATTTTACTATATACAGCTTTTACACGCAAGATATTGTAATTGTGAAATGTTTTGTATAGTGGTATCCATGTATGTAATACTGGTATACTTCCCTGCGTTACATAATCACTACTTCTGCCTTACTTAATGTGGAGTTTCACTTCCATACAGGGATTATGCTAATGATGCTATTTTCCTATATTCAGGTTATGAACATGGTGTACAGAAGCCGGGTCCTGTTTTATTTGTCAAACATTGGATTTTCAACATAAAAACTATATAATGTACAGCAGTACCTAACAACATTGTTTTTCTGACTAAAAAGGAAAGAAATGTGAGAAGTTAAGTTCATACAGCTCTGTCCTTATTGACATTCCTCGCATTATTCAGAATACCATCCCTGCTTCTTTTTAGGGCCCACAAGAAACTGCATCCAGTATCGGACTAGCAGTGCTTAACAGCTGATGTGCTACCCAAATATTCAGAATATGCCGCCTGTGTTTGACTTGTTGAGCGTCTAAAAAAACAAGCCACGTCTACAATTTCATTAACTCAGAACCCATTCTGGGATAACATCAGTGCTAGATAATACAGAATAGGAATTAAATTCATTAATGTAATTTAACCCCTTAATGACCAGCCTATTTTAATCCTTAACCCCTTCAGGACACAGCCTGTTTTGGCCTTCAGGACACAGAGTTTATTTTTTTCAAATCTGACATGTCACTTTATGTGGTAATAACTTCGGAATGTTTTTACTTATCCAAGCGATTTTCTCGTGTCATATTGTACTTTGTATTAGTCAAAAAATGTTGTCAATAAATTCAGTATTTATTAGTGAAAAACACCAAAATTTAGAGAAAATGTGCAAAAATTAGCATTTTTCTAAATGTATATGTATCTGCTTGTAAAACAGATAGTAATACCACACAAAATCGTAAATAGTTAACATTTCCCATATGCCTACTTTATGTTTGCATAATTTTTGAACATCCTTTTATTTTTCTAGGACGTTACAAGGCTTAGAAATTTAGTTGCAATTTCTCACATTTTCAAGAAAATTTCAAAAGGCTATTTTTTCAGGGACCAGTTCAGTTCCGAAGTGTCTTTGAGGGCCTTATATATTAGAAAGTCACCATAAATCACCCTATTTTAAAAACTGCACCCCTCAAAGTATTTAAAACCGCATTCAGAAAGTGTTTTAACCCTTTAGGCGTTTCACTGGAATCAAAGCAACCTAGAGGTGAAATTTACTTGTAATGCATTTCTTTTTGTAACAGAAAGTTTTACCCAAGAAATTCAGCTCTATATTTATTGCCCAGATTCAGCAGTTTTTAGAAATATCCCACAAGTGGCCCTAGTGTGGTAATGGACTGAAACACAGGCCTCAGAAGCAAAGTAGCACCTAGTGGATTTTGAGGCCTTCTTTTTTTTAGAATATATTTAGGTACCATGTCTGGTTTGAAGAGGTCTTGTGGTACCAATACAGTGGAAACTCAAGGGATTTTTCTAGGCGTATAGTTAGCATTTTGACCCCACATGTTTTATGCTGAATTTATTGGAATTAGTCTGTGAAGATGAAAATCTCCTTTTTTTCTGAAAAAAATAGAATTTATAAAATTTTTACAAGGAATAAAGGAGAAAAGCACTGCAACATTTGTAAAGCAATTTCTTCCGATTACAGAAATACCCGATATGTGGTAATAAACTGCTGTTTGGACCCACAGCAGGGCTCAGAAGCGAAGAAGCGTCATTTGCATTTTGTAGCGCAGATTTTGCTGGAATGGTTTTTGGTGCCATGTCGCGTTTGCAACGCCCTGGATGGACCAAAACAGTAGAAAACCCCCAAAGTGATCCGATTTTGGAAACTGCACCCCTCAAGGCATTTTTCTAGGGGAATAGTTTAGCATTTTGACCCCACAGGTTTTATGCTGAATTTATTGGAATTAGTCTGTGAAGATGAAAATCTACTTTTTTTATGAAAAAATATAGAATTTGTAACATTTTTTCAAGGAATAAAGGAGAAAAGCACCGTAACATTTGTAAAGCAATTTCTCCCGATTACGGAAATACCCCATATGTAGTAATAAACTGCTGTTTCGACCCACGGCAGTGCTCAGAAGAGAAGGAGTGCCATTTGGAGCACAAATTTTGCTGGAATGGTTTTCAGGTGCAATGTCGCGTTTGCAGAGCTCCTGAGGTACCGGTACAGTGGAAACCCCCAAGAAGTGACCACATTTTGGAAACAAAACCCCTTAAGGAATTTATTTAGGGGTGTAGTGAGCATTTGGAAGTTATAAACACTGGGCCGTTAAAATGCAAAATTGCATTTTCTTCAATAAAACGTTGCTTTATCCCCAAATGTTTCATTTATACAATGGATAATAAAAGAAAAAGCACCTCACAAGTTGTTATGCAATTTCTCTTGATAAGGGCAATAACCCGTATGTGGCCATTATCTGCTTTCTGGGCAACAAGGTAGGGCTCAGAAGGGAAGGCCCACCGTTTTGTTTTTTGAGCATGGATTTTGCACAAATGGTTTTTGAGCACCATGACTCATTTGCAGTACCCCTGAAGTGCCAATACAGTTGAAAGTCCCAAAAAGTGACCCTATTTTGGAAACTACACCCTTCAAGGAATTCTTGCAGGTATTTAGTGTGTATTTTAAACCAACTGGTCTTTTCCAGAATTTAATGTGCAGTGGATGATGCAAAGTGAAAGTTGGCGATTGCAGGGCCCAATATGCTATGCCCAGCTTGTGCCATTGAAAATTTACATCTTTTGCTGAAAAATACTCCATATATGATTTTTACACAGTTCTAGGAGTTTTTTTTTAAGGCCTACTATTTACTTGGATCAAGAGGTTCCAGAACATAAAGGAAGTTCAAGAAATGCCTCATTTAATAAAATTACTCCCTGCAGAGCAATGTATTCATCTAGGGGTATTGTCACGGACACAGGGTATGTGGACCCACTAGGCCGCTCCGCCGTAGCGGGGAGGCAGCTGACCAGGTTACAGTCTATACGTGTAATGTCCGTGGCTGCGGGCTGTCAGCTCCAGCCTCCCGCTGACAGCCGCAGCCTCCTCCTCAGGAGACGCCAGCGCTCGCATCCACTCACCTCCGCCGGAGCCCGCAGGGTGCGCGCGCACGCTCGTCCCCGCTCTTAAAGGGGCAGCGCACGGACATCTTGAACGACCTTTGACCCGTGAGTACCCTGGGCTATAAGAGGGGTCCAGCCCCCTAGTTCGATGCCTGAGCGTTATTAGTTTTCCCAGTCTGTCTTGCAAATGGTCCCTTAGTGTTTCCCGTTCCTGTTGTTACCCGTACTTTGTTCCCCGTTCCTGTTTCCCGTGCTTTGCCCTAGTATCAAGTCGTGCCACGTCCTGTGTCATCTGCCACGTCCACAGGAATCTGCCACGTCCTGTGTCATCCTCCACGTCTGGAGGAATCCGCCACGTCCTGTGTCGTCTGCCACGTCTGGAGGAATCCGCCACGTCCTGTGTCATCTGCCACGTCCGGAGGAATCCGCCACGTCCTGTGTTATCTGCCACGTCCGGAGGAATCCGCCACGTCTGCGCAACTTGCGGCTCCTGTGTCATCCGCCATGTTTGGCGCCATCTGCTGCACCCATCTCATCTGTGCCAGAGCTGCGGCCACCATCTGGACTATTCAGGTACCCTTGTGCGGGACATTGTATTTCTGGGGTGTCCTGTTTGGCCAGCTGCCTCCCCGCTGTGGCGGTACGGCCTAGTGGGTACACTAACCCGCTCCGTGACAGTACGCTCAGGCCATGGACCCCGCTGGTCAACCTGAGACGTTGACTACACAAGCCATGCTGGCTGAGATGGAGGATCTCCAGTCACGACAAGACCAGCTCCTCCTGTCGGTGAACGCCATAGCCCATCGGCTGCTTGCTTCGGCCACAGACATCACCGCACCCGTTCCTGCGGTTCCGCCTGCTACACTTCCTGTCTGTACCGGTACCAACCCCCTGTGTTTCTTGCCGCTACCTCCACGCTATGACGGAGATCCGAGGTCCTGCAGGGGATTTTTAAATCAGTGTGTAAATGATCTGCCAGGCACAACTTCTGTGTATACGCCCATGGGTAATCAGTCTGCACCTGGTTCTATGTCTCTGAGACTGACTCCATGTTCCACCACTCAGGATGGCAGGCTTAGGAGTGGGAGAGCCTATCGCAGCCTGGCCAGACGGAACTAGCTCCCGCCCTCTGTCTATTTATACCTGCCTTTCCTGTTCCTCCTTTGCTTGTGATTCTTCTCTGCTGGTTTCCTGGCCCTGCTGCAGCTTCTTTAACTACTGACCCTCTGCTTGTTATTGACCTTGGCTTTACTGACCACTCTTCTCATTTATGACGAGACTGACAGGACTGCCTTTGCCGAGAGTCAGCTGGTGACCTTACGTCAGGGTAAGAGACCTGTGGAGGAGTATTGCTCTGACTTTAGGAAGTGGTGCGTAGCTTCTCGGTGGAATGACCCTGCCTTAAGGTGCCAGTTTAGGTTGGGTCTGTCGAACGCCCTGAAAGACCTGCTAGTTAGCTATCCTTGTTGTGACTCCTTAGACCAGGTTATGGCTTTAGCGGTACGACTTGACCGACGTCTCAGGGAACGACAACTTGAACGGTTTTGTGTTTTCCCCTCTGACTCCCCCATGATGCCTCCTGAGGTCCCGTTGCTTCGCTCTTCCACGGAAGACTCGGGGGTACCTATGCAACTCGGGGCCTCCGTGTCCCCCCGACAACGTAGAGAGTTCCGCAGGAAGAATGGTCTCTGCTTCTATTGTGGGGATGACAAACATCAAGTGAACACCTGTCCTAGGCGTAAGAATAAGCAGCCGGAAAACTTCCGCGCCTAAGTGATCATCGGGGAGGTCACTTGGGCGCACAGGTATTTCCCGTAAATATGAAACGTAATAAAATCTTGCTTCCCTTTCAGGTCTCTTTTGGTGGTAGGTCTGCTACCGGCAGTGCCTTCGTGGATTCAGGGTCTTCTGCTAATATCATGTCTGTGGAATTTGCTATGTCTCTAGCTATGCCTTTGATTGATTTGCTTAAACCTGTCCCGGTAGTGGGTATCGACTCCACTCCTCTTGCTAATGGTTATTTTACTCAGCATACCCCTGTTTTTGAACTCCTTGTTGGCTCCATGCATTTGGAGCAGTGCTCTGTAATGTTGATGCAGGGATTATCGTCCGATTTGGTTTTAGGCCTTCCCTGTTTGCATTTGCATAATCCCACGTTTGACTGGAATACTGGGGAGCTTACCAAATGGGGTAATGAATGCTTGACGTCATGTTTTTCTGTTAATTCTATTTCTCCCCCTGAGGAGGTGAACACGCTACCTGAGTTTGTTCAGGACTTCGCCAATGTTTTCTCTAAGGAGGCCTCCGAAGTGTTACCTCCTCATAGAGAATACGATTGCGCTATCGATTTTCGTACCAGGAGCTAAGCTCCCTAAGGGTAGGATATTTAACCTTTCTTGTCCCGAACGTGAAGCCATGAGAGAGTATATCCAGAAATGCCTGGCCAAGGGTTACATTCGCCCCTCTACTTCTCAGGTAGGTGCTGGCTTCTTCTTCGTAGAGAAGAAGGATGTTGGTCTTAGGCCATGCATTGACTACCGTAACTTGAATAAGGTCACTGTAAGGAACCAGTATCCTCTTACTTTTTTTTTTTTTTGAAACTTTTTTTATTACATTTTCCATATAAATTTAACATACAGATATAAAATATCACCAGAAAAAAACAGAAAATAAACAAAATATGACAGTGTTCATACCCTTAATCGGGTATATCTGTGATACATATTATTGCCATCATTTATAAGTCAAGAAACTTTATAGATTTTAAGTCCATTTCCGCTTTGATGACAGATTATACAGAAAAAACATATAAACATCTAACATAGTAACTATGGTAGCCTCACTAATACTGTTTTCATTTACCTCCTCTCCTCTTTCTATTTATGTCTGTGCATAATGTGTTCCTCCCTGGTCATTTGGCTCTGTAATCTTCAGTTTCCCTAATGTCCCTTTAATATCCTCTATTAAATACCATTTAGTTTGCTTGAAACCCTCCATCGTTTTTGCTATATCCGAGTCTGACATTTGTACCAAGAATGGTTTCCATTTTTTTAAAAACTTCGCTGTTCCCTGTTCCTTATGTCTCAATGCCTCAGTTCTATCCGAATGTAGATATCTATGTAGTTGCTGGATTAATTGTTCCAAAGTCGGGGTGCTAATTTCCAACCAATTTTTCAGAATACACCTTTTGGCTATAAGTATTATTATGTGTGCTAGCGGTGGTATGTGATGCATTATTCCCTCTTCTTCAGCGCCCATTAACGCTATTGAGTGAAACAATACCAACTCCGGATTCCATGGAATAGTCTTACCCCATAGCTTCCTAATATATTCCACTACTTCCATCCAGTATCTCTGGGTAGCCGAACACAACCAGATACCATGGTATAAGTCTGTGTGCGGCTGAGCACACTTTGGGCAAGAATGTAATCTATCTGGGTTACCATCTGTGGGCGGTATGTTAAAAGCATATATGGCTGCATGCATCAGTCTAAATTGCGACTCCCTCCACACTTCATTTACCACATGCTTTCTCACTTTCTGCCAACCCTCCAGTAGTTGTTCGTTTATGTCTGGTGTTTTGAAAATTCGTCTCCAGTATGGAAATTTATTTTTATCTTCTAGCCGTACATAAATATCTTTTATTGCCTGGTATAATTCCGATAAGGATTTCCTAAGTGAATCTTCTCCCACTAGTGCATCGAAGGGGTTATCTATTATTTCCTTTTCTAAATTCCCCACCAGCTTCGTACAAAAAGCTCTAACTTGCAAATATTGCAGAAAATGTGTTTGTTGGATCCCGTATTCACTCCCTAGTTCTGATAGCGTCTTTAGTCGCGGTTCCGTCGCATGCAATACATGTTTTACAGTGACTATCCCTTTATTTTTCCATGTCTTAAAAAGACTGCTAGACTTCCCCGCCGGGAACCAGGCATGGGACCATAGGGGCAAATATTTAGACGATTGGAAGGAGAGGCCCTGCTTTTTCCTCACCTCCTTCCAACACATTATTGTGTCGCGTAATATTACTGAGGACTTGATCTTTTGGGGTCGGTCTCCAAGCTTAGTATGTAGCAAAGCCCGGAGATCATAGTCTCCCGCCAGTGCCGACTCCAAGTCTCTATTCGAATAGTGGTTAGTTTTATGTATCCAGTCCAGGACATGGCGGAAAAGGCTAGCTATGTTATAACCTCTCAAGTGGGGTATGTTCACTCCCCCTTGCCAATGATATCCTTGTAACTTTAGCAATGACACTCTAGGGCGTTTATTCATCCATATAAATTTCGTTATAGCTGAGTTAAAGGTATTTACATCTCTGTGCTTCAGCAAAAGAGGAAGTGTTTGCAACGGATATAGTAATCTCGCAAAGGATATCATTTTGACCAAATGGCATCTACCAATCATGGACAGTGGCAAGGTCATCCATCTTTGTAATTCTAGTTTTATTTTGCGGAAAATGGGTTCATAATTCAAGTGATATAGGGTACCCGTGGTTCTTCCTATTTGTATTCCCAAATACCTTATCTGCGATTTTGCGATTTTAACTCCCAACTGTTGGAGGTTTACGTCTGTTGTGTGGTTATGATTCGTTAAACCTAAAAGTTCGCTCTTGAGCGTGTTGATTTTCAGCCCTGCTTGTTTCCCATATTCCTGAATCACCTCAAATACTCCAAGCAAATGTCTAGACGGGTGGGAGAGAAATAACAGAATATCATCTGCAAAAACCGCTGTTTTGACTTCTACTTTGCCCACCCGAATTCCAGAATATATCTGTCCTCGCTCCAGAACCTGTATCAGAGGCTCCAAAGCGAGATCAAACAATAGCGGCGATAAGGGACATCCCTGTCGTGTACCCTTCGACAACTTAAACGTTTTTGACCTAATGCCCGGGGTGCAGACAGCTGCTGTAGGGTTTTTGTACAGTGCTTTCAGATAAACTCTAAATGGTCCTTGTATATTAAATTTGTCTAGGACCATGTCTAACCACCTCCACTCAACGTTATCAAATGCTTTTTCAGCATCTAGTAGCACTATCGCCGCCTGCTTGTGCGCCTCTCTCCCGGTCTCTATCCCATCCATGACTCCCAACACCTTTCTAATGTTTGTGACTGCCGATCTACCCTTTATAAACCCCACTTGTGAGGGTCCCACCAAGAGTGGCATTATCTGAGCCAGTCTGGTCGCCATGACTTTCGATATCAGCTTGAGATCCTGATTAATTAAAGAAATGGGTCTGTAGGAGCTCGGCAGTAACAAATCTTTTCCCTCCTTGGGCAGCACTTTTATATAAGCCATATTTGCTGCTGCTGGAATATCTCCTCACGTCAACAATGAATTGAAGTATGTTAGCAGCATCAGTGTTATTATCCTCTTACTTTGATTCCTGATCTCTTTAATCTCTTTAACCCAATGGTTCTCTAAGTTTGATCTACGGGGGGCGTATAACCTTATCCGCATCAAAGAGGGGGATGAGTGGAAGACTGCGTTTAACACGCCCGAAGGTCATTTCGAATACCTTGTCATGCCCTTTGGGTTGTGTAATGCCCCCGCGGTCTTCCAGAATTTCATAAATGAGATTTTAAGGGATTACCTGGGGGTATTTCTTGTAGTGTACCTTGATGACATACTCGTGATTTCCAAGGACTTGTCTTCCCACATTGAGCATGTCAGGAAGGTGCTCCAGGTCCTTCGGGAAAACAAACTGTTTGCTAAGACCGAAAAGTGTGTGTTTGGGGTGCAAGAGATACAATTTTTAGGTCAAATCCTCACTCCTCATGAATTCCGCATGGACCCCGCCAAGGTCCAGGCTGTGGCGGAATGGGTCCAACCTGCCTCCCTGAAGGCGTTACAGTGTTTCTTGGGGTTCGCTAATTATTACAGGAGATTTATTGCTAACTTCTCGGTCATCGCTAAGCCTCTTACGGACCTCACTCGCAAAGGGGCTGATCTCCTCCACTGGCCTCCTGAGGCTGTCCAGGCTTTTGAGGTCCTTAAGAAGTGCTTTATCTCGGCTCCGGTGCTGGTCCAGCCCAACCAAATGGAGCCATTTATCGTAGAGGTTGACGCATCCGAGGTGGGAGTGGGGGCTGTCTTGTCCCAGGGTACCAGGTCCCTCACCCATCTCCGTCCCTGTGCCTACTTCTCCAGGAAGTTCTCGCCCACTGAGAGTAACTATGATATTGGCAACCGCAAACTCTTAGCCATTAAATGGGCATTTGAAGAGTGGCGCCACTTCCTGGAGGGGGCTAGGCACCAGGTAACGGTCCTTACCGACCACAAGAATCTGGTTTTCCTAGAATCTGCCCGGAGGCTAAACCCGAAACAAGCTCGATGGGCGCTATTTTTTACCAGATTCAACTTTTTGGTTACCTATAGGGCTGGGTCTAAAAATATTAAGGCCGATGCGCTGTCGCGTAGCTTCATGGCCAGCCCTCCTTCGGAGGAAGATCCTGCTTGTATTTTGCCTCCTGGTATAGTCGTTTCTTCTATTGATTCTGATTTAGTCTCTGAAATTGCGGCTGATCAAGGTTCAGCTCCCGGGAACCTTCCTGAGAACAAGCTGTTTGTTCCCCTGCAACTCCGGCTAAGGGTACTTAGGGAAAATCATGACTCCACACTGTCTGGTCATCCAGGCATCCTGGGTACCAAACACCTCATTGCCAGAAACTATTGGTGGCCTGGGTTGCCTAAAGACGTTAAGGCCTACGTCGCCGCTTGTGAGGTTTGTGCCAGGTCCAAGACTCCCAGGTCCCGACCAGCGGGCTTACTACGTTCTTTGCCCATTCCCCAGACACCTTGGACCCATATCTCCATGGATTTTATCACCGATTTGCCTCCATCTAAAGGCAAGTCGGTGGTGTGGGTGGTAGTAGACCGCTTCAGTAAGATGTGCCACTTTGTGCCCCTCAAGAAACTACCCAATGCTACCTTGTTTGTCAAACACATCCTTTGTTTCTTTGTTTTGGAGAGCCTTCTGTAAAAAGTTGGAGATTGATCTGTCCTTCTCCTCTGCCTTCCATCCTGAAACTAATGGCCAAACTGAGAGGACTAATCAGTCTCTAGAACAATATTTAAGGTGTTTTATCTCTGACTGTCAATTTGATTGGGTCTCATTCATTCCCCTCGCCGAATTTTCCCTTAATAACCGGGTCAGTAACTCGCCAGGGGTCTCCCCCTTTTTCTGTAATTTTGGGTTTAATCCACGGTTCTCCTCCGTTTCACCTGGTGGTTCCAACAATCCCGAGGTAGAGGTCGTTCATCGGGAACTGTGCACAGTCTGGGCCCAGGTTCAGAAGAACCTAGAGGCGTCCCAGAGTATACAAAAAACTCAGGCTGATAGAAGACGTTCTGCTAACCCCTTGTTTATGGTCGGGGATCTGGTGTGGTTATCGTCTAAGAACATGCGCCTTAAGGTCCCGTCCAAGAAGTTTGCTCCTCGGTTTATAGGGCCGTATAAGGTCATTGAAGTCCTCAATCCTGTCTCCTTCCGACTGGAGTTGCCACTATCTTTTCGTATACACAACGTGTTTCATGCCTCCCTCCTTAAACGCTGCTCCCCGCCCTGGGCTTCCTCGAGGAAACCTCCTGTTCCCGTTCTCACCCCTGAGGGGGTGGAATTCGAGGTGGCCAAGATTGTGGACAGCAGGATGGTCCAAGGCTCTCTCCAGTACCTAGTCCATTGGAGAGGATACGGGCCTGAGGAGAGGACTTGGGTACCCGCCCGGGATGTTCACGCTGGGGTATTGGTCAGGAGGTTCCACCTTCGTTTCCCCAATAAACCAGGTCCACCTAGAAAGGGTCCGATGGCCCCTCATAAAAGGAGGGGTACTGTAAAGGATCTGCCAGACACAGCTTCTGTGTCAACGCCCATAGGTAATCAGTCTGCACCTGCTTCTATGTCTGTGAGACTGACTCAATCTTCCACCATTTAGGATGGCAGGCTTAGGAGTGGGAGAGCCTATCACAGCCTGGCCAGACGGAGCTAGCTCCCGCCCTCTGTCTATTTATACCTGCCTTTCCTGTTCCTCCTTTGCTTGTGATTCTTCTCTGCTGGTTTCCTGGCCCTGCTGCAGCTTCTTTAACTACTGACCCTCTGCTTGTTATTGACCTTGGCTTTACTGACCACTCTTCTGCTCGCCGTTATTGTACCTCGCTCATCTCCTGGTTTGACTCGGCTCGTTCACCTCGCTTGTTGCTCACGGTGTTCCCGTGGGCAACTTCCCCATTTCCCCGGCTTCTTTGTACCCTTGTCTGTTTGTCTGTCGTGCACCTATTGAGTGTAGGGACCGTCGCCCAGTTGTACCCGTCGCCTAGGGCGGGTCGTTGCAAGTAGGCAGGGACTGAGTGGCGGGTAGATTAGGGCTCACCTGTCTGTCTCCCTACCCCGACATTACACCCCTGCAGGAGGATATCCGCAGAGGAGCCCTTTCTCTTTCAAAGAGGTTCGCCAAATTGATTTTAATGAAGGTGTTTACTAGAAACACTACTGGGTTAACCATAACTTACCCACCTAGTTTTCTCGGTAGGTAAGTAACATCCCTCTTGATTAGGTTAAGCCTGTTTCCCCATAACAGTTGGAAGAACAGGCTAAAGACCCGAGTCCAGAGAGGTTCTGGCAACATACACACACTCCCAAGTAGAGCAACATGGGCATCAGGTAAGCCTTGGCCAGGTGAACCCTTTTCCTAAGGGACAAAGACCATCCCTTCCATTGGCCAACCTTCCGGGCAGCTATTGATAGCGTACCTTCCCAGTTTTTCTTGGGATAATCACCCGGGCCAAATTCAATGCCTAAGATTTTAGCTCTGGAAGGGTATCTGGGAGATCAAGACTGGGATTTACCCCCCCAGCCAGAGACTTTCACACTTGTCCCAGTTGATCCTGGACCCAGATGCCCGTGAATAGCGCTCAACTTCTGACATCACCCACTCTGCCTTGCCTCTCGGGGCGACAAAAATAGTGACGTCATCTGCGTACGCAACCACCCTCTGAGTGGCTTCCGGCCCCTCCAAGTCCATCCCCACCCCCGACAATTGCCCACGATCGACCCGCCTAAGAAAGGGGTCGATCACGAAAACATACAGCAAGGGGCTTAAGGGACAACCCTGGCGGACACCAGACCCAACCTCAAAGGGGGTTCCAGTCCAACCGCTCACCAGTGCAAAAGACTCAGCCCGGCATATAGGGGTCTGGAGCCAATTAACAAACTCAGCCGGTAGGCCATACCTCAGAAGGACTGACCAAAGTTACTTGTGATTCACCCGGTCAAAAGCTTTGGCCTGACCCAAGGACAGCATTTACCCCTCCCACTGACCAGAATGTCCCTGCTCCACTGCCTCTCTGACACTGAGGACAGCACTAAAAGTGCTGCGGCTTGGAACAGAGCAATGCTAGGTTGACGAAAGAAGCCGGGGTGCAAACTTCACCAGCCGATTAAACAGTACTTCTGCGAGAACCTTTTTGTCCTTATTGAAGAGCGCTATGGGACGCCAGTTCTCAATACGGGTCGAATCCTTACCCTTTGACAGAATGATCAAGGCCGACTTGCCCATTGACTTTGGCAGAGTGCCTGAGGAGAGACACATTAAAAACGGCAGTCAAGAGGGGAACTAAGGTTCCCTTAAAAGCCTTATAAAACTCAGATCTTAAGCCATCAGGGCCTGGCAACTTTTTCATGGGCAACCCATCAATCGCCAGCATCACTTCCTCTTCCTTAATCGACTCTGTGAAAACAACAAGTAAGGGGATGGTTTAGATCCTGACCGCCCAAAAGCTACGAATAAAAGCATCTGATGACCTCCAGGATCCCTGATTAGGATCTCATCAGGGATCCTGTACTATCTACCAGTCCTGTCACCACCTTACAACTCACTGACATCTTGCAGTTCCTGTAAGGGTCGGGCGAGCGGTACTTCCCGAAAACCCGTTCAAGAACCAAAGATGTGTGCCTATCATTTTGGCATCTTTTAAGCAGAGCTTTCACCCCGGAGATTTCCTCACGGCTACCTCCGGTTGAGAGTAGATGTTCGAGTTTCCTCCTCATGTCTTGATACAGGCGATACCTGCTCATGGACCTTTGGCACGAGATCTGGCGGAAAAACTCAGCCACCCGTTCTTTGAACATCTCCCACCACTCAGACTTAGTACCACCTAGATCCAATAAAGGTACCTGGCTCTGAAGAAAATACCCGAAAGCCTGTGTTATCTCTGCTTCTTCCAGGAGAGTAGAATTCAGACTCCATATACCTGTTCCCATCTGGAGGGACTCTGCAACATTCAAAGAACACATAATCCTACAGTGATCAGAGAACTCCACCTTAATGATGGACACTGCCGAAGAGATGGTGTCACATTGGGTTCGTGGACCCACTGGGCCGTACCGCCTTGGCGGTATGGCAGCTGACCAACAGGGCACAGGTAAAAGTCTATAGTACGTATAGGGTACCTGTGGCAGCTCGGACTAGGCAGCAGGCAGATGTCAGGCGAGGTGAAGCAGGACAGGCGTGGTATACAGCACGGCAACAGCTCAACATGGCACTAGATCAGGATACAGGTTACAGGAACAGGGAACACTGGGAGCAGGAAAAACTAGGGGACCATTTGCAAGACAAACTTAGGATACGACAATAATGCTCAGGTGTGGGAGGAAGGGGCTGAGACCTTCTTATAGCCCAGGGTGCTCTGGGAGCAATCAGCTAAATCTCCCACATGTGTGTGCTCTGGCTTCTTGAATCTGGACTGAGCTCGCGAGTGCACCCTGCTGGTCACTGTGGAACAGGACAGCCGTATGTGCAGACATCTCTGGAGAGAAGGGTGTCGACTGGATGGAAGGAGTTTGTGGTCAGCGACCATGGACGTTACAGATGGTTTCCTCCTTTATAAGAAACCTGTCTATTCCAGACCTACAACTACCACTGTGATAGGTGAAGCCCGAGTGGCCTGGGGTATATCGAATGTAAAAGTCCTCCTGACAAGCATCACTAACTATTCTGTTCAACTCGACACTATGATAGGCCAGTACATTTCTGGAACCTCCTCTATCTCGGGGCCTAACGACAGTGTTAAAGTCCCCTCCAAAAATGACTTGTCGGCCTGTAAAAACGAAAGGCTTAATCCTCATGAAGAGACGTTTCCGGTCCCACCTCCTCTGGGGACCGCAGATGTTGATAAGTCTTAATTTTTGTCCCCCCATCTTAGAGGACATCTAAGATCAAACACCGCCCCATTTCTAACTTGATCATCCGCCGGCATGTGACCAGTGCGGTAAAATGTACCGCCACCCCGCTATATGGCTCAGCCGCAAGAGACCAGTAGGAGGGCCCACGTCGCCACTCCCTCCTAGCTTTCACAACCTTTGCCAAAAGTGACAGTCTGGTCTCTTGCAAAAACAAAATGTCAGCTTCAACCCGGCCGAGAAAATCAAAGGCTGCAAATCTAGCCATATCCGACTTAATGCTGGCAACGTTAATCCATGCCAGCGTCAACAGAGTGGGTGCCGCCATCATAAATTATTAAGTTAGACGGTTTTCCTCTTCCCACCCCTTGCTTTTTCCTCTGAGGAGGACCCCTCTCCCTCTTTATCTCTTTTTTTAAGGTCGAGGAGTCCATAACCTCCCCCACCGCCCCCACCCCATTCTCATCTCCTGGGTCCGGGCCGAGCCCCTCTCCCGGGGACAGTGGCCCCCACAGAAAAGGACGCTTAACAACTACTAGATTTCCTACCGCGCTCCCCCCCCCCCCCAGCCTGGGGTACTGGACTATCCATGAGAGCATGGTATCGTTTGGGTAAGCACACCAGGGGAGTGCAGGTTTTGCCTTCCATGGCCGGGGCAGGGCCAGATGTTTTTAGCCCTGTTTTGATGTTACCCGGTGTCAAATGTTTTGCTTTAGGGAGTCCTCAACCCTCTGCTCTCTTTCCATCCTCCTTGCCTCCTCATTCAGTACATCCTCCCCAAGAGCATCAGTGTCCTGGGGGGCATTCAGGTTCGAGCCAGAAGAGTCCCCAGTTCCCTGGTTCCTCCTCAGCTCTCGTTCCCTTCTACATTTTCCGACCTTCTCTGACGAGAAGGGGGTCCCCTCCTGGTGTTCGTCCTTTGCTCTTGGGCTCTATCGTCTCTGTCCAACCCCTCGCCCATGGAGACCTCCTTCCTTACATTCTCTGTAGGGTTGGAGCCGACATTGACGACTGAGCGCGGACACCGACTGAAAGGGTGACCTAGGTCACCACACAGGTTACACATAATCTGGTCACATGATGCGGCCAGATGGCCTACCCACACCCCCCCATACAATGAGCGCACCTCTGCACAGTGCAGCTTGCGCTCAAGTGTGAGGGGTCGCCACACCGGTGACACAGCTTATCCTGCCCCTGGTAGAAGAAAAGGTTTCGATCTCTTCCCAAGAAAGCATATGATGGTATGTGGGACACCGTCTGCCCCAGACGCTTAAGTTTCCCCAAAAACATCCAGGCTCCCGAATAAATTAATCGCAGTTCTTCTGTGGCATCTCTGTTGCTTCACCATATCTTCCCAACCAGGTGATGATGTCCACACAGGAAAGCGACTCATTACGGGTAAGAACGTTTATGTTCCTGACACCATTCTGGCGAGAGATTGCTTGCGCAGCAAACCCTCGCCAGGCGGGCTCGCTCTTCACCAGCTCATAGTTCCCCAGAAGACCTCAAGGCCCCCCGCGTGAACAAAGCTTATGTCAAACTCAGCTGTACCATGAAGATGTATCAAGGCATAGATGTCACTCACCTTGAAGCTGTCACGGCGCGGGGTGTGGACCCACCGGGCCGTACCGCGTAGCGGGGTAGCAGCTTGCCAACAAGGTACAAAACAATGTCTATAGTTCTGAACGGGTACCTGAGGCAATGTAGACAGTAGCAGGAGCACGACTTGACTTTCACAGCAGGTGACGCCGCGGATGCAGCGGGAAGACACGACTTGACTTTCACTGTAGATACAATAGCACGAGATACAGGGTACAGGCCGCAGGAAGGGGTAACACTGGGAACTGGAAAACACTGGGAGACCTTTAGGAAGACAAACTAGGGTATACAACAACACTCAGGCAAGGAATCAGTGGGCAGAGCCCCTAAATATTATCCAGCAGCCCTTTGGGCTGATAATTGATAGATGACAGCTGGACGTATACTGGCCCTTTAAAGCCGTGCACGAGCGGGCGTGCGCGCACTGCCGGAATCAGTCCGAGCACCCGGAAGACAGTGCCGGCATCTCCCTGGAGGGAGCTGATGCCGTGAAGAGGGATGTCCATGACCGGGATTGTCAAGAGGTAAGTCAGACCTAGACGTTACAGTATCCCCCCTCTTACGCCCCCTCTTCTTGGGACTAGAGCGGGAAAGAAATTTCTTCACGAGGACAGGAGCATCGATGTTCTCCTCTTTCTCCCAAGACCTCTCCTCTGGGCCAAATCCCCTCCAATCCACCAAAAAAAAAAGTCCTGCCTCCTACTTTCTTGGTGACCAGGATCTCCCTCACTTCGAAAGTTCCGGATGAACAGCCAGGAACCACTGCGGAACTAGGAGTCCTGGAGTAGCAGTTCAGGACCACGGGTTTTAGCAAGGAGACGTGGAAGGAGTTAGGAATCTTGAGGGTAGGAGGCAGTCGAAGCTTGTACGACACAGGATTGATCTGTAGTAGAATCTCGAAGGGTCCAAGGAACCTGGGAGCAAACTTGCAGGATGGCCCCCTCAGCCGGATATTCCTGGAAGACAGCCAGACCTTTGTACCTGGAAGATACTGGGGAGGCTCTCGTCTTTTAGTGTCTACCTTTCTCTTCAGGCGATCCACTGCCAGCAGAATAGAAGATCGTGTCTGCTGCCATATCTGCAGAAAGTTCCTGAAGGTAGAGTCGGCTGCAGGCACCCGAGACATAGTAGCGCTGGGCAGGGGTATTCGAGGATGTTGACCGTAGACTATGAAGAACGGACTGGAGGTGTTATAAGAGAACTCTGCCCACGGGAGCAGCTGCACCCAGTCATCGTGTCATCTAGAGACAAAGTGCCGCAGATAGTTCTCCATAATTTGGTTAATACTCTCAACTTGTCCATTGAACTGAGGGTGGTAAGCTGAGAAGAAGTCCAACTTTACATTGAGTAGGCCGCAGAGTGCTCTCCAGAACTTTGAGATGAACTGGACCCATCGATCCGAGAAAATATGCAGGGATAATCCGCGCAGACGGAAGATGTGTTGCATGAAGAGATCAGCCAGTCGAGTGGCAGAAGGCAGGCCGGTCAAGGGACAAAATGAGCCATTTTAGAAAAACGATCCACCACCACCCAGATCACACTGCATCCCGCAGAGAGGGGCAGATCCGTGACGAAGTCCATATCAATATGCCGCCAGGGGGAATTGGGCACGGGCAGTGGTTGGAGCAGACCGACTGGTCTGGAGTGGGCAACCTTGTCTGCTGCACACACCGTACAGGAGGATACAAAGTCCAAGACGTCTTTGGGCAGCGTAGGCTACCAGAACTGACGGGCAATTAGGTCTCGGGTCTTACGTGCGCACGCGTGACTTGCCAGCTTGGAACTCTGACCCCAGCGAAGGATTCCTCTTCTGTCTGCCAGCCGTACAAAAGTTTTTCCCGGAGGAATGTCTCTAACCTGCAGAGGGTTGACAGAGTAGATGCAGGAAGGATTGATAATATTCTGTGGGGACTCCACAGTGTCCTCTGTCTCAAATGACCTAGACAAGGCATCGGCCCTCACATTCTTGTCGGCAGGTCGGTAGTGGAGTTCGAACCGGAACCGTGCAAAAAACAATGACCACCTGGCTTGACGAGGATTCAGCCGTTGAGCCGTCTGTAGATAGGTCAAATTCTTGTGATCCGTGAAGACCAGGATAGGATGAGCTACGCCCTCCAGTAGGTGTCTCCACTCCTGCAGGCCAGCTTGATGGCCAGTAACTCCCGATCTCCAATCGAGTAGTTGCGCTCTGCAGAAGAAAACAGCTTGGAGTAGTAACCACATACCATCGTCTTGCCTTTCGAACCTCTCTGGAACAGTAGTGCACCGGCACCAACGGAGGAGGCGTCTACCTCCAATGAAAACTGTAAGGATACATCAGGGTGGTGAAGTATAGAAGCTGACGTGAAGGCCTTTTTTAAGGTTTCAAATGCGATTTCCACCTCTGGAATCCATACCGTGGCATTCATACCCTTCTTAGTGAGGGTGGAAATGGGGGCTGTCAGAGAAGAGAAGTTGGGAATGAACAGTCTGTAGAAGTTGGCGAATACCAGGAAGCGTTGTATGGCCCTTCAGCCTTGGGGACGTGGCCACTCCAGGACAGCCTTGACCTTTTCAGGGTCCATCTTGAGACCTTGATCAGAGATGATATAGCCCAGGAAGGGAAGAGACTTCTCTTGGAACACGCACTTCTCCAACTTGGCGTAAAGATGATTCTCCCTTAATCTAAGCAACACCTGGCGGACATGGCCCTGATGAGTCACAAGATCTGGGGAAAAAATCAAGATATCATCGAGATACACCACAACACAGACATAGGGGAAAAATATAATTCACAAATTCTTGAAATACTACGGGAGCATTACACAGGCCGAAGGGCATGACCAAATATTCGTAGTGTCCATCACGTGTGTTAAATGCAGTCTTCCACTCGTCACCCTGACGGATCCGGATTTGATTGTAAGCCCCCCGCAGGTCAAGCTTGGAATTTTTTTTTGCCCCCCGTATACGATCAAAGAGCTCTGAAATTAACGGCAAGGGGTACCTGTTCTTCATCGTGATCTGATTGAGGTCTCGGTAGTCAATGCAGGGTCGAAGGGATCCAGCCTTCTTTTTGACAAAGAAAAACCCGGCTCCGGCCGGGGATGAAGACTTTCGTATGAAGCCCCTCTCCAGATTCTCTTTAATGTAGGCCGACATAGACTGGGTCTCTGGCAAGGAGGGAGGGTATACTCTACCGCAAGGAGGGGACGAATAAGGAACTAAGTCGATAGTACAATCAAATTATCGATGTGGTGGAAATATCTCTGCCTCCTTTTTGTCGAAGACATCAGCGTACTGAGAGTAACAAGGAGGCAACCCTGTCAATGACTGATGCGGAGAAGGCTGGGATGGATGGACATGACCCAGACAGCGGTCTAGACACTTGGGGCCCCACTGGAGAACCTCTGGAGTTCCAATCCAGGACTGGGGCGTGAAGACGGAGCCAAGGCAAACCCAGCAGCATGGGGTTGACGGCCTTGGACAGGACATACTGGGAGATGAGCCCAGAATGAAGAGCTCCCACTTGGAGTCTCAAAGGCTTGGTCACAGACAACACTGGGTCAGGCAAAGGCAGTCCATCTACCGAGGCAACGATCAATGATCTCTCCAGCAAGTGGGCAACTGAAGAAGATCCACAAAGTCTTGACAGAAGAAATTGGCTGCAGAGCCAGAGTCCAGGTAGGCAGAGACTGGATCAGGTCTCTCGCCAGCGACGATTGTCACAGGAATAAACAGCTTGGAAGAGAGTTCTCTATGAAGTGCAGTAGCGCCAAGGGTTGTCTCTCCAACCAATACCAGGCATTGGGGTTTCTTAGGCCTCTGGGAACACAAACGCAGGACATGGCCAGCGAGGCCGCAATATAGGCAGAGTCCAAAGGTGCGCCTGCGCTGTTTTTCTTGAACGGATAGTTTAAGCCGATCCACCTGCATCGGAACCTCGGGCGCAGCAGAAGAACAAGGCAAGAGGGGTTGCTGGAAGTTGGGCGCCAGTGTAGGAAGCCGTTTCTCCTGTAGAATCTCTTGGGATCTCTCTCTGAGCCTTATGTCCACACGGGTAGCCAGTAGAATCAGGTCATCCAGGGCAGCTGGGAGATCTCGAGTAGCCAGTTCGTCTTTGATCTCAGGTGATAGGCCATGCCAGAAGAATGCTACCAAGGCCTCATTGTTCCAGGACAATTCTCCTGCCAGAGTTCGGAACTGGATGGTGTATTCACCCTCTGAGGCGTCCTCCTGACGCAGGTTAAAGATAGCAGTGGCTGCCGATGAGGCTCGTCCAGGCTCCTCAAATACGGAACGGAACAACCGCACAAACCCCAGGAAGTCTCGGGTCTCGGGTCCCTGTCGCTCCCAAATTGGATTCGCCCACGACAGGGCCTTGCTGGTGAGTAGGGATATAATGAAGGCAATCATGGTTACCTCCGAAGGAAATGCTCGGGCGTGCAGAGTGAAATGGATTTGGCATTCATTCAGAAGCCCCCTGCACGAACTTGCATCTCCATGAAACCGAGGTTGCAATGGCAGCAAGAACTGAGAGTCCGAACTGGGGCTGCCAGGAGGTGTAGCAGGAGGGTCGATTGGAGGAGCTTGAATTGGAGTGGTGATGGAAGTAACTAGCACACCTAGATGCTGTGCCATAGAGTCTACTGCCACAAGGAGATGATCCTGTCGTGCTTGCAGATCCTGCAGGTCCGCCTCCATGGCTTGGGAGGATCACAGGCTCTTGACTTGGCCAGCGGGGTCCATGGCCTGAGCGTACTGTCACGGCGCGGGGTGTGGACCCACTGGGCCGTACCGCTTAGCGGGGTAGCAGCTGGCCAACAAGGTACAAAACAATGTAGGGGTGAACACCAGAGACAGTGACATTTATGATGGGTAAGAGTTTCCTACTAATATAGACCTGCTGATACGGGCGTTTACTCTCTTCTTTCACCTATTTAAACAGGTAATTCTTTGCTGTCTACTTGGGCATCTTTTTGGATGCACGATGTGGCAATGCCACATGGTGCATTTATATTAATTACTATATCTTATAGATTTATTCACATGGTCATTATGCATTATTATTGACATATAGCCCATGAAGTGAGTGCTGAGTAGGTCCTCTTACCTGTTCATATACAGACTATAAATAAATATATCATACAAGTGTAATGAGCTGTACTTTTATTATCTTGTAGTTACACAGTGTCATTTACACATTTATATGTATATGGTTACCTTCTCTGTACAATCTGGTTGTCTTTCCGCACTGTGGAAATCATCTCTGCTTTTAAATTTTTTTTTATATTTCTCCAATGAAATTATACTGTTTTAATTGTACTTTAGTGTGTCAGACTCCATTTTTTTAGGTTTATTATAATGTACAAAACAATGTCTATAGTTCTGAACGGGTACCTGAGGCAATGTAGACAGTAGCAAGAGCACAACTTGACTTTCACAGCAGGTGACACTGCGGATGCAGCGGGAAGACACGACTTGACTTTCACTGTAGATACGATAGCACGGGATACAGGGTACAGGCAGCAGGAACGGGTAACACTGGGAACTGGAAAACACTGGGAGACCTTTAGCAAGACAAACTAGGGTATACAACAACGCTCAGGCAATGAACCAGTGGGCAGAGCCCCTTTGTAAAGGATCTGCCAGAGACAGCTTCTGTGTCGACGCCCGTGGTTAATCAGTCTGCACCTGCTCCTAAGTTTGATAGAGTGACTCGATCTTCTACCACTCAGGCTGGGAGGCTGAGGAGTGGGAGAGCCTATCACAGCCTGGCCAGACGGAGCTAGCTCCCGCCCTCTGTCTATTTATACCTTCATTTATACCACCTATTTATACCTCTCCTGCTCTGCGTTTGGTACCTCGTACTCTCCTGGTTTGACTCTGCTCGTTCACTACTCTTGTTGCTCGCGGTGTTGCCGTGGGCAACTGCCCAATTTCCCTTAGCTTCTGTGTACCCTTGTCTGTTTGTCTGTCGTGCACATATTGAGCATAGGGACCGTCACCCAGTTGTACGCCGTCGCCTAGGACGGGCCATGCAAGTAGGCAGGGACTGAGTGGCGGGTAGATTAGGGCTCACCTGTCTGTCTCCCTACGCCGGCATTACATAATCACAGGCCCATATACCTTTTCTACCCTGGTCCCTGACACAACAATGGACCCCCTTGAGACCCTGGCTCAGCAAATGCAGGGCCTCTCCCTACAGGTCCAAGCCCTGGCTCAGAGGGACAACAAGCATGATGCTACCCTGGTAGTGCCCCCCACCTCACCTCTTGAACCCCACATCAAGTTGCCTGACCGGTTCCCAAGGGACCGGAGGACTTTTTTCTCCTTTTGGGAGAGTTGTAGGCTCTATTTTAGCTTGAAGCCCCACTCCTCAGGTTCTGAGAGCCAGCGGGTGGGTATAATTATGTCCCAGCTCCAGGACGGGCCCCAAGAATGGGCCTTCTCCTTGGCTCCTGACGCCCCTGAACTTTCCTCCGTTGATCTTTTCTTTTCTGCTCTCGGGCTCATTTATGACGAGACTGACAAGACTGCCTTTGCCGAGAGTCAGCTGGTGACCTTACGTCAGGGTAAGAGACCTGTTGAGGAGTATTGTTCTGACTTTAGGAAGTGGTGTGTAGCTTCTCGGTGGAATGACCCTGCCTTAAGGTGCCAGTTTAGATTGGGTCTGTCGAATGTCCTGAAAGACCTGCTAGTTAGCTATTCCTCTTCTGACTCCCTAGATCAGGTTATGGCTTTAGCGGTATGACTTGACCGACGTCTCAGGGAACGACGACTTGAACGTTTTTGTGCCTTCTCCTCTGACTCCCCCATGATGCCTCCCGAGGTTCCGTTGCTTCGTTCTTCCATGGAAGACTCGGATGTACCTATGCAACTCGTAGAGAGTTCCGCAGGAAGAATGGTCTCTGCTTCTACTGTAGGAATGACAAGCATCAAGTGAACAACTGTCCTAGGCGTAAGAATAAGCAGCCGGAAGAACTTCCGCTCCTAAGTGATCATCGGGGAGGTCACTTGAGCGCACAGGTACTTCCCGTAAATATGAGACCTAATAAAATCTTGCTTCCCTTTCAGGTCTCTTTTGGTGGTAGGTCTGCTACCGGCAGTGCCTTCGTGGATTCAGGGTCTTCTGCTAATATTATGTCTGTTGAATGTGCTATGTCTCTAGCTATGCCATTGATTGATTTGCCTAAACCTGTCCCAGTAGCGGGTATCGACTCCACTCCTCTTGCTAATGGTTATTTTACACAGCATACCCCTGTTTTTGAACTCCTTGTTGGCTCCATGTATTTGGAGCAGTGCTCTGTACTGGTGATGCAGGGATTATCATCCGATTTGGTTTTAGGCCTTCCCTGGTTGCAGTTGCATAATCCCACTTTTAACTGGCATACTGGGGATCTTATCAAATGGGGTAATGAATGCATGAGGTCATGTTTTTCTGTTAATTCTATTTCTCTCCCTGAGGAGGTGAACTCTTTACCTGAGTTTGTTCAGGACTTCGCTGATGTTTTCTCTAAAGAGGCCTCCGAAGTGTTACCTCCTCATAGAGAATACGATTGCGCAATCGATTTAGTACCAGGAGCTAAGCTCCCTAAGGGTAGGATATTTCATTTACATTCGCCCCTCTACTTCTCCGGTAGGTGATGGCTTCTTCTTCGTAGGGAAGAAGAATGGTGGTCTTAGGCCGTGCATTGACTACCGGAACTTGAATAAGGTCACTGTAAAGAACCAGTACCCCCTTCCTTTGATTCCTGATCTCTTCAATCAGGTTCAGGGGGCCCAATGGTTCTCTAAGTTTGATCTACGGGGGGCTTATAACCTTATCCGCATCAAAGAGGGGGATGAGTGGAAGACTGCGTTTAACACGCCCGAAGGTCATTTCGAATACCTCGTCCTGCCCTTTGGGTTGTGTAATGCTCCCGCGGTCTTCCAGAATTTCATAAATGAGATTTTAAGAGACTACCTGGGGGTATTTCTTGTAGTGTACCTTGATGACATACTTGTGTTTTCCAAGGACTGGTCCTCCCACATTGAGCATGTCAGGAAGGTGCTCCAGGCCCTTCGGGAAAACAAACTGTTTGCTAAGACCGAAAAATGTGTGTTTGGGGTGCAGGAGATACCATTTTTGGGTCATATCCTCACTCCTCATGAATTCCGCATGGACCCCGCCAAGGTCCAGGCTGTGGCGGAATGGGTCCAACCTGCCTCCCTGAAGGCGTTACAGTGCTTCCTGGGGTTCGCTAATTATTACAGGAGATTTATTGCTAACTTCTCGGTCATCAATATGCCTCTTACGGATCTCACTCGCAAAGGTGCTGATCTCCTCCACTGGCCTCCTGAGGCTGTCCAGGCTTTTGAGGTCCTTAAGCAGTGATTTATCTCGGCCCCAGTTCTGGTTCAGCCCAACCAAATGGAGCCATTCATTGTGGAGGTTGACGCCTCCGAGATGGGAGTGGGTGCTGTCTTGTCCCAGGGTACCAGGTCCCTCACCCATCTCCGTCCCTGTGCCTACTTCTCCAGGAAGTTTTTGCCCACTAAGAGTAACTATCATATTGGCAACCGCTAACTCTTAGCCATTAAATGGGCATTTGAAGAGTGGCGCCACTTCCTGAAGGGGCTAGGCACCAGGTAACGGTCCTTACCGACCACAAGAATCTGGTTTTCCTAGAATCTGCCCGGAGGCTAAACCCGAGACAAGCTCGATGGACGTTATTTTTTACCAGTTTCAACTTTTTGGTCACCTTTAGGGCTGGGTCTAAAAATATTAAGCCTTCATGGCCAGCCCTTCTTCGGAGGAAGTTCCTGCTTGTGTTTTGCCTCCAGGTATAATCATTTCCTCTCATTTCCTATCATTATTTGATTCTGATTTAGTCTCCGAAATTGCGTCTGATCAAGGTTCAGCTCCCGGGAACCTTCCTGAGAACAAGCTGTTTGGTCCCCTGCAATTCCGGCTATGGGTACTTAGGGAAAATCATGACTCTGCACTATCTGGGCATCCTGGGTACAAAGCACCTCATTGCCAGAAACTACTGGTGGCCTGGGTTGCTTAAAGACGTTAAGGCCTACGTCGCCACTTGTGAAGTTTGTGCTAGGTCCAAGACTCCCAGGTCCTGACCAGCGGGCTTACTATGTTCTTTGCCCATTCCCCAGAGACCTTGGACCCATATCTCCATGGATTTTTATCACCGATTTGCCTCCATCTCAAGGCAAGTCGGTGGTGTGGGTTGTAGTATACCGCTTCAGTAAGATGTGCCACTTTGTGCCCCTCAAGAAACTACCCAATGCTAAGACGTTAGCTACCTTGTTTGTCAAACACATCCTGCGTCTCCATGGGGTTCCTGTCAATATTGTTTCTGACAGAGGGGTACAATTTGTTTCATTGTTTTGGAGAGCCTTCTGTAAAAGGTTGGAGATTGATCTGTCCTTCTCCTCGGCCTTCCATCCTGAAACTAATGGCCAAACTAATCAGTCTCTAGAACAATATTTAAGGTCTTTTATCTCTGACTGAAAATATGATTGGGTCTCCTTCATTCCCCTCGCCGAATTTTCCCTTAATAACCGGGTCAGTAACTCGTCAGGGGTCTCCCACTTATTCTGTAATTTTGGGTTTAATCCACGGTTCTCCACCGTTTCACCTGGAAGTTCCAACAATCCCGAGGTAGAGGTCGTTCATCGGAAACTGTGCACAGTCTGTGTAAAGGATCTACCAGACACAACTTCTGTGTCGACGCCCATAGGTAATCAGTCTGCACCTGCTTCTATGTCTGTGAGACTGACTCCATCTTCCACCACCCAGGATGGCAGGCTTAGGAGTGGGAGAGCCTATCACAGCCTGGCCAGACGGAGCTAGCTCCCGCCCTCTGTCTATTTATACCTGCCTTTCCTGTTCCTCCTTTGCTTGTGATTCTTCTCTGTTGGCTTCCTGGCCCTGCTGCAGCTTCTTGAACTACTGATCCTCTGCTTGTGATTGACCTTGGCTTTACTGACCACTCTTCTGCTCTGCGTTTTTGTACCTCGCTCATCTCCTGGTTTGACTCGGCTCGTTTACTTCGCTTGTTGCTCATGGTGTTCCCGTGGGCAACTTCCCCATTTCCTTGGCTTCTTTGTACTATTGTCTGTTTGTCTGTCGTGCACCTATTGAGTGTAGGGACCGTCGCCCAGTTGTACCCCGTCGCCTAGGGCGGGTCGTTGCAAGTAGGCAGGGACTGAGTGGCGGGTAGATTAGGGCTCACTTGTCTGTTTCCCTACCCCGACATTACAGTCTGGGCCCAGGTTCAGAAGAACCTAGAGGCATCCCAGAGCATACAAAAGACTCAGGCAGATAGAAGACGTTCTGCTAACCCCTTGTTTGTGGTCGGGGATCTGGTGTGGCTATCTTCAAAAAATTTGCGCCTTAAAGTCCCGTCCAAGAAGTTTGCTCCCCGGTTTATAGGGCCGTACAAGGTCATTGAAGTCCTTAACCCCGTCTCCTTCCGTCTGGAGTTGCCACTATCTTTTCGTATACACAACGTGTTTCATGCCTCCCTCCTTAAACGCTGCTCCCCGTCCTTGGCTCCCTCGAGGAAACCTCCGGTCCCTGTTCTCACCCCTGAGGGGGTAGAATTCGAGGTGGCCAAGATTGTGGACAGCAGGATTTTCCAAGGCTCCCTCCAGTACCTGGTCCATTGGAGAGGATACGGGCCTGAGGAGAGGACTTGGGTACCCGCCCGGGATGTTCACGCTGGGGTATTGCTCAGGAGGTTCCACCTTCGTTTCCCCAATAAGCCAGGTCCACCTAGAAAGGGTCCGGTGGCACCTCATAAAAGGGGGAGTACTGTAAAGGATCTGCCAGACACAGATTCTGTGTCCTCGCCCGTGGGTAATCAGTCTGCACCTGCTCCTATGTCTGTGAGACTGGCTCCACCTTCCACCACTCAGGATGGCAGGCTTAGGAGTGCGAGAGCCTGGCCAGACGGAGCTAGCTCCCGCCCACTTTCTATTTATACCTGCCTTTCCTGTTCCTCCTCTGCCTGTGATTCTGCTCTGCTTGTTTCCTGGCTCTGCTGCTGCTGCTTGAACTACTGATCCTTTGCTTGTTATTGACCTTGGCTTACTGACCACTCTCCTGCTCAGCGTTTTGTACCTCGTGCACTCCTGGTTTGACTCGGCTCGTTCACAACTCTCTTTGCTCACGGTGTTCCGTGGGTAGCTGCCCCATTTCCCTAGCTTCTGTGTACCCTTGTCTGTTTGTCTGTCGTGCACTTACTGAGCGTAGGGACCGTCGCCCATTTGTACCCCGTCGCCTAGGATGGGTCGTTGCAAGTAGGCAGGGACTGAGTGGCGGGTAGACTAGGGCTCACCTGTCTGTCTCCCTACCCCGTCATTACAGCTAGAACAAGGTTTAGGGGGCCCCGTTCTAGAGATAGGTGCGGGTTCCAGAGGTGGGACCCACATCTGAAATTTATGACATATGTCCTAAACGTCCCTCGTGATAAAACCCCTTCAAAGGGGTCCTGACACAAGTTTAAACACTGACGCTGTTCTTTCATTTTTGTGTTTGCATTTTGGATACACTTTGCCCTGGTAAGTTATAATTTTACTAGTACTTATAACATGGGTAACATAGGGATATTTAGATATTTACTATACAATAGCCTGTAGCATCATGAGACCTTGCAGCTTATAGGAATGTTCAATAATGTATTTTCTTTTTTACATAGTTTTACATTTTTTGTTTCGATTTACAAGTTGTTTCTTACTTATGATTTTTTTTTTTTTTTGCGGATGGGGGGGCGCCATTTAAATTTTCGCCTCAGGCAGCAGAAAAGCTAGAATCGGCCATGTGTGGGGGCATATGTAAGCTGTACAGAGTGTATTAGGGCATAATAAGAGGGTATAATAATGGGGTAAATAATACATTTTTTAATCCATAGGTGTGTGTTACGCTGTGAAGAAATCTTTTATGCACAGGCCAGTGTCGCACTGATAAATGGTGTCATTTCTTATCCCCCTTTTGGTACACACTTTGCAGTTTGGGAATTTTGCTGACAAAGTAATGTCCTGGTATAATCCGGGCACTCTCACTTCTAGCAGATATATTTGAGCCCTACCCTTCCTGGTTCCCTAATTTTAGGGCCTTGTTAAATCACTGCTTGAGACAGAAGAAATGATCCCCCAGGCCTGCACAACTGCATATTTTTCTTTCATGACTTATGGGAGCCTTAACTTATTTTAGTTTTTTCATAGATGTAGTGGTATAAGGGCTTTTTCTTGCGGGACGAGCTGTAGTTTTATTAGATGCATGCAACTTTTTTATCACTTTTTATTCCAATTTTTGGAAGGCAAAGTGACCAAAAAAACGGCAATTCTGGAATAGTTTTTTTGTTTTTTTTGTTTTTTTTTACTGTTCACGTGCAGCAAGAAATAACATTATATATTTATAGTTGAGGCCGTTACAGACACAGCGATACCAAATATGTTTTTTTTTTTAACTTTCAATAAGAACCCCTTAATGACCGGGCCTGAAAAGGTCTTAATGACCAGCTGAATTTTTCAGTTTTTGCCTCTCTGCCTTTCAGCAACTGTAACTCTTTTATTTTTTCATTGATGTGGCTGTATGAGGCCTTGTTTTATGCGGGAGAAATTTTATTTTTTGTGCCGTTTGGGGCTAGAAAAAATATATACACCGCGTTCCAAATTATTATGCAAATTTTATTTTTCGCTGATTTTCCTAAATAGTCGATGCAAATGACAGTCAGTATAATCTTCAAGCCATCAACCTTTGGAGTATAATGCTAATTTTATTGAACAAATTTCCTAATGATAAGGGTATGTTCACACGAGGTCATTACGTCCGTAATTAACGGACGTATTTCGGCCGCAAGTACCGGACCGAACACAGTGCAGGGAGCCGGGCTCCTAGCATCATAGTTATGTACGATGCTAGAAGTCCCTGCCTCGATGCAGGACAACTGTCCCGTACTGTAATCATGTTTTCAGTACGGGACAGTTGTCCGGCAGCGAGGCAGGGACTTCTAGCATCGTATATAAGTATGATGCTAGGAGCCCGGCTCCCTGCAGTGTGTTCGGTCCGGTACTTGCGGCCGAAATACGTCCGTCAATTACGGACGTAATGACCTCATGTCAACATACCCTAACAGGTATTTTTTAGAAGTAAAAAAAGAGAACTAAAATGGTAATTTGTTGAATTTGCAGCATCAGGAGGTCATATTTACAGAAATCAAAAGCTCTTTCAATCCCAAAAAACTTAACAGGCCAAGTTACATGTTAACATAGGACCCGTACTTTGATATCACCTTCACAATTCTTGCATCCATTGAATTTGTGAGTATTTGGACAGTTTCTGCTTGAATATCTTTGCAGGATGTCAGAATAGCCTCCCAGAGCATCTGTTTTGATGTGAACTGCCTCCGACCCTCATAGATATTTTGCTTGAGGATGCTCCAAAGGTTCTCAACAGGGTTGAGGTCAGGGGAACATGGGGGCCACACCATGAGTTTCTCTCCTTTTATGCCCATGGCAGCCACAGAGGTATTCTTTGCAGCATGAGATGATGCATTGTCATGCATGAAGATAATTTTGCTACGCAAGGCACGGTTCTTCTTTTTGTACCACGGAAGAAAGTGGTCAGTCATAAACCCTAAGTACTTTGCAGAGGTCATTTTCACACTGTCAGGGACCCTAAAGGGGCCTCCCAGCTCTCTCCCCATGATTCCATCCCAAAACATGACTCCGCCACCTCCTTGCTGACGTCGCAGCCTTGTTGGGACATGGTGGCCATTCACCAACCATCCACTACTCCATCCATCTGGACCATCCAGGGTTGCACGGAACTCATCAGTAAACAACATGGTTTGAAAATTAGTCTTCATGTATTTCTGAGCCCACTGCAACCGTTTCTGCTTGTCAGCATTGTTTAGGGGTGGCCGAATAATAGCTTTATGCACACTTGCAAACCTCTGGAGGATCCTACACCTTGAGGTTCGCGGGACTCTAGAGGCACCAGCGGCTTCAAATACCTGTTTGCTGCTTTGCAATGGCATTTTAGCAGCTGCTCTCCTAATACTATTAATTTGTCTGGCAGAAACCTTCCTCATTATGCCTTTATCTGAACGAACCACGAATCAGCCACAAATCTTTTCACTGTATGATGATCACGCCTAAGTTTTCTTGAAATATCCAATATTTTCATACCTTGTCCAAGGTATTGCACTATTTCACGCTTTTCGGCAGCAGAGAGATCCTTTTTCTTTCCCATATTGCTTGAAACCTGTGGCCTGCTTAATAATGTGGAACGTCCTTCTTAAGTAGTTTTCCTTTGATTGGGCACACCTGGAAAACGAATTATTACAGGTGTCTGAAAATGATTACAATGATCCAAAGAGCCCTAAGACACAATACTATCCATGAGTTTAATTGAAAAACTAATAATTAAATGTTTGACACTTAAATCCAATGTGCATAATAATTTGGAACACAGTGTATTTTTCCGGCGTGAATATAGGAAAAAGTGCTTCTCGGCATAGTTTTTCCTGTTTATTTTTTATCCCGTACACATATTATGCTAAATAACCTGTTAAAGTAAGGGTATGGTCACACAACCTATTTTCGCCCGTTTTCTGGGCCGTAAACGCCCGAAAAACAGCCGATAAATCAGAAGCAGAATGCCTCCAAACATCTGCCCATTGATTTCAATGGGAAAACAGCGTTCTGTTCCGACGGAGCATTTTTCGCGACATTTTTTTACGCGTAAAAAAAACAGCCGCGAAAAAGAAGTGCAGGTTACTTCCTGGGACGTTTTTGGAGCCGTTTTCCATAGATGCTAGTGAAAAAAACTCCAAGAACGGCCGCAAAATACGCCGCGAAAAACGCAGCGAAAATCGTGAGTGCCACAAAAAACGTCTGAAAATCAGGAGCTGTTTTCTCTTTTGAAATGTTTTTGACTATAAGACGTGGACATTTTAAATTTTTTCTATACGTGTGTAAACATACCCTAATTATTCAGGTTACTACGATCGTGTAGATACCTAATATGTGTAGTTTTTTTGTTTTTATGGAACATAGGGGCAATAAAATACATTTTATTTTAAATAATGACTTTTTTTGGGAGATTTTTATTTATTTATTTATTTTTTTGTTACTTTTTTTTAAATCCCATTAAGGGATAACTTTACATTCAACTTTATTTTTTACTTGTAATGTATTAATATACTCCTGTATGCTTTATGCATTATACTGTGTCACTATGACACAGGCTGCTGTTAGGGCAGCACCGTGTGCCCGAACAGCAGCCAAACTAGACAGACAGCCCTGGGGTCCTTTCTAGGTCCCCAGGACTGACTGCAGAGGGATTTCCCGATCTTTGATCATGTCATGTATTTTATTTTATTACTTGAAACACTTTATTTTAATTTTTACCATTTTTTTTTTTTACACTTTTTTTAGTCCCCTAGGGGACTTGACGGTCCAACTGTTTGATTGCTGTTCCAATACACTGCACTACTTATGCAGTGCAATGTATTAGAACTGTCAATTGTTCACTGACAGCAAGCCGATTAGGCTCCGCCTCCAGACGGGGCCTATTCGGCTTCCGTAAGCAGCAGAGCAGGAGGCCATTGTTAGGCCTCCTGTTGCCATAGTAGCCGTCGGCAGCCCTGCGATCGCATAGCAGGGCTGCCGATTTGTTACAAACCACTAAGATGCCGCGATCGCTGCATCTAAGGGGTTGATGGCAGGGATCGGCCCTGCCGTTACAGCTGCGTGTCAGCTGTAACATACAGCTGACACCCACCGCTGATGACGCCGGCTCAGCTTCTGAGCTGGAAGCTGAGCCGGCGCCATCTGCCAGGCATACAAGGCTTCCGTAGCTGGCAAACCTGGAGGCCAATATTATGCCTCCAGTTGTCATTGCAGCCATCGGTAACCCAGCAATCACATTGCTGGGGTGCCTGTGGCTAAAAACCCCTCAGATGCTGAGATCTCTATTGAGCGCAGCATCTGAGAGGGGTTAATCGGCTGGATCGGAGGCTAGCTCCGGTCCTAGCCATTACAAAAGGGTGTCAGCTGTAACTTACAGCTGACAACTGGCGGTGATGGTACGGGCTCAGCTCCTGAGCTCGCGCTATCACCGCGACGTAACTGTAAGAAGGATGTAAGAAGGGGTTAAGGTATAAATATATATATACAGCAATCAGCCATAAAATTAAAACCACTGACAGGTGAAGTCAGTTTGATTATCTAACTACAATAGCCCCAGTCAAGAGGGTTGGATATGTTCTTCAGCAAGTGAACAGCTAGTTCTTGAAATTGATGTGTTGGTAGCAGCAAAAATGAGCAAGCATAAAGATCTGAGCGATTTGACAAGGGCCAGAGTGTGATGGATAGAGGCCTGGGTCAGAACATCTCCAAAACTGCAGGTCTTGTGGGGTGATATAGAGTTAGGGGATGTGCACACAACCTCTTTTCCGACGTAATGGAGGCATTTTATGCCTCGAATTACGCCTGGAAAGACGGCTCCAATACGTCTGAAAACATCTGCCCATTGCTTGCAATGGGTCTTACGATGTTCTGTGCAGACGAGCTGTAATTTTACGGCCGCGTCAAAGAAGTGCAGGACGCTTCTTGGGACATATTTGGAGCCATTTTTCATTGACTTCAATGAAAACCAGCTCCAATTACGTCCGTAAAAGACGCCGCAAAAAATTTGTGCACTTGTAAAAATGTCTGAAATTCAGGAGCTGTTTTCTCCTGAAAACAGCACTGTAAGTTAAGATGTATTTGGCGTTGTCGTGTGAACATACCCTTAGGAAGGCCAAACGCTGAACTGGTAACAGATTCCTTTTCGCCCAAAGTCCATTAACGCACGTGGGGATCAAAGGCTAACCATCTGGTTTAACCCCTTCCCACGAAATGACGGGTCTGGTGTATCGGCATTGCAAATAACTTACCGCAATCATCTTCAGTGGATGTCAGCCTAAATATACAGCTGACATCCCGATGCATCTGAAGCGATGGCAGTTACCGTCGATCGCTGCCGTTTCACCACTTTAATGCGGCGGCCAATGGCATCTGCCATATTGAAGTGGTTGACAGAGGGAGGGGGCTCACTCTGTTTGTCCCCGCAAGCGATTTCGGGTGCCGATGGTTGCTATGACAACCAGGAAGCCTAGCAACGGCTTGCTGGTCGGCCAGGTACGGAAGCCTGTTAGGTCCTGCCCAAGGCAGGAGCTAATAGGCTAACTGTCAGTTGGAAAATTACAGTTACAATACACTGCACTACATAAGTAGTGCAGTGTATTATACAGGGAATCAGAAGATAAGATCTTCAAGTCGCCTAGTAAGTGTAAAAAAAAATGTTGAGAGAAAAATAAATAAATAAAAGTTTTAAGTAATAAAAACAATAATCGCCCTGTTACTCTGATCAAATCCTTTATAATTAGAAAAAAAATGAAAAAACAAAAACTATACATAATACATCGCTGCGTTCGGAACAGCCTGAACTATAAAAAAAAATCACGTTATTTTTACCGCACAGTGAACACCGTAAAAAATTAAATAGAAAACAATAACAGAATTCATTTTTTGGGTCACCTTATTTCAGAAGAAAAATGTAATAAAAAGTGGAAATAAGTCACAAGTACCCCAAAATGGTACCCACAAAAACTGCAGTTAGTCACGCAAAAAACAAGCCCTCCCACAGCAGTGTCAACTGAAACATAAAAATTTTTATGGCTGTCAGAAAATGGTGACACTGAAACATGATTTTTTTTTAGAGTATTTTTATTGTGGCAAAGTAGTAAAACATAAAAAAAATTATATAAATTTAGTATCGCTGTAATCGTATTGACACAGAATGAAGTTAACATTTTGTTTATACTGAAGGTGAACACTGTAAAAAAAAGAAACAAAATGGTGCTAGAATTTCTTTTTTTATGGTTTCCTCCACTCCCAAAAAATGGAATGAATAGTGATAAACAAAAAACAAATAGCATGTACCCCAAAATGAAACCAATAAAATTGACAGTACGTTCCACAAAAACCAGGCCCTCACACAGCTCCATCAACAGCAAAATAACACGTGACAACTCTAAGAACGCAATGAAGCAAAATTATGCTTAAAATCGGCCCAGACAAATTTTTAAGGTCCAGTAGTTTTTCACCAAAAACCCCACATCATCATTGCTAGACCCCAGAGGTGGACCTCGTAGATGCAGCGGAGATGAGTACACTTTAGGGCCTTGTGCTGCTGCTTATAGGGCCAGTGAAGAATTCAAAGATTAGGCAATACTGGAGTGCAGGTATTTAGTACAATACCCAAAAAACCCGGCCTGTGCATAAAGAATTGGTTCAAAGCGTACCACACCAATCCATGGATTATTAATTTTAGTATTCATTCATCCCATTACTTCATTATCCTATTAGTTACAAGGTTCGGATAGAACTAGGTAATGGTGTGGGTGCATTAGTAGGGGCCCAACCCGATCCAATAGAGAAAATAAGTACTATGCACACCAATATGGAGTTATTTATCCAAACAAATAATTTATTTATTTGTAGCCAGTGACAGTGCAGTGCGACGTTTCGGTCAACACCTTGACCTTCCTCAGGCACTATAGAATTAACAAAATTTATATAAGTATTGATTCCATAGTAAGTGGTACAGAATGTAATCCGTAACAATAAAATCAATTATGTACAGATCACAGATGTATATAAATCTTCATATGAAGCAATGTCAATGAACCCAATAACTGAAGAAGAAGTCTCGAGGCTCCTCTCTTCTTCTCATCCTACTACCTGCCCTAGTGATCCTTTTCCCTCACACCTCCTCCAGTCCCTCTCCCCAGCTGTCACTGGTCACCTGACTAAAATATTTAACCTCTCTCTTTCCTCTGGTATCTTTCCCTCCGCTTTTAAACATGCCATTATAAACCTATTACTGAAAAAACCAACTCTTGACCCATCCAGCGCTGCTAACTACCGACCAGTCTCTAATCTGCCCTTCATCTCCAAACTCCTGGAACGCTTGGTCTACCCTCGCCTTATCCGCTATCTCTCTGCTAACTCGATTCTTGACCCCTTACAATCTGGCTTCCGCACTCTACACTCCACAGAAACTGCCCTTACTAAAGTCTCAAATGATCTCTTGGCGGCTAAATCGGAGGGTAAATCCCCTCTCCTGATTCTTCTGGATCTCTCTGCAGCCTTTGACACTGTAGACCACAAACTCCTACTTAACATGCTCCACTCTATTGGCCTCCAGGACGCGGCTCTCTCTTGGTTTTCCTCCTATCTCTCTGACCGCTCGTTCAGTGTGTCATTTGATGGTTCCACTTCTTCTCCTCTTCCCCTTGCTATCGGGGTTCCTCAGGGATCAGTCCTAGGTCCGCTTCTCTTTTCTCTCTACACAGCTCCTATTGGACAAACCATCAGCAGATTTGGCTTCCAGTACCATCTCTACGCTGATGACACCCAATTATATACCTCTTCCCGTGACATCACCCCTGCTCTAATACAGAACACCAGTGATTGTCTGTCCGCTGTCTCTAACATCATGTCCTCTCTCTATCTGAAACTGAATCTTTCTAAAACTGAGTTCCTTGTGTTCCCACCATCTACTAACCTCCCTAAACCTGATGTCTCCATCTCTGTGTGTGGCACTACCATCACTCCTAAGCAGCACGCCCGCTGTCTCTGGGTTATTTTTGACTCAGATTTTTCCTTTACTCCTCACATATAATCACTTTCACGCTCCTGTCATTTTCCTCACCTCAAAAACATCTCAAGAATCCGCTCTTTTCTTACGGAGGAAACCTCCAAAACTCTTATTGTTGCTCTGATTCACTCTCGTCTTGACTACTGTAACTCATTACTAGTCGGTCTTCCCCTCACTAAACTCTCCCCTCTCCAATCTATCCTCAATGCAGCAGCCAGGCTCATCTTTATGACCAACCGCTACACCAACGCCTCTAATCTGTGCCAGTCACTGCACTGGTTGCCCATCCCCTCCAGAATAAAATTCAAACTTATTACTCTCACCCACAAAGCTTTCCACAGTGTTGCACCTCCTTACATCTCCCCCCTCATCTCTGTCTACCACCCTACTCGGGCTCTACGTTCTGCCAACGACCTTAGATTAAAATCCTCCATAATCCGAACCTCCCACTCCCGTCTCCAAGATTTCTCTCGTGCTGCACCCGTCCTCTGGAATGCGCTACCCCAGACAATCCGATTAATTCCCAATATCCACAGTTTTAAACGTGCCCTGAAAACACATCTATTTAGACAGGCCTATAACATTCCCTAATCTGACTCCTTTCCATGGCCCTCCTTTTAGATTAGTCATCAGAATAAGATTCCCTCACACTCCTTCTCTTCAGGTCCGTCATACACGGATACTGGCTGGTGACCGGCTCATGCTGCTTTATGTTACCACCGCATGTGTATAAAAATGGCCGGACCATTGTACAGAACAAACACTATTACACTTTGTGTCTCCCTTATGTCTTCATAGATTGTAAGCTCTTGCGAGCAGGGTCCTCACTCCCCAGGTTTGAATTGTAAATGAACCTTGTCACTATGTAATGTCTGATATTGTTTGTTTCATGTTCCCTCTAAATTGTAAAGTGCTGCGTAATATGTTGGCGCTATATAAATAAAGATTATTATTATTGTTATTATTATTATTATTATTATTATGTCAGTAGTAAGTGGGTACTGTAAGATCTATGTGACACAGGTTACTGCAGGTCAAACAAATAATGGAAAAAAAGAAAGTTTTCACTGAGTGAAACACACCTATATAGTAGATATTCGGCTATGCATATAACAGTGTGTATTGTACAAAAAAAATCATAAATTGCACGGAGAGCTTGCAGGTCATCAGATAAGACATAAATGTTCAATAGCAAAATACTGGTGGAAAATGTGTAATAATTAGCAATGTATAGTAATCATCTGAAATGGTGGTAAAGGAAAATACAAGTAAATCGAGAGATATATAATAGACACGTAGACATGTTTGGGGCTGCATTGTCACAAACTGGTCCGAGTGTCCATGTTGACCCCTGTCCACCACCATCAGGGCCGGCGTCAGCACCCGGCGAACCCGGGCAAGTGCTATCGCTGCTGTCGTCACGGCATCACTGTCCATATATGAACAGTGATGTCAGGAGGAGAGAAGGAGTCCCAGGCAGAGCACTACAAGAGGCTCTGCTCCAGGACTCTGTCTCAGGGGAAGCCCCTGACATCACTGTCAATATATGGACAGTGATTTCAGTAGGAGAGAAGGAGTCCCAGGCAGAGAGCTAGAAACGGCTCTGTTCCGGGACTCTGTCTCTGGGGAAGCCCCTGACATTACTGTCCATATATGTACAGTGTTGTCCCAGGCAGAGTGCTAGTAGCACTCGCACTCTGCCCAGGATATTGGCTCTGGGGTTACCCCTGATATCACTAGCCATATGTGGACAGTGATGTCAGGGGCTTCCCCAGAGTTGGAGTACCGGAGCAGAGCCTTTACTAGCGCTGCTCTGCACGGGACTTCAGCTCTGTTCTGGACATCACTATCTATATATGGACAGTGATGTCAGGAGCAGAGCATGAGTCCCAGGCAGAGTGCTAGTACTGCTCTGCCCGGGACTATGGCTCTGGGGTTGCCCCTGACAACAATATCCATATATGGACAGTGACGTCAGAGGTTTCTCCTGAAGCAGAATCCCCAGCTAGAGCATCGGCAATGCTCTGGCTTGGGTCTCCACTAAAGGGAACCCTGAATCGCTACCTACATGGGGAGGCTGTGTGGTAATACCAGGGAGTGTGGCTGTGTGGCACTACCTGGGTGGAGGGGGCTGTGTGGCACTACCTGGTAGGAGGGGGGCTGTGTGACACTACCTGGGAGGAGGGGGGCTGTGTGACACTACCTGGGAGGAGGGGGCTGTGTGGCACTACCTGGGAGCAGGGGGGCTGTGTGGCACTACCTGGGAGGAGGGGGCTGTGTGGCACTACCTGGGAGGTGGGGGGCTGTGTGGCACTACCTGAGAGGAGGGGGCTGTGTGGCACTACCTGGAAGGGGGGTGCTGTATGGCACTTCCTGGGAGGGGGGCTGCGTGGCATTATAGAGGGCACTACATTTATGGGGGTATAAACTGGGGGCCTAACTTCTATATGGGGACATAAACAGGGCCTAACATCTATATGGGGGCACAAAATGATGTTTTCTGGCATTTTACTGCCGCCTTGAGTTCCCGCGCAAAGAGACCTACTATGTCTGTGTCGCCCAAGGGCCAACATAAACCTGGAGACAGCCATTATGAAGATGGCCGTTTCAGTCACCAAGGGATTTTAACGAGGAGCTGAGTCTAAGGGGCCATTCACATATGCACGGCATCCGCATCAGTTTCCCTCCAGCGTGTTGAAGAACAGCCGGAGCCAAACTGATGCTAGAACGGATCCCATAGTTTTCTATGTGATCTTTTCTGGCACAGGGTACATCCGTTGTGGCGCCGTACGGCACCGGACCTCCCTGGAAGTCGGATCCAAAAACATTACCTATCTATTTTAATGGTGGCCGGATATACACCGGGTGCTGCTGCACCCACCTTCCGGCAGCACCCGACGGGAAGTTGGATGTGAACTAGGAGCGGAATCCCCGATCATAGCATTGCCGGGGATTTCGCTCCAGAGCACCTGACGACTACCCTCCCACCCGTCCCGGATTCAGCAGAACAGTCCCGGATTCTGGGCGGTGTCCCGCTGCTCCGTGCGGCAGGGGGTATGTCCCGCTTTCAACTGTGTTTGCGTCCTCAGGACGCAGACACAGTTGAACTTAATATTGAAGCAGGGAATGATCAGGTCCCTGCTTCAGCATGAGTCCAGAGCGGAGGAGCAGAGGGAGCTCCTCCGCTCGCCGAGAATATCCCGGGCACAGTGCTGTGCTCGGGGAAGCCCTTGACAGGCTAGAGGGAGCCCGGAAGCTCCCTCTAGCAGAGGAACCCCCAGCCAGAGCATCGCCGATGCTGTGGCTGGGGATTCCCTCACATAGGACCACCTGACTCCACTGTCTACTGTCAGCGGCTACTGATTGAGCGGAATCCCTGTTGCCGATAATCTAGCTATAATCCCCGGCCAGAGTCGGCAACGGGGATTCCGCTCAAGAAGTAGCCATTGACGTCACTGTCCATACATGGACAGTGAAGTCTGTGGGTCCTCCGTGAGGGAATACCCGGCCATAGCGTCGGCAATGCTCTGGCAGGGGATTCCTCTGCTTCAGTGGGGGTAGCTTCAGTGGTATCGACAGGGAAAGGGGGGTAGCACTATATACATTGGGGGTGGCGCCATCTAAAGGGGGGCGCTGTGTGGCACCATATACAGGGGGTTGCTGTGTGGTGCCATCTACAGGGGGCGCTGTGTGGCGCCATCTACAGGGGGGCGCTGTGTGGCACCATCTACAGGGGGGCGCTGGGTGGCACCATCTACAGGGGGGCGCTGTGTGGCGCCATCTACAGGGGGGCGCTGTGTGGCATCATCTACAGGGGGACGCTGTGTGGCACCATCTACAGGGGTCGCTGTGTGGCGCCATCTACAGGGGGGGGCGCTGTGTGGCGCCATCTACAGGGGGCGCTGTGTGGCACCATCTACAGGGGGGCGCTGTGTGGCGCCATATACAGGGGGCGCTGTGTGACATTATCTACAGGGGGTACTGCGGCATTATACAAAGGGGGTACTGCGGCATTATATACAGAGGGCACTGCGGCATTATATACAGGGGACTCTGCGTGGCGCTATCTACAGGGGGCTGTGTGACATTATCTACAGGGGGTGTGTGGCACTATATAAAGAGGGCACTGCTGCATTATCTACAGAGGGCAGTGTTTCATTATCTACACATGAAATTCATCTTTTTAAAAGTTTGTCAAAAACGGAAAACACGGAACGGATGCACACCGGCCATCAAAAACGGACCTAGATGGCTGTTTTTAACAGCCGACACCCAATCCCTGTTGTGTGAATCCCTGCGTGGTGTGGGGTGGGTAGGAGATATAGGGTAGTATTGGGTAGCTGTAAAGGCGCCAAAAACTATCTACTCCCTGAAGTTATGGCTAGTGTTTGGCGTCTTTTCAGGCTCCCATGGCTTCTTCGAAGATCTGATCTGAGGTCAGTGGACAGCAGCTTCCCTCTGGGCTCTCTCTCTTGGCGCTGACCTTGGCGCTGCACAGAATATGACACAAGTGACATTACAATGCGTGTGTCAGACTTCAGTGTAGCGCCAAGGCTGGAGCCGAGGAGGAGAGCCCTGACATGTAACACAACAAGTATCTAATCTATCATGTATCCAATTTATCACAAACTATCCATCACTCTTAGGGCCGGTTCACATCAGCGTTCGCTTTCCGTTCAGGGGTTCCGTCGGAGGTTTCCGTCGTGGAACCCCTCAACGGAGAGTCAAAAGGAAACCTTAGCTTCCGTTTGCATGACGGAAACATTGCTAATGGTTTCCGTTTGTCACCATTCCAGCAGTATTCCATTTTTGTGACGGAATTAATAGCACAGTCGACTGTTGATTGATATCAATGGTCATGCAAACGGAAGCTAAGGCTTCCGTTTGACTTTCCGTTGAGGGGACGGAAACCTCAGACGGAACCCCTGAAGGGAAAACGACCGCTGATGTCAACCGGCCCTTATAAAATTGGCACATTTTCAGACCCTAGACTACCTTTTTGGTGGACTGTTGTGGTAAAAACTGATGTTAAAAACGGATGGTAAAAACTGATGACAATTAACGACAACTGATGACAACTGATGGTTTTGTAGTAAAAATCATGAAAAAGCCTGATGGCAACTGATCCATTTTTGCACCAGTTTTTGCATCAGTTCTAATCACTTGAAAGACAAAAAAACTGATGCTGATACAACTGATATGCGAACGCACCCTGAGAGAACCCCTGGTCTTCACCCTTTAACACCTGTACAGGTATGTGGATTTTGCTGCAGGGGAACCCCAGGTCGCTAGCCCCAGCGTAGTCTCCCTTCGAGATGGCTCACATAACAGGTGCAGAATGATCTGGTGAGCAAAAGGTCAGGGCAGGCTGCAGAGGTTCGTTCTGGGTAATGTACTAAATGGTCAAAGCAGGCAGCAGAGGTTCGTTATGGGTAAATTAGCAAATGGTCAGGGCAAGCGTCAGTGGTTCATCACAGTTAACGTAGCAAATGGTCAGGGTAGGCAGCACATACAGATGTTCAAGAAACAAGCAATGGTCTATACACCAGAGTCCTAAAACGAGATAGCATATACACTAGGTAAACTGAGAAACAATGAAGGGCTTTTATAATTGGGACAGTTACAAAAGCGATTCTTAGATTGTTTTCTCGTGACACATTGGACTTTGTTAGTGGTAATGTGGTCGATATATTCAGTGTTTGTGAAAAATAGCAAAATTTAGAGAAAATTTTAAAAAATTCAAATTTTTCTGAATTTAAATGTATCTGCTTGTAAGACACAAAATAGTTACTAATTAACATTTCTCATATGTCTACTTTAGATTGGCATCACTTATTCAACATTCTTTTATTTTTCTAGGACGTTTAGAAGGCTTAGAACATAAGCAACAATATCTCATATTTTGAAGAAAATTTCAAAAGCCTTTTTTTCTAGGTACCAGTTCAGCTCTGAAGTGGCTTTGAGGAGCCTATATATTAGAAACCCCCTGTAAAACACCCCATTTTAAAAACTAGACCCCTCAAAGTATTTAAAACAGCATTTAGAAAGTTTCTTAACCCTTTATGCGTTTCACAAGAATTTAAAGCAAAGTAGAGGTGAAATTTACAAATGATTTTTTATGCTGAAAATCCTATTTATTCAATTTTTTTCTGTAAAACAGCAGGGTGCGTGCTGCGCGAAACTCGGGCAAGTATAGGACATGTCGTGAGTTTTACACAGCTCACATACGCTGCGTGAAAATCACGACCTGTCAGAACGGCCCCACGCGCGTAGCACAAACGTAATAAACGTTCGTCTGAATAAGCAGAGGCGTAGCTAGGTTCTCCAGCACCCGGGGCAAAGATTCAGTTTGGCGCCCCCCCCCCAACCTCTTTCCCGACATCTCCTTCCCCCTCGCCGTGTTTGTTTTCTCTACCAATCAATGACGTGTCATTTCTTTTCCACATTTATTTTTATGTAACTGGAGCATAAAAACATTTGTACATTTTACAAGCAATATAGTTCTATACACAACACCAGAACCAAGCTCAATACATATATACAGCACCAGCACAAATACAGCTCAATTTAGTGCAACCCCTGCCGTATAGGTATGTACGGCGTAAAACTACAGCTCCCAGCATGGCCCGAACAATGGTAAGGCTATGCTGGGAGTTGCTGTTTCACAAAAAATAAATCATATCATAATCATACCACCCATCATCTCACTGCAGATCATACAGTGACTACAGTGCTAATTAGAGGCAGAATGAACATTAACCCGTTAGTGACCGGCCCATCGTGTTTTTACGTCGGTCACTAACTTATTCCGATGCCATAGACTTTTTACGTCGCGGCATCGGAATAAGTAAACAGAGCAGGGAGCTGTCAAAGCTCCCTGCTCTCAGCTGCCAGAGATACCTGATGGCTGGGGGCGTCCCTGCTCTGCCGTGTGAGATCGATATAAAATATCGATCTCACCCGCTTAACCCCTCAGATGCGGTGCACCGCATCTGAGTGGTTTTGGAGAGAGGGAGGGAGCTCCCTCTCTCTCCCACCGACACCCGGCGATACGACCGCCGAGTGTCTGTGTCTCCAATGGCAGCCGGGGGCCTAATAAAGGCCCCCGGTCTGCCTGGAGCGAATGCCTGCTAGATCATGCCGGAGGCATGACCTAGCAGATGCCTGTCCGTGTTAAACGGACAGGCAGTAATACACTGCAATACAAAAGTATTGCAGTGTATTATAAATGCAATCGCAGAATCGCATATTATAGTCCCCTAGTGGGACTAGTAAAAAAGTTAAAAAAAAGTTTAATAAAGTTAATTAATAAAAAAATGTGAAAAAAATGAAAAAACCCAGCTTTTCCCCTTACAAAATGCTTTACTATTAAAAAAACAAAATAAAGTAAAAAAGTTACACATATTTGGTATCGCCGCGTCCGAAACGACCCCGACTATAAATCTATTACATTATTTAACCCGCACGGTGAACGGCGTAAAAAATGTAATAAAAAACTATGGAAAAATGGCTGTTTTCTGTGAATACTGACTTTAAAAAAATTTGATAAAAAGTGATCAAAAAGTCGCATCTACTCCAAAATTGTACCAATAAAAACTACAAGTCTTCCCGCAAAAAAAAAGCCCTCATACAACCGCATCGGCGAAAAAATAAAAACGTTACGGCTCTTCAAATATGAAGACACAAAAACAAATAATTTTGAAAAAAAAGCGTTTTTACTGTGTAAAAGTAGTAAAACATACAAAAACTATACAAATTTGGTATCGTTGCAATCGTAACAACCCGCTGAATAAAGTTATTGTGTTATTTATATCACACGGTAAACGGCGTAGATTTAAGACGCGAAAAAGAGTGGCGAAATTTCAGGTTTTTTTCTATTTCCCCCCAAATAAAAGTTAATCAATAAATAATATGTCCCCCAAAATGGTGCTATTAAAAAATACAACTTGTCCCGCAAAAAACAAGACCTTATACAGCTATGTCGACGCAAAAATAAAAAGGTTATAGCTTTTGGAATGCGACGATGGAAAAACGTAAAAAATGGCTTGGTCATTAACGTCTAAAATAGGCTGGTCATTAAGGGGTTAACATTGGGTGACTCACCGGTGACGTCTCAGATTCTAGTTCTGTTTCTCCATCCGGTCCAGACCTCTATGATGACTTCTCCCGGTCACAGCCCATTTCTGCAGTTTGCCGCTCAGATGTCTTCAGCTTCTCACTTTTCCAACATTTCTACACCTATAAATAAAGATAAAGTTATAATTATACCACACACTACGCCCCTAAATATAATAGTGCCATACACTGCACCTCTAATTATAATAGCACCATACACACACACACACACACACACACACTGTGCCCCCTATAGATAGTGCCTGCCATAGAGCGCCCTGTAGATAGTGCCCCCATATAGCCCACCCCTGTATATAGTGTCCCACAAATAGCTCCCCCTATAGTGCTCTACAGATAGCCCACCCCTGTATATAGCCCCCCTGTAGATATAGCCCAGCCCTGTATATAGTGCTCCACAGAGAGCCCACCTCTATATAAAACCCCCTGTAGATATAGCCCACCCGTGTATATAGTGCTCAACAGATAGCCCACCCCTGTATATAGCCCACCTGTAGATATAGCCCACCCCTGTATATAGTGCTCCACAGATAGCCCACCCCTGTATATAGCCCCCTGTAGATATAGCCCAGACGTGTATATAGTGCTCAACAGATAGCCCACCCCTGTATATAACCCACCTGTAGATATAGCCCACCCCTGTATATAGTGCTCCACAGATAGCCCACCCCTGTATATAGCCCCCCTGTAGATATTGCCCACCCCTGTATATAGCCCCCTGTAGATATAGCCCACCCCTGTATATGGTGCTCCATAGATCGCCCACCCCTGAATATAGCCCCCTGTAGATATAGCCCACCCCTGTATATAGTATCCCACAAATAGCTCCCCCTATAGTGCTCCACAGAAAGCCCACCCCTGTATATAGCCCCCTGTAGATATAGCCGACCCCTGTATATAGTGCTCCACATATAGTCCACCCCTGTATATAGTGCTCCATAGATCGCCCACCCCTGTATATAGCCCCCCTGTAGATAGACACCCCCCGTAGATAAAGCCCCCCGCGTGTAGATAAAGCCCCCCCCAAAGATAAAGTCCCCCATGTAGATAAAGCCCCCCTTGTAGATAAAGCCCCCCCCCCTTGTAGATAAAGCCCCCCTGTAGATACAGCCACACACTTTTTTATTACAATGAACAAAAAAACAACTATTCAAACTCACCTTAATCCCGTTCCCATGCCGGCCGGCAGCAATGGAGACCTGCTCTCTTCTGCGCAGGTCTCCTGGGGGTTGAATGAAGCTCCTCTGAAAGGCGCTGATTGGCTGGGCAGGATGACTTTGCCTGTCATTCAGCGCCTTTCAGCGACGGAAGCTTCACTGGTACAAAAGGTAGCAGTCGCTTCACTGGTACAAAAGCGCTGAATAGCCGGGCACGGAACGTACCTGTATCCTATAGACACAGGTAGAATTATAGTGCAGGAGGAGGCGGCGCTGGCGCCCCCTTCTAAGTTGCGCTCGGGGAACATGCCCCGCCTGCGCCCCCTAGCTACACCCCTGGAATAAGGCCTAAATGACATTCACTTTATTCTGCGGGGCAATACAATTACGGCGATACCATATGTTTAGAGGTTTTTTATGTCTTGTGGCGTTTGCACAATAAAATCCTTTTCTTTTTTTTTTAATTATTGACTTTTTCTGTTGCCATAACTTTTTATTTTTCCATCCAGAAAGTCGTGTTAGGACTTGTTTTTTGCATAACAAACTGTAGTTTCGATCAGTACTATTTTTGCGTACTTTTTGATCTCTTTATATTCAATTTTTTGCAAGGTGAAGTGACCAAAAAAACTGTGATTCTGGTATGGTTTATTATTTTCTTTTACGACGTTCACCGCGCGAGATAAATGACTAAACACTTTTGTTGGTCAGGCCGTTACGGACAAGGCAATACCAATTATGTGTAGTTTATTTTTTTATTATTTTTTAATAATAAGGGACTGATAAGGGAAAAAGGTGGATTTTTACTTTATTACTTGAAAACTTATTTTTTTTACATTTTTATTTTTTTTATACAGCTTTTATTTTGTCCCACTAGTGGACTTGAGGGCATGAAGCCCTGATCATTATTCTTATACGCTGCACTACATGTGTAGTGCAGGGAATTAGAGCTGTCAGCTACTCACTGACAGAAAGCATAGTGGGTCCTGCCTTTGTCAGGAGCTATTAGGATTCCGTAGATGGTATAGCCAGAGGCCATTGTTAAGCCTCCAGTTGCCATAGCAACTATCGACGCCCGCGATCACGTCACAAAACGTCAATGGTGTTGTAACCCCTAAGAAGCCGTGACTTCTATTGAATGTGGCTTCTAAGGGGTTAATCAGCGGGGACCACCGCGATCTGTCCCTGGGGAAGGAGCTGCGGCAACTGCTGTATGAGGGCCATAACTTTTTTATTTTTCTATCGACATAGCTGTATGAGGGCTTGTTTTTTGCGTAACTAATTGTGTTTTTCAATGTCACCCTATTTGGAAGCATATTGTTTATTGATTAACTTTTAACTTTTTTTCGGAGAGGGAATAAAAAAAATCTATTCTAGCATTGTTTTTGTTTTTTAAATTTATGCCGTTCACTATGCGACATAAATAACATGTTACCTTTATTTCATGGGTCGGTATGATTACAGCAATACCACATATGTATAGGTTTGAGGTACATATGACATTTTGATTAACTTTTATTATATTGTTTTGGGGAGAATTGAAAAAAAAAAACAATTTAGTTATTTGTTTCTTTTTTTGATCGACTGTGTTGACTTTATATTTTCGGGTCCTTACGATCGCAACAATATGATATATATGTTTTTTTACACTCTCATTAAATAAAGCCACTTTTTATGGAAAAATATGGTTTTATTCTACTGTTCTACTATTTTACTGTTCACCCTTTTTTTCCCCATAAACTTTATTTACCTGTTTTAAAAAAATGTTTGAGTCCCACTAGGGGACTTTACTAAAGCATTATTAAAACTGACAGGTATCTGTTAGGTCATGCCTCTGGCCCCCGGCTGCCATGACAACCCATCGGCAGCTGGCGATCACGTTCACGGTCCAACGATGGGTGACAGAGGGAGCTGTCAAAACATTTAAATGCCCCGTTCGCTATTGACCGCAGCATTTAAGCGGTTAAATGGCTGAAATTGGAGGTTTCTCCATTCTCAGCCATTGCAGCAGGAGCCGGGTTATCATTCACAGCCCAGCTCCCACAGTGATCATGCAGGCACAGCTTCTGTGCCCAAGCGGTCACCATCATATACATGCACGTCATAATGCACGTCATATGTGAAAATGTGGAAAGGGGTTAAGAAACCGAGTGTCAGAATGCTAGGACCCAGCATAGAGCGTCGGCGGAGAGCTGCCACCAGGCGCCGAAGAGGAAGGAGGAGAGCAGTATGAACCAGAGCACCAGGAAAAGGTAAGTAAAGTATATGTAGAAGAAAAACCTCCAGCTCACCTTCGGCAGAAACCCGCTGCCATCCGCGCCCGGATCCTCGTGTCGGCACACGGTGTCTATAGGTAGGTAGCGGTACAAAGTAGGTTCCAGCGCAGGAAGATTCGTAGAAGATGAACGATTTAAAATAGAAAATATTCCAATTTTATTGTAACAATGGTAAAACAGGGAGACAATATCCCACGAAGAAAGGTGGATGTAAGTGATGCACGCTGCCAACGCGTTTCAGACGGCTTCCGCGTCCTTAATCATGGCTGAAGTGGTAAGTACACAATGGCAGGGAATGGGGGACATAATAGTAATATGTGATAATTGCCATTTTGGGGTGTAGGTTGGCAGGGACAATTTTGTGGGTGGTTCTAAACATTGTATGTATCTTTTTTGTTATCAATAATGTCCTCTGAAAGGGTCAGAGATGTCTACACTACACTACAGATTTCCCCTCCAACTGGGGCTGACATAGCAGCTCTTGAGAAAACTACCCTGATATCGTCACAATCACAGTTCTGACAAAGGGGAAAGAATCCTGGCGATCACATGGTCTGTCACATGGGTCCAGGGTCTTGGTGCGACCGCAACCTCTGCACCTGTATAGTTACGTCCCTGGCCAGGGCCACCATCAGTTCATTACGTCTGGTACTCCAGTCAGGGGCATGGTCATAGACATAAAAAAGGGGCCCACCGCTGCTGCCTACCGCCGCCATTTCCCACCACAGCCGCTGTCTATATAAAATTATCCCCAGAGGTAATTAGTTTGGAGAAATGAACGGACCTAATTATATTGCATCGCCCGGTCCCTTCTCCAAGGGCCCTGCTACACCTTCCTAAAGTTGTGTGCGATGGTGTATACATGGTCCGGACGTTGGTCAGCATCAGGACCTTGGGAAGCAGAGCCCCAGCATCAGAAGTGGGAGGTGGGAGAAGCCCAGTAGTGAAGAGGCGCCTGGAAGTAAAGCGGCAAGAGGCCATGAACATATTCTGAATTATTCTTTGGTCTGGTCTGGGATCTAAATTTATTGGAGGGCCAAAAAACATCTTGAGCTGGCATTGGCCTTACAGTAAGAATTTACTTCTGCATAACTATTTATACCAATCAGTCTAATATAAAAAATGTAATTACATGTGAATAAGTTTTCAACCTAATCCTATACAATACCATAAAACTATATGTGAGAATAAACTGATCTTTTTGGACAGACACCCAAAATAGATACACATGGAAATGCTGTAGTCTTGAAGGGTTGGTGGACCCACTGGGCCATGCCGCCGTAGCAGGATAGCAGCTGGCCAAACAGGATACTAAGGCAAAGTCTATAGTTTGAATAAGGGTACCTGTGGCAATACAGACAGTAGCGATGGCAGGCTCAGATGGGACCTTGGCAGCAGGCAGACACCAGACGCAGTGAAATACAGCAGGCGTAGTATACGACCCAACATGATTCCAACTCTCTACAGCACAGGAACAAGGTAGCAAGGGATACAGGATCAGGGTAGCAGGAACGGGAACACTGGGAACTGGAAAACACTAAGGGGCCATTTGCAAAGACTAACACGGGTAAACACAACAACGCTCAGGCAATGATTGAAGGGGCAGCGCCATAGTCCAGGGTGATCTGGGTGCAATCAGTCAAATCTAAAACATGTGTGTGTTCTGGCCCTTTATGGCCGGGAATGAGCTCGAATGAGCTCAGGGGCGGACATTGGTCACTGCAAGACAGGAAACCATATCTGCTGGCATCTCTGGGGAGGAAGACGTCTGCAGGATGATAGGAGTCTGCGGTCTGCAACCGCGGACGTTACTGCTTTGTTGGACTGATACTGACTAAAGGATGTACTTTCTGCTGACATTACTAACAATGTAACTTTAAAAAAAAAAAAAAAATAGGAAAAAGACAAATCTTCGTATTAGTCATATCACAGTGTTATACACAAGGAGTATATAATTGTGCACCAGCAGTGAAATATTTCTCATGCAATATTTCAGGTGTTAATAAATGAAAAAAACATTAGGATCCTAGTGAGTAAAGGGTTAAACAGAATAGTTTTTCTAAATTACAAACATTTCTGTAATGGATGCTCAGGAATCCTGGTATTCTGAAGCCAGATTTTATTTTCTTCTGTAAACATCTATTTTTGCTTCTTGCAGGACTTCAAAGTTCCTAAGATAAATAATGAGTCCCCAGACAACAGATGGAGACTCACCCAGAATGCTAAAAGGGACACGTGTTACCGAAATACCTGGTGCAATAGAACATTTCAGGAATGTATGGATTTGCAGGTTAAAGACATATCCTCAATTTATAAGATATATAATTTTAATTATTAATAATGTTGGACCTAATTCCTAAAATTTACAGGAAAGTCCACAAAATGTTTTTTTAATTTATTAACACCTGAAATATTGCATGAGAAAGACGACGGCTGGTGGTGTTATTTTCATGTTGGGATCGCACACGCATGTTGTAACACCCATGGCCACGGGCCGTCAGTTTTACTCACCTCCTGACTGCCACATCCATGGATCACTTCCGCTTCACTCTGCTGTGTCCCGTAGGAAAAATTAGCCCATGAGCACCCTGGACTATAAGAAGGGCCTTGCCCCTTCCGGCATTGCCTGAGCTTTGTTGTTGTTTACCTATGTTCGTCTCAGCAAATGGTCCCTTAACCCCTTCAGGACCAAGCTCATTTTGGCCTTCAGGACCAGACCCATTTTTTCAAATCTGACATATTTCACTTTATGTGGTAATAACTCCGGAACGCTTTTACCTATCAAAGCGATTCTGAGATTGTTTTCTCGTGACACATTGGACTTTATGATAGTGGAAAAATGTGGTCGATAAATTCAATATTTACCAGTGAAAAACACCAAAATTTGGTGAAAAATTGCAAAAATTAGCATTTTTCTAAATGTAAATGTATCTGCTTGTAACTCAGGCAGATATACCACACAAAATTGTTGCTAATTAACATCCCCCATATGTCTACTTTAGATTGGCATCGTTTTTTGAACATCCTTTTATTTTTCTAGGACGTTACAAGGCTTAGAACTTTAGCAGCAATTTCTCACATTTTCAAGAAAATTTCAAAAGGCTATTTTTACAGGGGCCAGTTCAGTTGTGAAGCGGCTTTTAGGGCCTTATATATTAGAAACCGCCAAAAAGTCACCCCATTTTAAAATCTTCACCCCTCAAAGTATTCAAAACAGCATTTAGAAAATGTCTTAACCCTTTACACATTTCACAGGAATTAAAGCAACGTAGAGGTGAAATTTTCAAATTTAATTTTTTTTTTGCAGAAATTCATTTTTATTCTATTTTTTTTGTAACACAGAAGTTTTTACCAGAGAAACGCAACTCAATATTTATTGCCCAGATTCTGCAGTTTTTAGAAATATCCCACATGTGGCCCTAGTGTGGTAATGGACTGAAGCACCGGCCTCAGAAGCAAAGGAGCACCCAGTGGATTTTGGGCCTCCTTTTTATTAGAAAATATTTTAGGCACCATGTCAGGTTTCAAGGGCTCTTTCGGTGCCAAAACAGTGGAAATCCACCAAAAGTGACCCCATTTTGGAAACTACACCCCTTGAGGAAATTATCTAGGGGTATAGTGAGCATTTTGACCCCGCAGGTTTTTTGCAGAAATTATTGGAAGTAGGCCGTGAAAATAAAAATCGTCATTCTTTCAAAGATTATGTAGGTTTAGCTAATTTTTTCTAATTTCCACGAGGACTAAAGGAGAAAAAGCACCACAACATTTGTAAAGCAATTTCTCCCGAGTAAAACAATACCCCACATGTGGTTATAAACGGATGTTTGGACACACGGCGGAGCTTAGAAGGGAAAGAGCGCCATTTGGCTTTTGGAGCTCAAATTTAGCAGGAATGGTTTGCGCAGGCCATGTCGCATTTGCAAAGCCCCTGAGGTACCAAAACAGTGAAAACGCCAAAAAAGTGACTCCATTGAGAAAATTACACCCCTTGAGGAATCCATCTAGGGGTGTAGTGAGCATTTTGCCCCCACAGGTGTTTCATAGATTTTATTAGAATTGGGCAGTGAAAATAAAAAAAATCCTTTTTCTTCAATAAGACGTAGCTTTAGCTCCAAATTTTTAATTTTCTCAACAAATAAAGGAAAAAAAGAACCCCAACGCTTGTAAAGCAACTTCTCTGGAGTACGGCAATACCCCACACGTGGTCGTAAAATGCTGTTTGGGCACACGGCAGGGCTCAGAAGGGAAGGAGCGCCATTTGCTTTTGGTGTACAGATTTTGCTGCATTTGGTTTCTGGTCGCTATGTTGCATTTGCAAAGTCCCTGTGGGACCAAAACAGTGGATCCCCCCCAGAAGTGACCCCATTTTGGAAACAACACCCTCAAGGTATTCACCTAGGGGTGTAGTGAGCATGTTAACCCCACAGGTGTTTTGCAGAAATTCGTGTGCACACGATGTGGGAGAATGAAAATGGGAATTTTTCCTTAGATACGCCAATATGTGGTGCCCGGCTTGTGCCACCATAACAAGACAGCTCTCAATTATTATGTGGTGTTTCCCTGTTTTAGAATCACCCTACATGTGGCCCTAATCTTTTGCCTGGACATTCGACAGGGCTCAGGAGTGAAAGAGTACCATGTAAAATTGAGGCCTAATTTGGCGACTTATAAAGTATTGGGTCACAATTGCAGAGGCTTTGATCTGAAATAATAAAAGAAACCCCTGAGAAGTGACCCCATTTTGGAAACTGCACCCCTCAAGGCATTTATTAAGAGGTGTAGTGAGCATTTTCACCCCACGTGTCTTTTCCATAAATGATTGCGCTGTGGAAGGTACAAATTAAAATGTTTCCCTAGATATGCCAATTCAGTGTCAAATATGTCATGACCAGCTTGTGCCACTTTTTTTTTTATATACAGCGTTCACCGTACGTTATAAACTACATGTTACCTGTATTCTGCGGGTCAGTACGATTCCGGCGATACCAAATTTATAGAACTTTTTTATAGCTTTTTGCACAATAAAATTACTTTTGGAAAGAGAATGTATTTTTTCTGTCGCCAAGTTGTGAGAGCCATAACTTTTACATTTTTTCGTCGATGGAGCTGTGTGAGGGCTTGTTTTTTTGCGAGACGAGGTATAGATTTTATCGGTACCATTTTTGGATACATGCGACTTTTTGATCACTTTTTATTTCAATTTTTGGAAGACAGTGACCAAAAAAACAGTAATTATGGCAGTGTTTTTGAGGTTTTTTTTTACGGCGTTCACTGCGCTGGATAAATAACATAATATTTTTATAGTTCAGGTCGTTACGGTCGCTGCGATACCAAATATGTATGGCTTTATTATTTTTTTCAATAATAAATGACTTGATAAGGGAAAAAGGGCGATTGTGTTTTGTGTTATTATTTGAAACTTTTATTGTATGTTTTCCAACTTTTATTTTTACTTTTTTTACACTTTTTTTTACACTTTTCTTTAGTCCCACTAGGGGACTTGAATGTCCAACTGTTTGTTTGATGTTCTAATACATTGCACTACCTATGTAGTGCAATGTATTGGAACTGTCAGTTGTTCACTGACAGCAAGCCGATCAGGCTCCGCCTCTGGGCGGGGCCTAATCAGCTTACGTAATGGCAGACAGGAGTCCATTGTTAGGGCTCCTGTTGCCATGGTAGCAGTCGCCAGCCTTGCCATCGCATGGCAAGGCTGCCGATTTTCTACAAACCTCTAGGATGCAGCGATCACAATGGATCGCTGCATCGAAGGGGTTAATGCCAGTAATCGGAGCTAGCTCCGGTTCCTGGCGATAGATCGGGGTGTCCGCTGTAACATACAGCGGACACCCACTGCTTCTGAGCCGGAAGCTGAGACGGCGCCATCTTGCCGATGTTACCGGAAGCCTCCTGGGCCCCGCCGACGACGGGGCATAGGAGGATTCCGTTACAGGCTGATCGGGAGGTAAGCATTAGCCCTCCGATCGCCTTTGCAGCCACCGGCAACCCAGCGATCACGTTGCTGGGGTGCCGGTGGCTATAAACTCCTCACATGCTGCGATCTCTATTGAACGCAGCATGTGAGGGGTTAATCGGTCGGATCGGAGGCTAGCTCCGGTCCTGGCCGATACCTCAGGGTGCCAGCTGTAACATACAGTTGTCACCCGGTGGTGATGTCGCTGGCTCAGCTCCTGAGCCAGCTTCATCTCCATGACGTACATTTACGTGAAAAGGCGGTAAGCCACCGATTTTAATGACGTTTATATACGTGATCCGGCGGGAAGGGGTTAAAGAGGCTCTGTCACCAGATTTTGCAACCCCTATCTGCTATTGCAGCAGATCAGCGCTGCAATGTAGATTACAGTAACGTTTTTATTTTTAAAAAACGAGCATTTTTGGCCAAGTTATGACCATTTTTGTATTTATGCAAATGAGGCTTGCAAAAGTCCAAGTGGGCGTGTTTAAAGTAAAAGTCCAAGTGGGCGTGTATTATGTGCGTACATCGGGGCGTTTTTACTACTTTTACTAGCTGGGCGTTCTGACGAGAAGTATCATCCACTTCTCTTCAGAACGCCCAGCTTCTGGCAGTGCAGACACAGCGTGTTCTCGAGAGATCACGCTGTGACGTCACTCACAGGTCCTGCATCGTGTCGGACGAGCGAGGACACATCGGCACCAGAGGCTACAGTTGATTCTGCAGCAGCATCGGCGTTTGCAAGTAAGTCGATGTAGCTACTTACCTGCAAACGCTGATGCTGCTGCAGAATCAACTGTAGCCTCTGGTGCCGATACGATGCAGGACATGTGAGTGACGTCACAGCGTGATCTCTCGAGAACACGGCTGTGTCTGCACTGCCAGAAGCTGGGCGTTCTGAAGAGAAGTGGATGATACTTCTCGTCAGAACGCCCAGCTAGTAAAAGTAGTAAAAACGCCCGATGTACGCACATAATACACGCCCAGTTGTACTTTTACTTTTCAACACGCCCAGTTGTACTTTTGCAAGCCTCATTTGCATAAATACAAAAATGGTCATAACTTGGCCAAAAATGCTCGTTTTTTAAAAATAAAAACGTTACTGTAATCTACATTGCAGCGCCTATCTGCTGCAATAGCAGATAGGGGTTGCAAAATCTGGTGACAGAGCCTCTTTAACTCCTTCCCCCTGCTTGCATTCTGGGCCCTAATGACCGAGCCATTTTTTACATTTTTCCATTGTCACATTCGAAGAGCTATAACTTTTTTATTTTTGCGTCGACACAGCTGTATAAGGTCTTGTTTTTGGCGAGATTAGTTGTACTTTTTAATAGTACCATTTTGGGGTACATATAATGTATTCATTAACTTTTATTAACTTTTTTGGGGGGTGGATAGAAGAAAACCTGAAATTTCACCACTCTTTTTTTGCGCCCTAAATCTACGTCGTTTACCGTGTGGTATAAATAACAACACAACTTTATTCAACGGGTTGTTACGATTGCAAAGATACCAAATTTGTATAGATTTTTTATGTTATACTACATACACAGTAAAAACACTTCTTTTTCAAAATTATTTGTTCTTGCGTCTCCATATTTGAAGAGTCATAACTTTTTTATTGTTCCGCCGATGCAGTTGTATGAGGGCTTTTTTTTTGCGGGACAACTTGTAGTTTTTATTGGTACCATTTTCGAGTAGATGCGACTTTTTGATCACTTTTTATCACATTTTTTTTAAGTCAGGATTAACAGAAAACAGCAATTTTTCCATTGTTTTTTATTTTATTTTTTACGGAGTTCACCGTATGTTTTAAATAATGTAACAGCTTTATAGTTGGGGTTGTTACGGACGCGGCGATACCAAATATGTGTAGCTTTTTTGCTTTATTGTGGTTTTTTTTTAATAGTAAAGCATTTTGTAAGGGGAAAAAGTGGGTTTTTCATTTTTTTTATTTTCACTTTTTTTTAATTAACTTTATTCAATTTTTTTTACTTTTATACTAGTCCCACTAGGGGACTTCACGATGCGATCCTCCGATCGCTATTATAATACACTGCAATACTTCGTATTGCAGTGTATTACTGTCTGTCCGTTTAAAACGGACAGGCATCTACTAGGACATGCCTCCGGCATGACCTAGCAGGCATTTACTACAGGCAGACCTGGGGGCCTTTATTAGGCCCCCGGCTGCCATCGGAGACACAGACACTCGGCGATCTTATCGCCGGGTGTCAGTGGGATGAGAGAGGGAGCTCCCTCCCTCTCTCCAAAACCACTCACCCGGTCGAGCAGGGACGCCCCCAGCCCTCAGCTACCTCTGGCAGCTGAGAGCAGGGAGATTTGATGGCTCCCTGCTCTGTTTACTTTATTCTAATGCAGCGCCCTGGAAAGGCAGCACTGTAGAATAAAGCCCATTAACCCCTTAACGCTCAGTGACGTACTATTCCGTCATTGAAGCCGCCCTGTTCGCGCTCCATGACGGAATAGTACGTCACGGGAGTAACAGCCATTTCGGCCATCCTCCCGACACATACAGGAGTTGTGACAGCTGCTGTCTCGTACAGCAGCTGCCGCAGCTCCTACAGCGGGGACCGATCGCTGTGTCCCCGCTGATATACCCCTTAAAAGCCGCGTTCAATAGAGATCGCAGCTTTTTAGGGCTTAAGCTGCCATCGCCGGCCTGCTACACGATTGCGGCCGGCGATGGTGACTATGGCAACCGGACACCAAACAATGGCGTCCGGCTATGCCATCGACGGAAGCCTAGTGGGTCCTGACAAAGTCAGGACCCACTATGCTTGCTGTCAGTGAGTAGCTGACAGTTCTAATACACTGCACTACGCATGTAGTGGGACAAAGTAATACAGTAAAAAAAAAAAGTAAAAAAAAGATGTGTAAAAATAAGAAAATAAATGTTTTAAAAGTATTAAAAGTAAACATCCCCCTTTTTCCCTTATCAGTCATTTATTATTAATAAAAATATATAAACAAACAAATAAACTATACATAATTGGTATCGCCGCGTCCGTAACGGCCTGAACTACAAAATTATTTCATTATTTATCCCGCACGGTGAACGCCGTAAAAGAAAATAATAATGAACCGTACCACAATCACAATTGCTTGGTCACTTCACCTCAGAAAAAAATGGAATAAAAAGAGATTAAAAAGTCGCATGTACCTAAAAATGGTAATGATTGAAACTACAGTTCGTTACACAAAAAATAAGTCCTCGCACGGCTTTATTGATGGAAAAATAAAAAAGTTATTGCTCTTAGAATAAGGTAACACAAAAAGTGAATGATTTTTTACAAAACGTATGTTATTGTGCAAACGCCATAAGACATAAAAAAAACTTTAAAGATCTGGTATCGCCGTAATCGTATCGCCCCGCAGAATAAAGTGAATATGTAATTAATAGCGCACGGTGAAAGCTGTAAAAAAAATAGAATAAAAAAACAATAGTAGAATTGCTGTTTTTTAGACACCACGCCACCTAAAAATAGAATAAAAACTGATCAAAAAGCCGCTTGCACCCCAAGAAAACTACAATGAATTCCTCAAGGGGTCTAGTTTCCAAAATGGGGTCACTTTTGGGGGGTTTCCACTGTTTTGGTACCACAAGACCACTTCAAACCGGACATGGTGCCTAATAAAAAAAGAGGCCTCAAAATCCACAAGGCGCTCCTTTGCTTCCGAGGCCGGTGCTTCAGTCCATTACCGCACTAGGGCCACATGTGGGATATTTCTCAAAACTGCAGAATCTAGGTAATAAGTATTAAGTTGCATTTCTCTGGTAAAACCTTTTGTGTTATAGAAAAAAATTGTATAAAAAGGGTTTTCTGACAAAAATAAATATGTAAATGTCACCTCTACTTTGCTCTAAATTCCTGTGAAACACCTAAAGAGTTCATAAACTTTCTAAATGCTGTTGTGAATACTTTGAGGGGTCTAGTTTCTAAAATGGGGTGTTTCATAGGGGTTTCTAATATATAGGCCCCTCAAAGCAACTTCAGAACTGAACTGGAACCGAAAAAAAACAAAAAAACGAGTCAATACTTCGCTTCTCCTAATGAGCATTGCCTACTCCAAGACGACCCCAGTTTTGACCATTTGTATAAACGGAGACCCCGCTTCAGTGCCCGGTTTTCCCAGCATTCACCCCCGAGAAGTGTATTTCTATTGATGAGTCCTTGGTACATTTTAAAGGGAGGCTTCAATTCCGCCAGTACCTGCCGGGTAGGAGGGCAAGGTATGGCGTGAAGATGTATAAGATGTGCGAGTGCATCAGAGTATACCTACAAATTTAGGATATATGAAGGGAAGGACATCAGTGCTCAGCCCCCAGAATGCCCCCCCTTACTGGGAGTTAATGCAAAAATTGTGTGGGATTTGGTGCACCCACTTCTGGACCAGGGTTACCAACTCTACCTGGATAATTTTTATACCAGCGTCCCACTCTTCAACTGCCTTGCTTCCCGAAGTCCTGCGGCATGCGGCACTGCTAGAAGAGACCTGAGAGGCCTCCCTAAGACTCTGCTTGGGCAAACATTCAGAAGGGGTGAGAGCAGGGCACAATCTAGCAGCAACACATTGTGTGTCAAGTACAAGGACAAGAGAGATGACCTTGTCCAGGGGTGGACTTGTCAGATCAAGTCCTGAATCCTTACAGCGCCATGCGGTGTGGTATAAGAAGCTGGCCATGCTCATCATACAGATGGCATTGTACAACGCGTACATGCTACGTCGATGTGCAGGCCAGATGGGAACTTTCCTGGAATTTCAAGAGGTGGTTATCAAGAAACTAATTTTTAGGGACCAAGAAGCCCCCCTTCTTGGTCCCTAAAAATTAGTTTCTTGATAACCACCTCTTGAAATTCCAGGAAAGTTCCCGTCTGGCCTGTACATCGATATAGCACGTACGCGTTGTACCAGTACTTCTGGAAGCGAGGCCACACGCATCGTACCAGGGCAACACTTTCCAGGAGAAGTTCCGCAAACTGGCAAGAAAGGAAAAAGTCAAAAGAGGTACAAAGTCTGCTATAAGAGGGGGATAAGGAGGGACACAATATACCAATGTGACACGTGTCCTGAAAAACTAAGGCTCCGTATGAAAGTGTGCTTCAAAATGTATCATACATCCCTTGATTTTTAATCTACCCCAGTTTTACTTACCCTGATGCCCTCCGCACAGCTTATCCCCCCTCATCTTTCCCTTCTGAGCCCTGCCGTGTGCCCAGGCAGCTGATAACAGCCACATGTAGGGTATTGCCATGCCCGTGGTTTTTAAAACGGAGTCACTTCTTGGGGGTTTCAACTGTACTGGTACCTCAGGGGCTTCTGCATTCATGACTTCGCACCAGAAAATCCCCAATAGGCCAAATGGTGGTCCTTTCCTTCTGAGCCCTCCCATGGGCCCAAACGTCAGTTTATTACCACACATTGGACATTGCCGCACTCAGGACAAATTGGGCAACAAAATTGGGTATTTTATTTCTTGTTAAAATAAGAAATTTTCAGCCAAAACTACATATTATTGGAAAAAATTAATTTCGTTTGAATTCCCAGCCCAATTCAAATAAGTTATGTGAAAAAACGATGGCGTCAAAATGGTCACAACACCAATAAATGAATTCCTTGAGGGGTGTAGTTTCCAAAATGGGGTCATTTCTGGTGGGTTTCCATTGCTTTGATACCTTTGGGGCTCTGCAAATGCGACATGGCACCCGAAAACCAATCCAGCAAAATCTGCACTCCAAAGAACACACAGCACTCCTTCCTTTCTGAGGCCACCCATGGGCCCAAACGGCAGTTTATCGCCACAAATGGGGTATTGCTGCACTCAGGACAAATTGGGCAACAAAATGGGGTATTTTGTTCGCTGTGAAAATAAGAAAATTTTATCAAAAATGACATCTTATTGGAAAAAATATCATTTTTTTAATTTCGCAGTCCAATTCAAATATGTGCTGTGTAAAAACTGTGAGGTCAAAATGGTAACAACAACAACCATAAATTAATTCCTTGAGGGGTGTAGTTTCCGAAATGGGGTCACTTTTGTGGGATTCCTACTGTTTTGGCACCTCAACACCTCTTCAAACCTGGCATGCTGCCTAAAATATATTCTAATAAAAAAGAGGCCTCAAAATGTACTAGGTCCTTCTTTGCTTCTGGGGCTTGTGTTTTAGTCCACAAGCACACTAGAGACACATGTGGGACATTTCTAAAAACTGCAGAATCTGGACAATACATATTGAGTAGTGTTTCTCTGGTAAAACCTTCTGTGTTATAGAAAAAAATGTAATACAATTGAAATTCAGCGAGAAAAATTTAATTTGCCAATTTCACCTCTACTTTGCTTTAATTTCTGTGAAATGCCTGAAGGGTTAAATAAACTTTCTAAATGCTGTTTTGAATACTTTGAGGGGTTTTGTTTTCAAAAAGGGGTGTTTTATGGGGGTTTCTAATACATAGGCCCCTCAAAGCCACTTCGGAACTGAACAGGTACCTTAACCCCTTCCCGCTCCTGGACGTACTATTAGGTCATGGCAGCTGTATCGTTCGCGCTCCATGACCTAATAGTACGTCTCGGGAGTAACGGCCGTTTCGGCCGTCCTCCCGACACATACAGGTGCTGTGACAGCTGCTGTCTTGTTCAGCTCCTACAGCGGGGACCGATCGCTGTGTCCCCGCTGATTTACCCCTTAAAAACCGCGTTCTATAGAGATCGCGGCTTTTTAGGGGTTAAGCTGCCATCGCCGGCCTGCTACGCGATAGCGGCCGGCGATGGTGACTATGGCAACCGGACACCAAACAATGGCATCCGGCAATGCCATAGACGGAAGCCTAGTGGGTCCTGACAACGTCAGGACCCACTATGCTTGCGGTCAGTGAGTAGCTGACAGTTCTAATACACTGCACTATGCATGTAGTGCAGTGTATTAGAATTGCGATCAGGGCCTCCTGCCCTCAAGTCCCCTAGTGGGACAAAGTAATACAGTAAAAAAAAAAAGTAAAAAAAAGATGTGTAAAAATAAGAAAATAAATGTTTTAAAAGTATTAAAAGTAAACATCCCCCTTTTTCCCTTATCAGTCATTTATTATTAATAAAAATATATAAACAAACAAATAAACTATACATAATTGGTATCGCCGCGTCCGTAACGGCCTGAACTACAAAATTATTTCGTTATTTATCCCGCACGGTGAACGCCGTAAAAGAAAATAATAATAAACCGAACCACAATCACAATTGTTTGGTCACTTCACCTCAGAAAAAATGGAATAAAAAGAGATCAAAAAGTCGCATGTACCGAAAAATGGTACTGATTGAAACTACAGTTCGTTACGCAAAAAATAAGTCCTCGCACGGCTTTATTGATTGAAAAATAAAAACGTTATGGCTCTTAGAATAAGGTAACACAAAAAGTGAATGATTGTTTACAAAACGTATTTTATTGTGCAAACGCCATAAGACATAAAAAAAAAATATAAATATCTGGTATCGACGTAATCGTATCGCCCCGCAGAATAAAGTGAATATGTCATTTATAGCGCACGGTGCACGCAATAAAAAAAAAAAGAATAAAAAAACAATAGTAGAATTGCTGTTTTTTAGTCACCACGCCACCTAAAAATAGAATAAAAACTGATCAAAAAGCCGCATGCACCCCAAGAAAACTACAATGGATTCCTCAAGGGGTCTAGTTTCCAAATTGGGGTAACTTTTGGGGGGTTCCCAATGTTTTGGCACCACAAGACCTCTTCAAACCGGACATGGTGCCTAATAAAAAAGAGGCCTCAAGATCCACTAGGTGCTCCTTTGCTTTGGAGGCCGGGGCTTCAGTCCATTACCGCACTAGGGCCACATGTGGGATATTTCTCAAAACTGCAGAATCTGGGCAATACGTATTAAGTTGCGTTTCTCTGATAAATCCTTTTGTGTTATAAAAAAAATGGTATAAAGTGGATTTTCTGACAATAAAAAAAATTTAAATTTCACCTCTACTTTGCTCTAAATTTCTGTGAAACACCTAAAGGGTTCATAAACTTTCTAAATGCTGTTGTGAACACTTTAAGGGGTCTAGTTTCTAAAATGGGGTATTTGATAGGGGTTTCTAATATATGGGCCCCTCAAAGCAACTTCAGAACTGAACTGGAACCTAAAAAAATAAATAAATGAGGCAATACTTCGCTTCTTACATTATACTGATAATGAGCCGTGCCCACCCCGAGATGACCCCAGTTTTGACCGTTTGTATAAACGGAGACCCCTATTAGACCGTTCCAGTGCCCGGTTTTCCCAAGCATTCACCCCCGAGAAGTGTATTTCTATTGATGAGTCCCATGTACATTTTAAAGGGAGGGTTCAATTCCGCGAGTACCTGCCGGGTAAGAGGGCAAGGTATGGCGTGAAGATGTATAAGCTGCGAGAGTGCATCTGGGTATACCTACGGGTTTAAGCTATATGAAGGGAAGGCCACCCCCAAACCAGACTGCATGCTGGACTACAATAGGTACATGGGAGGGATGGACTTGTAAGATCAAATCCTGAAGCCCTACAGCGTCATGCGGTGTGGTATAAGAAGCTGGCCGGGCACATCATACAGATGGCATTGTACAATGCGTACATGCTACGTCGATGTGCAGGCCAGACGGGAACTTTCCTGGAATTTCAAGAGGTGATTATCAAGAACCTAATCTTTAGGGACCAAGAAGGGGGGGCACCCAGTACTTCTGGAATCGGGGCCACACGCATCGTACCAAGGCGGCAACACTTTCCAGGAGAAGTTCCCCAAACTGGCAAGAAGGGAAAAAGTCAAAAGAGGTGCAAAGTCTGCTGCTATAAGAGGGCGATAAAGGATGACACAATATATCAATGTGACACGTGTCCCGAATAACCAGAGCTCTGTATGAAAGTCAGTTTTAAAATTTATCATACATCCCTTGGTTTATAATTTACCCCAATTTTACTTACCCTGATGCACTCCGCACAGCTTATCCCCCCTCGTCTTTCCCCTCTGAGCCCTGCTGTGTGTCCAGGCAGCTGATAACAGCCACATGTAGGGTATTGCCATACCCGGGAGAACCCACATTACAGTTTATGGGGTGTAGGTCTCTGGTCAAAATGCTCACTACACCTCCAGATGAATGCCTTAAGGGTGTAGTTATTAAAACGGGGTCACTTCTTGCGGGTTTCAACTGTACTGGTACCTCAGGTGCTTCTGCATACATGACTTCGCACTAGAAAATTCCCAGTAGGCCAAATGGTGGACCTTTCCTTCTGAGCCCTCCCATGAGCCCAAACGGCAGTTTATCACAACAAATGGGGTATTGCGGCACTCAGAACAAATTGCGCAACAGAATGGGGTATTTTGTTTCTTGTGAAAATAAGAAATTTTCAGCCAAAACTACATATTATTTGAAAATAATAATTTTGTTTTCATTCCCAGCCCAATTCAAATAAGTTCTGTGAAAAAACTATGGGGTCAAAATGGTCACAACACCCATAAATGAATTCCTTGAGGGGTGTAGTTTCCAAAATGGGGTCATTTGTGGTTGGTTTCTATTGCTTTGATACCTCTGGGGCTCTGCAAATGCGACATGGCACCCGAAAACCAATCCAGCAAAATCTGGACTCCAAAGAACACACAGCGCTCCTTTCCTTCTGAGCCCTCCCATGGGCCCAAACGGCAGTTTATCACCACAAATGGGGTATTGCCGCACTCAGGACAAATTGGGCAACAAAATGTAGTATTTTATTTCTTGTGAAAATAAGAACTTTTGAGCTAAAATGACATATTATTGGAAAAAATATATATATTTTTTTAATTCCCAGCCCAATTCAAATAAGTTCTGTGATGAAACTATGGGGTCTAAATGGTCACATTACCCATAAATGAATTCCTTGAGGGGTGTAGTTTCCAAAATGGGGTCACTTCTGGTGGGTTTCCATTGCTTTGATACCTCTGGGACTCTGCAAATGCGACATGGCACCCGAAAACCAATCCAGCAAAATCTGCACTCTAAAGAACACACAGCGCTCCTTCCCTTCTGAGGCCTCCCATGGGCCCAAACGGCAGTTTATTGCCACAAATGGGGTATTGCTGCACTCAGGAGAAATTGGGCAACAAAATTGAGTATTTTGTTCCCTGTGAAAATAAGAAATTTTGGTAAAAAAATTACATCTTATTGGAAAAAATTTCATTTTTTTAATGTCACAGCCCAATTGAAATAGGTGCTGTGAAAAAACTGTGTGGTCAAAATGCTAACAACAACCATAAATGAATTCCTTGAGGGGTGCAGTTTCCAAAATGGGGTCACTTTTGGTGGGTTTCCATTGCTTTGATACCTCTGAGGCTCTGCAAATGCGACATGGCACCCGAAAACCAATCCAGCAAAATCTGGACTCCAACAAACATATAGCGCTTCTTTCCTTCTGAGCCCTCCCATGGGCCCAAACGGCAGTTTATCACCACAAATGGGGTATTGCCACACTAAGGACAAATTGCGGTATTTTGTTCCCTGTGAAAATAAGAAATTTTGATCACAAATGACATTTTATTGGAAAAAATGTCATTTTTTTCATTTCGCAGCCCAATTCAAATACGTGCTGTGAAAAAACTGTGCGGTCAAAATGGTAACAACAACCATAAATGAATTCCTTGAGGGGTGTAGTTTCCAAAATGGGGTCACTATTGGGGGATTCCTACTGTTTTGACACCTCAACACCTCTTCAAACCTGGCATGCTGCCTAAAATATATTCTAATAAAAAAGAGGCCTCAAAATGCACTAGGTGCTTCTTTGCTTCTAGGGCTTGTGTTTTAGTCCACGAGCGCAGTAGGGCCACATGTGGGACATTTCTAAAAACTGCAGAATCTGGACAATACATATGTAGTAGTGTTTCTCTGGTAAAACCTTCTGTGTTACAGAAAAAAAAATGAATAATATTGAAATTCAGCAAGAAAAATGAAATTTGCAAATTTCACCTCCACTTTGCTTTAATTCCTGTGAAATGCCTGAAGGGTTAAAAAACTTTCTAAATGCTGTTTTGAATACTTTGAGGGGTCTAGTTTTTAAAATGGGGTGTTTTGTCAGGGTTTCTAATACATAGGCCCCACAAAGCCACTTCAGAACTCAAGAGGTACCTTAAAAAAAAGGCTTTTGAAATTTTCTTAAAAATATGAGAATTTGCTGTTTATGTTCTAAGCCTTGTAACGTCCAAGAAAAATAAAATAATGTTCAAAAAACGATGCCAATCTAAAGTAGACATATGGGAAATGTGAACTAGTAACTATTTTGGGTGGTATAACCGTCTGTTTTACAAGCAGATGCACTTCAATTCTGAAGAATGCAATTTTTTCAAAATTCTCTACATTTTGCAATTTTTCACCAATAAACACGGAATATATCGACCAAATTTTACCACGAACATGAAGCCCAATGTGTCACGAGAAAACAATCTCAGAATCGCTTGGGTAGGTTTAAGCATTCCGACGTTATTACCACATAAAGTGAAATATGTCAGATTTGAAAAATTGTCTGCGTCCTTAAGGGGTTAATGACCGCCGTGAAAAGACTTATTGGTGGTCATTAAGGGGTTAAGTGTTTTCCATCTCCCAGTATTCCCGTTCCCGCTACCTGTATCCTGTATCCCATGCTATCATGGTCCTAGTGCCATTGAGAGTTGGAGTCGTGTTGTGCTGAGTACTACATTTGCCTTGTTACACCACGCCTGGTGTCTGCCTGCTGCCAAGGTCCCATCCGGACCCATCTTGCTACTGTCTGGAGTTACCACAGGTACCGTATTTTTCGGACTATAAGACGCACCTGACTAGAAGACACACCCAGGTTTTAGACAACACAAAATAGGAAAAAATTTAATATTTTACTTCTTTTACAAAGCAAAAACTATTGGTTAAAAAAAAAAAAAATTTGTTCCGTTTCACCACATTCTGAGAGCCATAACTTATATTTTTCCATCGTTTGAGCGGTGTGAGGGCTTATTTTTTGCGGGACGACCTGTAGATTTTATTAGCACCATTTTTTTGGTACATACAATTTGGTACATCACTTTTTATTTCATTCTTTTTAGCGCTATGGTGACCAAAAGATTCCGAGGTTTTAAATAAAAAAAATTTACACCGTTCACTGTCAAATAATGCTATATTGTAATCGTTTCTGACTTTTACGGATGGAGCGATACCAATTTTTCAATTATTTTTTTATTTTTACATTGTGCGTGGGGAAAATTGGGAAAAGGGTGTTTTTTTTTAACTTTTAATTTTTTTTTACACTCCTGAAAATGTATCTAACTTTTTTTTTTTTTACACATTTTATTAGTTCCCCTAGGGGACTTGAACCAGCAATCATTAGAGCCCTGGTACAATACACTGCAATACATGGATACAAGTGTTTTTTATTCACCCATATCTGTAAGGGTATGTTCACACGGCCTATTTTAGGCCGTTTTTCGGGCCGTAAACGCCCGAAAAATCGGAAGCAGAATGCCTCCAAACATCTGCCCATTGATTTCGATGGGAAAACGGCTTTCTGTTCCGACGGAGTGTTTTTCGCTGCATTTTTTGACGCGTAAACAAACAGCCGCGAAAAAGAAGTGCAGGACACTTCTTGGGACGTTTTTAGAGCCGTTTTCCATAGACTATTGAAAAAAGCTCCAAAAACGGCCATAAAAATTGCTGCGAAAAACACAGCGAAAATCGCGAGTGGCACAAAAAAATTCTGAAAATCAGGAGCTGTTTTCTCTTGAAAACAGCTCCGTATTTTGAGACGTTTTTGACTCTGCGTGTGAACATACCCTCAGGGAGGCAATGTTACAGCTGCTCAATGCAGAGATAAGTAAAAGAAATCCCACAGCACTCCAATGGTTCAAAAAGGCGTGTAGTTTTATTCAGTCAACAGCTGCAACGTTTCCGTCCTGCTATAGGACCTTTTTCAAGCATAGTGATACAACAATACATGCAGTATATAAAGCGTGTGCCTCATTACCATAATGAGGAATCATTAACAAAGTGAACAGTCGAGTATTGTACAAATTATAAATAATTGTATAAAGACATATGCTTCACTCATGAAATATACGTGAAGTACACCACTTGCATCAAGTCTGTATGACAACAAATTACAGAGGACAATAGTCCAAATATTACTGCATATTACTGCATAGTGATCCAATCAATAAAGACCGAGGGACATGCACATAGCGAAATGTGTCAATATATTATTACTGTGTTAATTGATTAAGAATATATTATTCATAACAATGTGTATTATTATTTATTTATTTTTTATTATTTTTATTTTAAAAATTATTAAAATATTAAAAATATAATTTTTTAAACTGCTATGTTGCACACGAGTTCTCGAGCCCCAAGATCCACACTTCCGTGGACACTGTTGGCTCGAGCCAAGGTCCGCATGATACCCCCTCATATATCACGCATCATGCATGGAAAACTAGATCTAGTCTTGGTGAGTGGCCCTGAAATCCTGTTATAATCCGTAAAGAGAAAAAAGGACATTTATTAAAAATTAAATTAATCAATATACAGATCATGTATCACGTGTGTATATACACACATTCACTGAGGAAGGCATCGCAAGTCCCCAGAGGAAATAACAGAAGCGAAATGTCAATTTGAGAGTCTCGTCACATTGAACTCCACATTGAGGCCCTTTGGTTTCAACGCTTATAAAAGAAAGATCCACTTGAGTTTACATTTATGTAATAATGTAGATCTGTTACCACCTTTATAGGGACTAGGAATATGTTCTAATATCATTAACCTAAGGTCTTTTTCTGTATGTCCCAAATCCGAAAAATGTTTTGGTACCGATAAATCACATTTTTTCTTGCGGATAGAATATCTGTGATTATTCAAGCGAATCTTGAAATCACAGGTAGTCTCACCAACGTATAGAAGTGAGCATGGGCACCAAAGAACATAGATTACTCAATCAGGGTCACATGTAAGGAATTGTTTAATCCTATGTTCTCTATGTGTAGATGGATGTATAAAGACATCACCCCTGCACATGAGACGGCAGTTGATGCAATGGAGACAAGGAAAATTACCCACTTTTTTCGGTTTAAGAAATTTCTGTATAGTGAATCCTATAGCAGGACGGAAACGTTGCAGCCGTTGGCTGAATAAAACTACACGCGTTTTTGAACCATTGGAGTGCTGTGGGATTTCTTTTACTTATCTCTCATAATCCACGGATCTGGATTACCTGCTTGCACCCATTACCGTGGTGGAAATTGACGGAGAGTGCTGCTTATCTCTATCTATATAGAGATAGATAGAGCAAGGAAAAGAGGCAGCACTCCAAATGGAAAGTATCCAAAAGCGGTTTTTATTCACCCATATGTGTAAGGGAGGCAACAATTCAGCTGCTCAATGCAGCCTTTGTCAAGCATTGAGCAGCTGAAACATTGCATTTCTTACACATATGGGTGAATAAAACTCGCTTTTGGATACTTTCCATTTGGAGTGTTGCCTCTTTTCCTTGCTATACCTATATTTGAGGGATTTACAAGTCGGATCCCTGGAGGCTTGCAACCAATTGACCCCTGTGAGGTCTAGCTCTGGTGTTCTGCTCTTACCTTTAAGTTTATACCTTTATATCTATATATACATATCTAGATATATCTATAGAAAAAGGAAGAGCAGCACATATAAATGCAAAATATACGTAGTTGTGTGTGCACAAGCCTTAAGACCTCAGACTCCAGTCCCACATATATACATTTCCAAACGAATAGGCAATACTACACAGGACTCCAATTCAGTGAAAAAATAAGTTTATTCACCCATACGTCAGTGCAACATTTCAGCCCACATGGGCCTTTCTCAAGCATGTTGCACTAACGTATGGGTGAATAAACCTTTTTTTCACTGAATTGGAGTCCTGTGTAGTGCTGCCTATTCGTTTGGAAATATATATATATATATATATATATATATATATATATATATATATATATATATATATATATATATATATATATAGATATGTGTATGTATATATATATATATATATATCAGACAAAAAATGGCGACAGCACACTGCGAACACCAATGCAACCTAAACCACTAAATATAAATAAATATGCATTACCACACAGCCCCCCCTTAGTAGAAAGTGCAGCACAGCCCCCCTGAGTAGAAAGTGCCACACACAGACCCCTGTAGACTGCACCACACTCAGATAGATAGAGATAGAGCCACAACCCCCCCTTGTAAATAGTGCCATACAGTTCCCCCATATGTATAGTGCCACACAGCTCCAACTTGTATATAGTGCCACACAGCCCCCCCCTTGTGTATAGCACCACAAGGCAATGGCGCATCCGAGAAAGTTGTATCAGCCAGGGAGATGTTGTCAGGTCCGTATTTCACACCGAATAACCACCTCTGTAAATTGAAAGCTGAAGGCATGCCTGGAGAGAAGTACACCACACAAATGTCTGAGGTACAGCTTCAATGTCAGCCAGGAGGAACTGAACTTTATTCAGAACAAAGAAACACACACAGAGAAGACACTCCCTATAAGTTTTCCTATACATTCTTCTGCACACTCCTCTTTGCATTCCAGGGGGCGGTGTCTTCCATAGGTGTGTCCGACATGAACAAAGAACTTGTTATATATATCAGTATATTACACAAAGAACTGAAATGTATATACATATGTGTGAGGATAATATTTTTCAGACAATATACATAGTAATGATCCCTGACAATGTCACTCAAACATGGAAAGGTGGGTTTGGAGGCAGGACTATGTGACTCTTTAGGATAGCGGCACCGCCCCATGACCCTCTAATGAGTAATTAACATATAGTGTGCGCTATTTTAAAAGTGGATTTTAAGGATTTTGCTGCATCTGAAAAAAATATACAAGGGAATGTTTGGAAATATTGTCAGGTCATGTATTACTGCATGGTTGCGGTTCAAGGGGTTAAAACTACCGGACATGGGGGAGTGGCCAGCTACTGATGTGAGAGGACGCGTGTGGCGATAGCTCCGGGCCAGCATCCTGTCTAACATCCTCCTGACGGTGCTGTAATCCCTGAAATCAGCCAAAATTCCTTACCTGCTACGTCGAAAGGGAAGGACGTCTTCCAGGAAAAAGATGAGCCCGCCTAAAGCGATGGACGCGGCTGAAAAGCTGAAATCATATGCCCGCATGGTGATCCAAAATGGCGCTGGCGGGAGCTCGGCAGCGCAGGCGGCGGCTGCGGCTGTGGCTGGGACATCAACCCCTGCTCCCTCGGGACAGGATGCAGGGATCACACTGCAGAAGGCCTCGGATAAGCTGCTGACAGCCATCCTGGAGACGCGTACGTCGCTAACGGCTAAGATCGATGAGGTGAGAGTGGATGTGGGCCTACTGAGGCAGGACCTGCAAAATGTGCGGGAGAGAGAGACGGAGGCGGAGGGCAGGATTTCAACCTTGGAAGACCTTACTGCTAACATGCCGGCGGCTATTCAAGATCTGCACCGTAAAGTTGATCTGTGGCGCCAGAAAGCCGACGATTTAGAAAACAGATCGCGCCGCAATAATCTCCGCATTGTGGGATTGCCGGAGAGGGCGAAGGGGCAGAGGACTGGGGAATTAGTGGAAAAATGGCTGAGGGAGACCTTTCCAGCTGCCTCCTTCTTGTTGGCGCATGCGGTGGAAAGGGCGCACAGGGTTCCAGCATGACTACCAGTTCCGGGTGCTCCCCCAAGACCCCTGCTTGCTCGGATGTTGAATTGTAAAGATCGGGACACGGTTCTGCTGGAAGCTCGGAAGGCCGGCGGGATTCGATTTGAAAATGCCTCTGTGTCCATTTATCCGGATTTTTCTCCTGATTTGCAGCGACAGAGGGCGTCATATGTCCCTATTAAGCGTCGACTTTGGGAACTGCAGATTCCGTATTCAATGGCCTATCCGGCTAGATTGCGGGTTGTGGATGGAGATCGAGCCATATTTTTTACGGATCCAACTGAGGCGGAGGAATGGCTTACGAGAAAGCACAGGCGCTCTCCTCGACGCTGATCGCTGTGGCTGTGCAGGCTGGGAGATTATTGCCGATATATGGAACTCATGGATACCCCATATTGTTTGTATTACAGAAGTTCCAGTTGAAGTATCCTTATACGATAATGATGCGATGTTGTAAAATGTTATCTACAAGCTGCTATGTGGGGTATAAGGTCCGTGATGATCTGGGAAGTTTAGTCCTCATAATTTCTTCCTTATATGTTCTGAATAAGAGATATGCGGGACATTTAATACGAGTCAGGTTTTAATATGTTTTTAAATATCTGGTGGATGGGATGCTGGTCGGGAGAGACGCTATACCTATATAGATAGTGTGTTTGCGGCAGAAATACGCTAGCCGTAGAAACTACCCCCTAGATTATTGGCTACAAAGGTTTGCTCCTGTTGAGCAATGTCTGTTCTTGGTTTTGTTATGAAGGATATGGAGTCAACTCACATTGCTGCAGAAATGAGCAGAAATGTTGTACACCTACGGGACATAGTGGGAATTGCAGACGGGTTCGGGAGAATTGTCACTCAGGGGCTCGTGGGTAGGATTCTGGGCTATGGCTCTCCAATATGTGTTAACAGTACGAAATGGCAGGATTACAGTTAATGTCCTGGAATGTCCGGGGAATGGGATCTCCTGAAAAGAGGCATATGATATTCGCTGCTGTGCGGCGACAGCGTCCTCATTTAACGTGTCTACAGGAAACACACATGACACCTGATACTGTGAGGAGTTTGAGTAAGCCCTGGGTGCAGTGGGTGGGACATGCCTCACACACATCGTATTCTAGGGGGGTGGCTATCTTAGTGCATGTTGAGCTCTGTTGGAAATTGCTACAATCCAACATAGACCCAGAGGGGCGGTACATTTTTCTACATGCGGTTCTTGATGAATGTCCCTACGTGATCTTGGGGGTGTATAATCCTCCACCAGCCTCATTGGCAATAATTCAGGAGGCCGTCCGATTTGTATCAGCCTACCCGGGTGCCCGGGTGATCATGATGGGGGATTTTAACTTAGCTATGGACCCTGGTATAGATCGACTTCAGGGGAACGGGAGTAGAGGTCCTAGAAGCCCCTCTCAGTTAAGTCTCCTTGTAAATGAGATGGGCTGGATTGATCTGTGGAGAGCGACACACAAAGGGATTAGAGAGTATACATGCCACACCCCACAATACAATGCGCTGTCCAGAATTGATTATATATTTGGTTCGCCTACGGTTTTCCAGGAGGTAGACTCTGTAGAGCACTTACCGAGGGGGATCTCGGATCACAGCCCAATCTTACTGACATTGAAAAGGCCACAGGCAGGCAGAAGGGGAGTGGGTAAAATTCACCCGTTTTGGCTTCAGCTCATTCAGCAAAATGATCGTATACCGGATCAGCTATCAATCTTTATAGAAGCGCATGCTCAGATGGAGAATCGGTCGCTGGTGTGGGATACCCTCAAGGCCTATTTGAGGGGATGTCTCCGATCCTCCATATCCTATGTAAAATGGGCTTCCGCCCTTCAGGAGGATGACTTAGCATGTAAATGTTCACAGGCGGAAGGGGCATTCATTCAGGATCGCTCACCGGCTAACCGGAATGCCTGGCTAGATTTGGGTAGACAGTATTTACAGGTCTTGAGGGATAAGACTTTGCGTAGTCTATTCTTTAGTAAACAATCTCACTTTGAATTGGGCAATCAATCTGGTAAAATTCTTGCTCATATGGTTCGGAACAGTTCTAGATCCCCCCCAGTGATGGGTATAGTGGGGCCTGGCGATAGAACCTGCACCTCCTCGAGGGATATTCTTGCGCAATTCACACATTTTTACGATCAGCTGTATTCTTCAAAAGTTGATTATGGGCTGGATGAGCTGGAGATGTATTTGGATGGAATATCGTTTCCTACCTTGACAGCCAAGCGGGTGGCAATGCTAGACGCTCCATTTACAGTGGACGAGATTTTGGAGGGGATGGCGTCTATGTCTAAGGGGAAGGCCTCAGGGCCGGATGGCATCCCCCTTGAGGTATATTTACAGTATGGGGAGCTGCTGGCCCCCCAATTGCTGGCCCTGTTTGAACATAGCTATCGGAGCTCTGCTCTTCCGGAATCCATGTGTGACGCCACCATAATGGTGTTGCTGAAACCAGGCAAAAATCCAGATGAATGTGGTTCATATAGACCGATCTCATTGCTGACAGTGGATTACAAAATCTTGACTAAGATGCTAGCTAATAGGTTATGCAATGTGATAAAGGAGATCATCCATTCAGATCAGTGTGGCTTTATACCGGGCAAGTCCACCTCGGAGAATATTAGACGGGTACAGGTGGTGACACAGATTGGATGGGGGGGGGGAACAGCAGGACTGGGCTGTGGCATCTCTGGATGCGGCAAAGGCATTTGACTCGGTAGAATGGCCTTATTTGCTGGCAGTGCTGCGAAGATTTGGGTTTGGGAACGGATTCATTAAATGGGTCTCCTTGTTGTATAAATCTCCACGAGCGCAGGTGTTGGTGAATGGGGCCCTGTCCCCTTCCTTTGGCCTCCATAGGGGCACGAGGCAGGGGTGTCCACTTTCGCCACTTCTCTTCGCATTGGCCATTGAACCACTGGCTCTTAACATCAGGCGGGATCCCGCATATATGGGGATTAGAATAGGGGCCAGAGAGGACCGGATAGGGTTGTATGCGGATGACATGGCGCTGTTTATGGCGAACCCCAACGCCACTCTTCCTAGGGCCATTTCCCTTATTAACGTTTTTGGAAGGTATTGCGGGTTGCTAATTAACTGGTCCAAATCGTATCTGATGCCTTTGAGGCAGGATGACTGTGGATGGGACAACCAGTTCTGCGGACTGCCAGTAAGTCCAGAGTTCAAATACTTGGGGATTAATATTGCTAGGGATAGCTCTAGATCGTACGGGTTAAATGTAGCGCCCTTGGTCACTTACTTAAGGGATAAACTACAGGTGTGGAAAGGTCTGCCTTTGTCAGTGGCAGGACGCGTTAATCTATTAATGATAGTATTGCTGACGTTTTTGTATGTGCTGGAACACATGGATGTATTGGTGCCTAAAAGTTTCTTTAAAATAATAAACTCGCTGTTCGCGCCGTTTGTATGGGGGGGGATCTAAACTCAAGCTTTCGATTCTACAGAGACCTAAAGAGGAGGCCGGGGCTGCGTTACCGGATGTTTTTCTATATTATTTGGAGGGTCAGCTCAGGTACTTGACTTCTTGGGTCCCCCCCCCCTAACGACTAATGCTGAGTGTCATTTAGCTCACCCGGCTGGTATTGGAACCGCATGATTTTAGACACCACTCCCTGTTACCCTTGCATAAGTTGGCCAGACGAGCGAGTCTGGCAACAGGATAAAGATCTACTGGGGTTTGTGGGGGTGGTGGCGGAGAGTCCGCTGTGGGATAATCCGAGTTTTTCCCATCTGCATGGGATGGTAGGGAAACACTATTGGTCCTCTAGAGAGGTAGCTGCTCTATCACAACTGCTAACGGAAGAAGGGTCAGTCATGACGTCGTGCAGCATTCAATATACCACCGGGGGATGAATTATATTGCATACAGCTCCATCATGCTCTATTAGCACAATTCCCACTGAACTCCACGACGTACTCTAGTTATGACTTGGTGGTGAGGTTGAGCACTCCGTTCACACGTGGAGTCGTATCTCAAATTTATTCCTTTCTACTAGAGGCTAAATTGCGAATGGAGCCCCTTGTGGCTGAGGATAGGTGGCGAGCACTTATTCCACAACTTACGGCGGAGGACTGGAGGGAGGCTCAGGGTTCCCACTTGCTGGTTTCACCAGCTGCAAACAATAAACTAGTGCAACTGTTCATCATCCACCAATGTTATTTAACGCCCGTAAGGTTACATCGTATGGGAAGGATGGCATCCTCACAATGTCATAGGTGTGGAGAGGTACGGGCTGATTTTATTCACCTAATGTGGGGTTGCCACTGGATTCTTAGCTTTTGGGAGGAGGTGGTTACATTATTGACGGCAGTGCTGGGAAGGACGATACCTTGCAGGCCGGAGGTGTGTTTGATGGGACTGCTTTCTGAGGAGCAATGGTCAATATATGAGAGGATTTTCCTCAGAGAATCACTATTTATGGCAAGGAAGACGGTGGCCATGAGATGGATGGCGGATAGTGCACCGACAGTAGCGCAATGGCGTAAATTGGCCAATGACATACTTCCATTTGAGAAAATAGTGTATAAACACCGGGGGAAGCCGGCTAAATTCGATCTGATCTGGAGTGGCTGGTGCTCATCGAATCTCACTCACTGTACAGTCCAAGGGCTATCTGCTGCTCTGATTCAAGCTGGGGGTGGAAGTGGGTAAGGGACTTGGGTGGAGGGCACATCCAAGTGCTCTTTTCTTTGCCGTACGAGATGGTTGGTGCGTTATTGCAGAGTATTGAAATGTGGGCACATTATTACTGTTTTTGTGCTGTACTGGATTAAAAGTTTTATTAGAATGTTTTGATCGATTTGTATTACGCATACGTGGTCTGCGAACCACGGTCTAATGCCATGGGTACCTGCGAGTACTCTTTTTGTATGTATCGATTCTTCTGATATATGTACTAATGATTGTATAATGTTATCCTGATGTATGTGATGGTTTGACAATAAAACGAGTTTAAAAAAAACCAACTACCTGACATATTCCAATTAAATATACAATGAATTGAGAACAATTCCATCTGCCCTTATTATCAATATATCCTATATAATTACAGATCCAGAACCAAGCTGTGACATATATACAGTACCACAACCAAGTTCAGTACATAAATACAGCATTAGAACCAAGCTCATACATATATACAGTACTGCAACCAAGCTCAGTACATAAATACAGTACCACAACCAAGATCAGTATATAAATACAGCACTGAAACCAGGCTAAGTACATATATACAGCACCAGAACCAAGCTCAGTACATAAATACAGCACTAGAACCAAGCTCAGTACATAAATACAGCACTAGAACCAAGCCCTTACATATATACAGCACCATAACAAAGCTCAGTACATAAATGCAGCACCAGAACAAAGCTCAGTACATATATACAGCACCAAAACAAATCTTATACGTATATACAGCACCAGAACAAAGCTCAGTGCTTACATACAGCATCAGAACCAAGGTCAGTACATATATATAACACCAGAACAAATACAGCTCAATTTAGTGCAACCCCTGCCGTATAGGTTTGTACAGCGTAAAACCACAGCTCCCAGCATGGCCCGAACAATGGTGAGGATACGCTGGGAGATATTGTTTCACAAAAAGAAAATCATACAACTCATCATCTAAGTGCAGATCATACAGTAACTAAAATAAAAAATAAAAGGAGACACGGCGCCACATAGTGCAATAAAAGTGATGGAGCCAATGGGAGCAAAATTGAGAATTCGCTCACCTTAGATAATGGAAACCATATAGATCTCACAAAAGCGAGAAGCTGCTGCCAGGTCCATACACACACAAACCAAGTTTGCTGTCAAGGTAAAGCTGATTGCAGTAGGACAAAAGGGACCAACGGCGCTGCTAGTTGGTCCCTTTTGTCCTACTGCAATCAGCTTTACCTTGACAGCAAACTTGGTTTGTGTGTGTATGGACCTGGCAGCAGCTTCTCGCTTTTGTGACATCTATACGGTGTCCATTATCTAAGGTGAGCGAATTCTCAATTTTGCTACCATTGGCTCCATCACTTTTATTGCACTATGTGGCGCCGTGTCTCCTTTAATTTTTTATTTTAGTTCATTGTGCTGGGCGGATTTACACCTAGTCCTTGGGTGTTCTGTCTCGGGTCCTTCGAGGATTTCTACTGATTGGATACAGTCACCGCTGTGTAGATCCTCGGACATAGGCTGCCTATTATCTCTGTCTACAAAATACAAATTACTAAGTATTGCTTCCACGAGACTAACAATATCATTGGTCTTCCTACTGTTGTTGTGACCTATCTTATAGTGTCATGTTGGAATCCGTTGTGATATGGGGTAAATCCCGGGACTCTCTGATAACACAAATGACGAGTGTAAACTCAAGATTTGATGATGTGACATCAGTGAATGAACCTACTAACTTGGAACAGACTAAAACGATGACTGAACTTTTTCTGCGGTTGGAAGATTTGCTTAAAGAAGAAGCATTTCACAGCATAGACTGTTATTTTTTGAATCTGTATTTATCTGAAAAAATGGCCCCTAGGGGCCTGAGATTACTTTTTAATTCTCCATATCCTGCTGATTTAGATTTTAGTATAAACTGGTCTAATTATATTGAACATTGCAGCTTGGGCTTTATTGACCGCCTGGTGTACAAAAGGTCTGAGCTATGTTTAGCACTTGCTACTACGATTGAGGGTCTTATTGGTCAATTTGATCCCTTTTGTCATCACCCTGATTTTAAAAAGCTTGAATTTTCTACCCTGGACCGTCTGAAAGTGTTTGAGAAAACACTGATTTCTAAAAAAATTTGTAAATTACAAAGGGATAGGAAAGACTATGCAAACAATAAACTTGGAGATTGGACTCTTTCACGTCCCATGACCACTAAATTATTCCCCCCTATTAATACTCCAAAAATTTCAAATAAAATTACACGCACTCCATTAACAATCAAAAGACCCCTTGCGAATTTGACAAATCAGGATAATCATACTACTTTGATATCTAAAATAGAAACAAAACGATGTACTAACGAGGTTTTTTCCTCTAGAAAGCCAAAACCCAAATGTGATTGTCCAGTTTTAAATAACATTGTTCTTCCTCATAGAACCGCATTAAATTCTAGTTCCAATTCTTCGGCCTCTCATGCTAATTATACATCTTCTGTAGTGCCTTTGGGCATAATTCCCCAATATGCATTTAAGTCTCATGACTTGGATGCACACTTAAAATTACTTAGTCTTATTCCGGATACACCCCCTGGCCTATCATCCGACTCATCCTTTTTTAATGATTCTATAGACATTACGATCTGTTCCATCAACCCTTCTAGTTCATTTGAATTAAGTCCCCATCCCACTGACTCTGCCTCACATGTCCCTTCCCATTCTGCCTCACATGTCCCTTCCCATACTACTTCTAATCCCGATGATTTGATTTTTTTCCCTGACCTTACTGTTCCTACCAGTCCTTTTTTAGGTCTTTCTGCTCACCTTACAATGCCTCCCATCACTCCAACCCTTCTTTCACAGGACAGCAATTTATTAACACCAAAATATCCAAAAACCCAGAGTATCAGTACTTACTTCCAAAAAATACAGAAAGTGTCATCAAAAAGGTAACTAGAACTAGATTTAGAGGTTGTAGAGGGGGTAGAAGCCGTCATAAAGACCATACCCCTATCACCAAAGAGAAAACACAGGCTGACAAGGTAAAAATCTTCAATATATCTAAATATATTTTTAATACTAATGAACTAAGCCTACTTTCTAAAGGGTTATCCTTTTGCCCCACTTCGTCTCCCGACGAATTTGAATTATTTATGGACCTTAATAAATTCCTGCGAAAATTGACCCTACTGCGCCATTTCTCAATCTCTCCCTTTGTGCCCCCTTCGGCTCCGACTCTATTGGATAGTACTATGCCTGTGAGAACTAATGTACAACCTAAAACTTGTTTTTATCCTCTCCACCATCGTGGCCCGGCAATAGAAACCTTTTCTAATTTGATTAATAACGAACTTAAGACTATAGAGCAATTTTCCTGTTGTTCTGATAATCTGTCTAGGTCTCAGCGTATAGCGTTGAAAAATCTACAAAAAAAGCCTGATTTGGTTATACGCTCTGCGGATAAAGGGGGGGGTATTGTGGTAGAAGATAGAGTAGAATACGTTAATGAAGCGTTGAGATTACTTTCCGACACATTATTCTATGAGAAATTAATTTGTAATCCAATTCCAAAATATGAGATCGAATATAAAACCCTTATGGAGTCTGCTTTTAATGATGATTTGTTATGTAAAAAAGAGAGGAGTTTTCTTACTGTCCCTTTCCCTGCTACTCCATTTATGTATCATCTTCCAAAGATACACAAATCTTTGTCCAATCCTACAGGTAGACCTATCATTTCAGGAATAGGGTCCCTTACTAACAATTTGTCCCATTTTATTGATATTCACTTCCAACCCTTTGTTTGGAAATTGCCTTCCTTCCTTAAAGACTCCACACACCTAATTAGGGATTTGTTTGAATTACAATCCATGTGTGATATATCTGATTTTAGTTTTTTAACTGCGGATGTGTCTTCCTTATATACGAATATTTCGCATGTACAGGGTATGGAAGCCATTTCTTCATTTATTTCATTAGACCCCCGCTTCTCTAATAAGCAGCTCAATTTTATTATTGAATGTATTGATTTTATTTTGACACATAATGCTTTTACATTTGATAACCAATTTTACAGACAGATTAAGGGTTGTGCAATGGGGTCGCCATTTGCACCCTCTTATGCAAACCTGTACATGGGTTGTTTTGAAGAATCTTATATTTTGAACGAAAACCAGTTTACAAACAATATCGTCCTTTACAAACGTTATATTGACGATTTGTTTTTTATTTGGAAGGGAGATGTATCTGCTGCTAATGCTTTTATAGATTTTTTAAATAACAATAGCTTTGGTCTCACATTTACACACATCTATTCATCAACTACTATTGATTTTTTGGATATAACGATAAAAAATACTGGGAGTCAATTTTCCACGAGTACCCATTTTAAAAGTGTTGATGTGAATGGCTACTTGGATTTCAAGAGTGCGCACTATACGCCTTGGTTGAAGAATGCCCCGTTTGGCCAATACCGCAGAATAAGGAAGAATTGTTCCGATGAACTTAGCTTTAATAGAGAGTGTGCAATCCTAAATAAAAGGTTTGTAGAAAAAGGTTTGCCTAGGAGCTTGATAAGGGGTGCGGAACTAAGAGCTAGGGGGATGACACAACGTGAATGCATTCAAACAGCACCTGTTAATATTGATGATAAAAAAAGAAAAATCCAGGGAGCATAATGTAAATTTTATTACCTCTTTTAATAAAGGTAGTAAACATATTAAGTCTATCCTCATGAGACATTGGCATATTCTAACAAGTGATCCTTTTTTAAAACTGATACTTCCTGTGAAACCGCTGATAACGTTCCGAAGAGCTAAAACATTGAGGAACTTAATAGCTCTCAGTAGACTACATAATAATAAAAAGAAGGTTTCTGTTTCAGTAATGGCAAAAAATTGTTCTTTTTCCTGCGGTCATACTAGATGTCTGTGTTGTGACAATATGTCCAAAAAAACTATGGAATTTGTCTCACTAAAAACTGGTGATAAATTTCCCATTAAAAATCATCTAGACTGTGGTAGTACCTATGTAGTCTATTTATTACACTGTACATGTAATTTACAGTATGTGGGCCGGACCACCCAAACACTGAGAAATCGTGTTAATAAACACAGATCCAATGTCAGGCAGGGTTTCCTTAAACATAGCGTGTCACGTCACTGTGCACTTAACTCCTTAACGCCGAAGGACGGATATATCCGTCCTCAGCAGCTGCTAGTTCGCGCAGGAGGACGGATATATCCGTCCTGTGATGGCGCGGGTACTGTCACTGTACCCACGCGATCAGCAGCAGGAGCACGGCTGTTATACTCAGCCTGGCTCCTGCTGCAACTGCTGGAATCGAAGCGCGCTTCGATTCCGGCAGTTTAACCCATTAAATGCCGCTGTCAATAGTGACAGCGGCATCTAATGTGTTTGACAGAGGGAGGGAGCTCCCTCTGTCACCTGATCGACGCCCTCGCAAACAAATTGCGGGTCGCCGTCGGGTTTCCATGACAGCCGGGGGTCTAACAAAGACCCCCAGGTCTGCCTTCAGCATCTGCCTGTTAGGCGATGCCAGAGGCATGACCTAACAGGTTGCCTGTCAGTTTTACACTGACAGGCAATAATGCTTTGGTATACTAAGTATACCAAAGCATTATATATGCGATCGGCACATCGCATAGTGAAGTCCCCTGATGGGACTTAAAAAAAAAAATGTCAATCAGTTAAATAAAGTTTGTAGAAAAAAAAAATAATAATTACAGTGAAAATCAAATAAAACTACTTTTTTTGCCCAAAAAGTGGTTTTATTCAGTAAAAGTGTCAAAACAAATCACACATACACATATATGGTATTCCCGTGATCGTAACAACTTGACCAATAAAATTAACACATTAATTAAACCGCCGGATGAACGGCGTCCAAAAAAAACAACGGCAAAATTCTCTCTTTTCTCCCATTCCCCCCATAAAAAATTAAATAAAAGTTAATCTATAAGTCCTATGTACTCCAAAATAGTACTAATGAAAACTACACATTGGCCCGCAAAAATCAAGCCCACATACGGCCACATCGACGGAAAAATAAAAAAATGACGGCTCTTGGAACGCGGCGATGCAAAAACAAGTAATTTTTTTCTAAAAGGGTTTTTATTGTGCAAACGTAGGAAAAACATATAAAACCTTTACATATTTGGTATCCCCGTAATAGTGCCGACCCATAGAATAAAGTGAACATGTTATTTACGCTGCATAGTACACGGCGTAAATTTATAACGTGAAAATTAATGCTGGAATAGCTGCTTATTTTCAATTCTCTCCTAAAATAAAGTTAATAAAAGTTAATCAATATATTGTAAGCATCTAAAAATGGTGCAATTACAAAATACAACTCGTCCCGCAAAAAACAAGCCCTTATACGGCTATGTCGACGGAATAAAAAAAAAGTTACGACTCTTGGAATGCGATCGTGAGAAAACAAAAAATAATCCTTGGTCATTAACGTGCAAAATGGCCCGGTCATTAAGGGGTTAAGCACGAGTGTAAATTTGAAAATATAGTTGTGACCCCAATTGAACAGATGTCAGTGGATGTGCCTAATAGATTTAATAGGCTTAAACAAAGAGAAAATTTCTGTATCTTTAAGCTTGAGACATTATATCCTAGTGGCCTGAATGACCTTACTGAAACGTCATTAGAATAACAAAGTACGACTACACAGAACGCGTTGTTATTATTTATTTATTTATTTAATTACATACTTCTCTTTTTGTAGCTTTAACATAAGTACTAAGGCGAAATACTATTATGAATATGTGTATATACACATATATATAGTCTCTTCGTTTATAATTTTTATTGTCGTAATTATAATATATAATATATCATAATCTTTTTACTTACGTTTTTGTAGTACTTCTGATCTTGTATCGCTCCCTTGTATGTGTTGTCCATATAATCTTGTAAGCTTTGCGTTCCATGTGCGGCTCAAGAGTCACTTGATGATAATGGTCCAGCTTGCGGTCCATTATGCGGTTCAGCAGCAAATATGTCCTTACTCGGCCACCGTACATTTTGTGTTACCTAGTTACCTAGGGACGCTTGTTGTGTTTTTGTCGCTATTGCGATAATCGTTGTTTTTTAACCAACTGTGTAGATCACTTCCTCCCGGTATTAATTGTTCATCTCCAGTCTGTAAGCTGTGAGTACCCATTTTATATGAAGTTTTATATGTTTTTTATGATTAATTCCTCATTTAAACAATCTTGTATTTAAACAACCTCGTTTCCAACTTTTATACTGTGGTTTTATACTGTGAGTATATTCTTTAACAAATGCAAGTTTTATCTATCATCTATGGTAATATATGTTATTATATATTCTTCTATATTTTATTAAGTATGTTCAGTATGTTGTCTTCCGCTGTGTTTGAAAAAAACGCTTTGCATAATGTGCTCTTTCTGACCCTTGACCCGCCCGTATTGGCGGTTCTTTGTTTGTGTTGCCAGCCAATTAGTCCTCACTTCCCATTGTATTTAAACGTGTGTGTATCGCAACATGTGTATTGGCCTGATGAAGACGCCAGTTCGGCGTTGAAACACGTAGCCCTGTCTTTTGCAATAAATACTTTAATTCAAGTCTGTTCTACCTCGACATCCTTACTAGCAGCGCCGTTGGTCCCTTTTGTCCTACTGCAATCAGCAGATCATACAGTGACTACAATACTGATTAGAGGCAGAACATTTACATTAAGTGACTCACCGGTGACATCTCAGATTCTAGTTCTTTTCCTCTCCCTCCGGTCCAGACATCTATGATGGATTTCTACCAGCCATGACTCATTTCTGCAGTTTTCCACTCAGATATCTTCAGCTTCTCACTTTTAAAACATTTCTGCACCTATAAACAAAGTTAAAATTCTCAACACCTCTAAATATAATAAAGCACCATACACTGCACCTCTAACTATAATAGCACCATACACTGAGTCCCTGATAATAATAGTACCATACACTGTGTCCCACACACGCACACACTGTGCCCCCTGTAGATAGTGACCCCAATAAAGCCTCTGTAGATAGTGCCCTACATAGAAGCCCCTGTTATCACAGTTCTCACCTGGTTTGTTTGTGGATCCTCTGTGTCGTCCTGGAGATGGTGCTAGTAACCCAGGGAAACGCTTGGCACAGCAGGTTTAGAGGCAGTCAGATGTATAGGCCAGAAGTCAGGACAGACAGCAGACGTCGTTACGGGTATCAATAGCAATAGGTCAAGGCAGGCGGCAGGCAAGGATAGTCAAGTTCAGGCAGAGGTCAAAAACTGGAAATCCAGACAAAGGCAGAAGGCAAGAAAACAGGGAACTCACGGGGAACTTGGTTGAACAAGCAAGGATTGAGAGGAAGGAGGATCCTTAAATAGGAAGTCCAGGAATTTTGGTAGGCGCTGGACCTTTAAGAAGGAATGAGTCAGCGCGCACACGCCCTCTAGTGGCTGCAGCCACACATTGTGGATGACGGTCGTGGAGAGAGGTGAGAGATGCAGTTACCGGACGACGCCCAGAGCCTGCAGAGTGTCCGGATCGGGTAAGTGGAGCTCAGGACGAGCATGAGGAAATGGTGGGTGCAGGAACCAGAGCTGAGACCACGGAAGAGGCGGGGAATGGCGCGGCAGCCATTACACCTGTAGATAGTGTCCCACATACAGCCCTCTGTAGACAGTGCCCATATATGGACTCCAGAGAGCCACTGAGCCACCGTGCTGCCCTAATATAGTTTCCCCTATAGATAGTGCTCCACGTATAGCCCACCTCTGTAGACATTGTCTCACATAAAACCCACCCCTGTAGATAGTGTCCTACATATAGCCACCCTGTTGCTAGTGCCCCACAGGTAACCCACCCCTGTATATAGTGTCCCACATATAGCCCACCCCTATAGAAAGTACCCTAACAAATAGCTCCCCTATAGATAGTGCTCTACATATAGCCCACCCCTGTATAGTGTCTCACATATAGCTCTCCCTGTATATAGTGCCCCACATATAGACCCACCTGTAGGTAGTGCCCCACATCCCCACATATAGACCCCCCCACTAGATAGTGGTCCACATATAGACCCTCCTGTATATAGTAGCCCACATCCCCACATATAGACCCCCCCTGTAGATTGCGTCCCACATCCCCACATACAGACCACCCTTGCAGCTAGTTCCCCAACTTCCCCAACTTCCCCACATATAGACCCCCCTGTATATAGTGGCCCACATATAGATGACCCCCCCTGTAGATAGAGCCCCCACTATATATAATGCCACTCACAGTTTTATGAGGAAAAAACAAACAAAAAACTTGACATACTCACATGATCCCGTTCCCACGCTGTGGCAGGTCTGCTGGAGCTGAATGAGCGTCATCCAATGACGCTGATTGGCGGGGCAGAATTACTTGCCCCGTCAATCAGCTCCTTTCAAGCATGGAAGCGGCGTGATGACATCATTGCGCCGCTAACCAATCAGCGTCCTTGTAAGACGCTGAATGGTCGGACACGGAACATGGCCGGCCATTCAGCGCTAATGCATGTATTTGGCTGTCGCTAGCACCGGGGCCCCCTCTGGTGCTAGCGACACCTACAGGCATGAGAGGGCCTGTGTCGCTCGGCCCATACTTGTTGGAGGCTCGGCGACGCAGGCCCCGTAGTTGTGGCGCTACCGCTGTAGCAGCCATAACGGCTGCTAGTTGTGCCACCGGGCATATGGGGGGCGTGTCAGCTGGCGGCATGGGCCCCCTCATGCCACGGGCCACATAGCATCCGCTACAGCTGCTACCGTGGTAAAAAATGGTGTGTAGAAAAGGCAGATCCAGCACTCGAATATTAAAATTCCAATTTTATTTAGGTCATTTTTAAAACCAAGGATAAAACAAAAATCCCGGGACCACGCTTACGCGTTTCAGACCGCTAGGGTCCTTAATCATAGTCGACACAGGATTAGTTCAGGAGTATCTACAAGCACCCACAGCGTTTGGATTAATTACATATTCTTTGCATCAGTCAAGCATCATGAAAAACGCATTGGAAAACGCAACCATAGCGTGGTGGTTATGAGGTGAGCGAAACTTTTAGTAAAAAAATTTTTTATGCTACCGTGGTAGTTATGCCACGGATGAGAGGAGGAGGAGAAGGGTGGACTGTGGCTGATAGCATTCACTGCTGGTACTCTTTTAATTGAAAAATATAAAACTTTAGTAGCGGCGCTACCGCTGTAGCAGCCATAACGTCTACTAGCAGTGGCACCAGGCATATGGCGGGGCATGTCAGCTGGCGGCACGGGCCCCCTCAAGCCACTACGGCTGCTACCGCAGTAGTTACGCCTCCATTTTTTATTCTTGCACTCCTCCCATTCTGCCCTGGGTGATTTTAATTAGTTTAATGCTGACCTTACAGAGGTCGCCTTGTCGTGGCAGGTGGGCAAACACTTTTTGATCAAAATGTGCACTAAGAACCTCCCTATTGTAAGTAGATTTAGCAGTAATGCATATTTATTTATATTTAGTGGTCTAGGTTGCATAGGTGTTCGCAGTGTGCTGTCAGCATTTTTGTGTCTGCTGTAAATTTGCAGTCTCAGGTGTTCTTGCACCCGCATACACATTTTATTGGAATGTGCTGTTCAAACTTTTGTGTTATATATATATATATTTTTAAAAATACAGGCAGCACTCAAAAAGTTGTAGCAAAATTTGAAAAGGTGCTTTATTCCATCAATCCAATACAGCAACGTTTCAGCTTTTCAATAGAGCCTTTTTCAGCTTGAAGAGCTGAAACGTTGCTGTATTGGATTGATGGAATAAAGCACCTTTTCTAATTTTGCTACAACTTTGAGTGCTGCCTGTTTTTTGAAAAATATATACCTTGGGAGACTGTGGCCGTATCCCTGGCCAGCTTGCACCCTCATTTTAATGAGACCTGGATTGTGCGGTTGATTTTTTTTGTGTATAGTTCTATTTATAAATATAGTCGTCCAAGTATAGGCAGCACTCCAAGTCACAGTGAAAAAATTGCCTTTTTATTAGCCCTTGTGCAACGTTTCGGCTCTTACATGTAGAGCCTTTTTCAAGCATCATGCTTGAAAAAGGCTCCACATGTAAGAGCCGAAACGTTGCACAAGGGCTAATAAAAAGGCAATTTTTTCACTGTGACTTGGAGTGCTGCCTATACTTGGACGACTATAGGAGGCTTGGAGCTGTGATCGAGCTCCTAGGGCATGCTCCCACCCATAATTTTGACTGGTGCTGCTGGACGGTGGACTTTCTATATATAAATATATATATATTTTTTTATTATATTCTACCCTTATACTTAGGATATAAGTATAAGGGTAGAAGAGACAAATAGTATAATGCCTCATACACACGACTGTGTGTGCCGTCCGAGTCCCATTAGTGATCCGAGAAAATATAGGACATGGTCTATGTTTCCTCGGATCAGAGACTCAGACGATTTTTAACGGACCCGATTCACCCACTAAAGTGAATGGGTCTGTAAAGGCTGTCGGGTGCCACTTGGATGCCGTCAAAAACATCCCGAATGGCACAACGGTCGTGTGCAAGAGATTGACAGAATGTGTGTGACTAAATTTAGTTTAGATTAAGTCAATTTAAAAGTAATTGTTGCTTGGGGTGCGGAGTTTATTTTTGTTTTTCCCCTACAACGGTATGTTGATTTTAGATCCCCATCAAACACAATGAACTGCATTGCTGCCAATGCCACCCAGTGTACATCGTGTGCCGTGTATGCTCTCGTTGAACAGCCATTTGAGGGACCTTACTGCTGTGCAGGGTGTGTGAGAATTACCCATTTGGAAGCCCAGATTGTGGATCTAAGTGAACAACTTTCAACACTGCGGGCAATTGACAACACAGAGAAGATTTTTGCTCACTGAGTTAATACTCACAGGGGAGGATGGTAGCATGGAGGTTCAGGCTGTTGAGGTAGCTATCTGGGTAACAGTTAGAAGGCGGGGTAGAGATAAGAGTGTCAGGGACACTAGTCCTATTCTGGAACACCACAATAAGTTTGTCAAGTTGGCGAATGAGGAGGAGGACGTCAGTTCAGGGGTAGAACTGATACAGCAAGACACCTCCTCTAACAACCAGGGCAATATCGGCTCCAGTGAGGAGAATGGAAGCATAGGAAAGACTAAACAGGTCCTGGTAGTGGGAGACCCTATGATTAGGGGAACAGATAGGGCAATCTGTCACAAAGACCGGGAAACAGTTTGCAGTATTCCGGGTGCTTGGGTTCGGCATATCACGGATCGGGTTGAGAGATTATTGGGAGGGGCTGGCGAAGACCCAGCAGTCATGGTGCACATTGGCACAAATTACAAAGTTAGAGGTAGGTAGAAAGTCAGGACAAGAGCCTCAAATGTAGTATTTTCAGAAATACTACCTGTACCACGTGCCACACCGGAAAAACATCGGGAGATTAGGGAGTTGAAAAAGCGACTAAAGAATTGGTGCAGGAAAGAGGGGTTTGGGTTCTTGGAGAACTGGGTCGACTTCTCTGTTGGCTATAGACTCTACGGTAGGGAAGGGCTGCATCTGGGAAGGGTGCAGCTGTGTTGAGGAAAAATATGGCTAGGAGGTTGGAGGTATGTTTAAACTAGGGAATGGGGAGGGCAATTACTGATTAGAAGGGGTGGACAGCATAGCTAATGAGCTGGGGCTGAGAAATGAACATAGGGGTGGAGTAGAAGAATGGGTTAGAAAAGATAATAGGAATAAGAAGAAACGTGTTACAGATAAAACATATAAAGTGCATGTATTCCAATGCCAGAAGTCTCAATAACAAGATTGAGGAATTAGACTTGATAATGCTGGAGGAGAATTGTGACATAGTGGGTTATTGAGACATGGCTCGATGATAGCTATGACTGGGCTGTTAATTTTCAGGGTTTCAATCTTTTTAGGAATGATTGTACAAATAAGAAAGGGGCAGGGGGTTGCTTATATGTAAATTCCTGCCTAAAACCCATACTGCGTGATGATGTGAGGGAAATGATCATGTTGAGTACCTATGAGTGGAAATAAGGCGAGGGAGAAAGAATAATAAAATACTGATATGAGTTGTTTGTTTTTTTATAATAGTCCCCAAGTATAATGGAAGAAGCAGAAAATCAAGTAATAAAGCAAATAGATGAGGCAGCAAATCATAATGAAGTCATTATTATCGGGGACTTCAACGACCCTGATATAAACTGGGAGGCAGAAACCTGCAGGTCCAACAAAGGAAACAGTTTCTTGCCAATAATTAAAGACAATTAACTCTTACATCTGGTGCAGGAAACAACGAGAGGGGGGTCACCTCTAGGCCGAATTTTAACCAATAGGCCGGACAGGATACCCCTTGAAAAAGCCATCCACGCGAAACGCGCGTCGGGATCTCTCCGCACTTGGAAAGTTACCGAATCACAGGAACCATATGGGTTAGTAATATCACTTGCTGTGCCCTATATTGATCTATCTATCTCTTATAGCTATATCTATACTCTGGGAAGATCTGTGTGCCCTATTTAGGCTTAGGTATTTTTGAGCGTATTGCTCGAGGCTCTGTATACATGTAAGCACCACTGCTGTTACTGCTGATGTTCATTTTATACTTTGCTTCTTATAATGTTGCTATGAGCCTGGCTGTACTTACGATGTGATCTACTTAGATACCTTATTTTGGCTTCTGGCTTTTATTACCATTCACTGTTACTTACCTTTGCCTCAGTAACAGTTCACACCTTATCTTCTGTTGGAAGGGTTTTCTCTTCCTTTCACTGTGCTATATAGGAGTGGTTCCTCTGTGTTCTCCTATGTTATTTAGGAGGTGTACAGTTGTCTGATTTGTAGTCTATTTTTAAACTATATGTAATTTGTATTGTCCAAATAAAATTTATTTTTCTATGCCATTGGCAAACTATATTCTAATAGTGCAGGACTCCTTTTTCTCTGTGTTTTCCTAATATATTTTGGAGTTTCTATTCTGATACTAGGGAGGTCTAAATCCGCACTCGCTGGTGACCTAACCATTATAACATTTTTCCTGTTGAGACATATGTTTATATTAGGATATCAACAGTACAGGTTGGTGTTCACCTAGGTAATAGTGACTACAACATAATAAGTTTTCATGTATCCTTTAATAAAATGTTTTCATGGGCTAAGGGATGAATGTAAGGGCATAAACTGGGACAATGTGCTCAAAAAGAAAAATACACAAACTAAATGGGACATTTTTAAAAGCCTCTTAAATGGGTCCTGTGAAAAAAACCATACCTTATGGGAATAAACAAGATAGAAACCGATGTGGTAGAATAGAACAGTAAGGCTATGTTCACACGCCTAACAAAAGACGGCTGAAAATACGGAGCTGTTTTCAAGGGAAAACAGTTTCTGATGTTCAGCCATTTTTTAAGCAACATGCGTTTTTTCCAGCGTTTTTTCTGGCCGTTTTTGGAGCTGTTTTCCTATTGAGTCAATTAAAAACTGCTCCAAAAATGGCTCAAGAAGTGACATGCACTTCTTTTTACGAGGCATGTTTTTTACGCGGACGTTTTAAAAAATCAATGGGCAGATATTTGAAGGCGTTCAGCCCCCGCATTTTTAGCCGTATTTTGGGGCATTTACGGCCCGAAAAATGGCTGAAAATAGGTTGTGTGAACATACCCTGAGGGTGGGGCAATAAATGATAAAAGGAAAGAGTTTTTAGCAGGATGGTAGTGACGAGGCATTAAATAATTATAAAGAAATAAGTAGTTGTAGAAAAGACAAATAAAGGCAGCAAAGATTAAAACAGAGAGACTCGTTGCCAAAGAAAGTAGAAAATATTATTTATGTATTTGAAAAATTTAAAAACTGAAAACTGAAAGTATCTGAATACAATCTGAGCGCATCTGAGATTATGTTACTAGAAAAGGGGCTTTCTTTTGTCCCCACAGTGAAGTTCGATTCATTTACCTGGATAAAAGACCTAAATTTGTTTGCTCGTAAGCTTAAATGGATTAAATTCTTCAAACACCACAACCGGAAAAAAATGCATGGAAATGGGTTTGGAAGAATCGGATATGGAAGGTCTTGAGGCCCTAGAGGGGTTACTAGAGGAATCTGGTAGAACCCCAGGTCTAGGCCCATTTACCAATCTTAAGATGAAGAGTAGGAAGCTGCCACCTATAGGAGACTTTACCAATGTGGATTTATTTGTAGACATGGTGGGAGACGAGATTAAAAGTCTTAGTCAGGATATGAGGGGTATAGACAACAATTTGTCTTGGTCCGAACGATCAGCTCTGACCACTTTGGAGAAAAAACAAAACATTGTTCTGAAAGCATCCGATAAGGGTGGGAACATCGTGGTCATGAGCAGAGATGACTATAAGAAAATGTGTGAGGACATTTTACTCAATCCTGACTGTTACACCATTTTAAAGGACAATCCCACAGCACTGTTCAAGAAGGAGCTTCTGGGCATTTTGAGCGATGCAAAGAGCAGATCCTTGATCAGTGCTAGTGAGTTTGGTTTCCTGTTCCCACAGTTTCCCATCATGGCATGTTTTTATAGCCTGCCCAAAATCCACAAAGGGTATTCCCCCTTACGTGGCAGACCTATTGTTTCAGGCATTAACAACTTAACCCAGAACGTGAGTACATATGTAGATCAGGTGTTGCGTCCGTTTGTTTTGGGTCTTACATCATATGTACGTGACACCATGGATGTTCTGAAACAAATTGAAGGTATTACTTTGGAACATAACACATTGTTGGCTAGCCTGGATGTTGAGGCGTTGTACTCGTCCATTCCACACAAACTAGGGTGTGAGGCGGTTGAATACTTCCTTAGATCTAGGGGCACTCAGTTTGTAGCCCACAACCAGTTTGTTTTGCAGCTACTACATTTTGTTCTTGAAAAAAATATATTTATCTTTGAAGATAAGATCTTTCACCAGCAATGTGGCACAGCAATGGGGAGTCCTACTGCTCCCACCTATGCAAATTTATTTCTTGGCTGGTGGGAGGAGACAATTGTTTTTGGGGACAAATTTGCCAAATGGACCTCGTCAATTGGAATATGGATTAGATATATTGATGACGTGCTGCTGTTCTGGAACTCAACAGCTGAGGAGTTCAAGAGTTTTGTAGCAGCCCTCAACACCAATAATATAGGGCTTAGGTTCACGTGCGAGATTAGTGATCAAGAACTGTCCTTTCTAGATTTAAAAATTATAAAAACAATGGAAGGCACAATCCGCACCAAGGTACACCGGAAGGAAACAGCAACCAACAGTTTCTTACAATGGAACAGTTGTCATCCCTATTCCCTCAAACGTGGCATTCCAAAAGGCCAATTTATGAGAGTACGCCGGAATTGTAGCTCCATGGGTGATTTTGAGAGTCAGGCACAGGAGCTCAAAATCAGATTGAAGGACAGAGGTTTCCCCATGGGTGTAATCAGGAAGGCCTATGAGGGAGCGAGGGACGCAGACAGGCAAAGTCTCCTTGTTCCTAAAAAACGTAAAGAAGAACGAGTTACAAGACTCATAGGTACTTATGATTCGAAACAAAATGACATCATGCAAATCCTTAAAAGGTACTGGCGTATTCTCAGTGCAGATACAGATTTGGCAGACCAGATCACACAATGGCCCTCAGTTACGTATCGGAGAGGGAAGAACATTAGGGATAGAGTCATGCATAGTTGTTTTGACCCTATTATACCGAGGGGCACATGGCTGGATAGACAAACACCAGGTACATATAGATGTGGTAGCTGCAAGGCCTGCGACTTCATCCTCAAAGGGAACAGATTTACGAGTGTCACAACACAAGAGGAGTACGACATTCGTGATTTTGTTAACTGCAAAACAGCGGGGGTGGTTTACCTTATCACATGTCCATGCCCCCTTAATTATGTGGGCAAAACGGTGCGACAATTTCGGCGCCGGATAAGGGAACATGTTGGAGATATTGTCCATGCTAGGGATACCCCGATATCGAAACACGTACATGCTAAACACCAGGGTCGTGCAGAATGTTTAAAGTTTCAAGCAATTGAACTTATTAGACCTCCAAAAAGAGGAGGCGATTGGGACAACCTAATTCTACGCAAGGAAGCCCAATGGATCCACAGACTGGCATGTATACAACCAGCGGGTCTAAACGAGCAGGCAAATTACACGTGCTTTATTTAACATGCAATATCATCCATCTTTAAGCAGCCGGGCTAATATTTGGTTGCTTTAACGGGTGGGTGGGTGTTCTGCATAGTGCACTCTGATTGATATGGCCCATCTGGCTAGGTCGTGTACAACAGGTTTTTAATCCAAATTCCGTAATGTGAGGGACACCGCATTCATCTATCTAATATGTGTTTACAACAAAAGAGTTGTTTTGAGGTAGTCCACTTGCGGTGGGTAACTGTCCCGCAAGATATACCCCATATTCTATATCGTTCTGCTCTTACCTTGCTTTTTCTTGGCAGCATGGGCGATACGTCCGTGGCTTCCACTGCGCCTGCGTGTTCGTTCAGATGCGGTCGATGATGATTCTTGGCTATCAGCTGACGGCCGGGAGTCACATGGACAGGTGTCACGAATTCAGGGGGCGCTGTGATTGGTTAGTTCGTACAGCGCCGCCAAGAACGAGGGGTGGAGTTTGGTGCTTATAGCAACTCAGTGCCCAAAATGAAGTATGCCGCTGACATCGACGCGAGCATCCTTCCGTGATGCGCAGCAGAATATCTGCTGTCGAATATTTTTATCGCTGGTAATCAGGCCAGAGTGACCAAGATACAGACCCCTGAGGATGAGTATTTGAAACGCGTAGGGTCGTTTTTGTATATGGGATTGTTGCATAGGGGACAGTAGCATTGTGGTGGACCCAGCGCTAGGAGATTCCGGTGTTGATCACGGACCCTGGTGTGTTCTTGGGGCTCGTACTATTGTTGTGCCCAGGTTAAATGCGGATTCCGGTGAATATCGTTATAAACACTGAGATATACTTATCTAAATGATTCAGTGTTTACTGTTTAATACATTTTTAATATACACGGTGGGGCTTTTTTCACAGTGGTGTGTTACCCCTGTTTTTAGCGAGTTACTATAATAAAAGGTATATTTTACTCAAATGTCACTTCAGTGAATTTCTGAAAGTATTGGCCCTCTAAAAATAATCTGGGTATAAGGTCCGGCTCAGACAGAGTTTTTGGCAGGCAGAAAATTCTGCCTGGAAAAATCAGCTCAGTTTTTTTTAAGTGGTTTTGCGCCACAGCCATTTTGTGACGCGTTTTTTGACTCTTCAACAGTCAAAGGAAAAAAGCGCGACCGTTTTTTGCCATTAAACGCATCAAAAAATACGTAAAAAAATGCTGCGTCCGTTCGCTGTGTTTTTTTCCGTCTCCCATTGATTTCAATGGGGTTTTTGATACGGAAAATGCCTCAAGAAAGGGCATGTTGCTTCTTGTTTATTTTCGGTCACGGGGAGTAAAAAAACGCCCCCACCTCCCATTGATATCAATGGGAGGCAATTTCGGTCGTTTTTTGCCACGGTTTCCGTGGCAAAAACCGTGGCAGAAAACTCTGTGTGAAAAGGGCCGAATGGTGGCAGAGGATGAGGAAAAGTCCAATCTACTAAACACCTTTTTCTCTACCTTATTTACACATGAATATCCAACGTCAGACAACACGATTAGGGATAAAGTAAATTCTCCATTAAATGTCATCTGCTTAACCCAACAAGAAGTGCAGCGCCGCCTTAAAAACACTAAAATAGACAGAACACTGGGTCCAGATGGTATACGATCCCGAGTTCTGCATGAATACCGTGATAGACAGACCCTTATTTCTGATATTTAAGGATTCTATCATGATTGGGTCTGTTCAACAGGACTGGCGCATAGCAAATGTGGTGCCAATATTCAAATTCAATATTCATTTGGTACATTCATTTAGTGTTTGTTTGTGAAAAACACCAAAATGTAGTGAAAAATTGCAAAAATTTGCATTTTTCTAAATTTGAATGTATCTGCTTGTAAGATAGGCAGTTATAACACACAAAATTGTTGCTAATTAACATCCCCCACATGTCTACTTTTGATTGGGATATTTCAAAAGGCTATTTGTTCAGGGACCAGTTCAGATGTGAAGTGGTTTTTAGGGCCTTATATATTAGAAACCCCCAATAAGTCACCCCATTTTAAAAACTTCACTGCTCAAAGTATTCAAAACAGCATTTAGAAAGTCTCTTAACCCTTTTAGACGTTTCACATTAAAGCAAAGTAGAGGTGAAATTTACAAATTACATTTTTTTTTGCTGCAGAAATTTATTTTTTATCTTTTTTTTTTGTAATGCAGAAAGTTTCAGAAGAGAAATGCAGCGCAATATTTATTTCCCAGGTTCTGCAGTTTTATGGAAATATTCCACATGTGGCCCCAGTGTGCTTATGGACTGAAACACAGGCCTCAAAAGCAAAGGGGCACCTAGTGGATTTAGGACCTCTATTTGATTAGAATATATTTTAGGCACCATGTCAGGTTTGAAGGGAACTTGCAGTGCCAAAACAGTGGAAATCCCCCAAAAGTTACCCCATTTGGGAAACTACACCCCTGAAGGAAATTATCTAGGGGTATAGTAAGCATTTTGACCCTACAGGTTTATTGCAGAAATTATTGGAAGTAGGCCGTGAAAATGAAAATCTACATTCTTTCAAATAAAATGTAGGTTTAGCTAATTTGTTCTAATTTCCACAAGGACTAAGGGAGAAAAAGCACCGCAACATTTGAAAAGCAATTTCTCCCGAGTACAATAGCCCACATGTGGTCATAAACGTCTGTTTGGACACACAACAGGGCTTAGAAGGGAAAGAGCACCATTTGGCTCTTGGAGCTCAAATTTAGCAGGAATGGTTTGCGGAGGCCATGTCGTATTTGCAAAGCCCCTGAGGGACCAAAACTGTGAAAACGCCCAAAAAGTGACTCCATTTAGGAAACTACACACTTTGAGGAATTAATCAAGGGGTATAGTTAGCATTTTGACCCCCATAGGTGTTTCACAGTTTTTATTAGAATTGATCAGTGAAAATAAAAACAATCCTTTTTCTTCAATAAGATGTAGCTTTAGCTCAACATTTTTGATTTTCTCAACAAATAAAGGATAAAAAGAACCCTAACATTTGTAAAGCAACTTCTCTGGAGTACGGAAATACCCCATATGTGGTTATAAACTGCTGTTTGGGCACACGGCAGAGATCAGAAGAGAAGGAGCACCATTTGGCTTTTGGAGCAACGATTTTGCTGGATTGGTTTCTTGACACCATGTCGCTTTTGCAAAGCCCCTCCAGTACAGTGGAAACTACCAAAAAGTGACCCCATTTTGGAAACTACACCCCTCAAGGTATTCACCTAGGGGTGTGTAGTGGGCATGTTTACTCCACAGGTGTTTTGCAGAAGTTTTGTGTGCACTCGATTTTGCAGAGTGAAAATAGTGTTTTTTTCCATAGATATAGCAATACTCTTTAATTATTATGCTGTGTTTCCCGGTTTTAGAATCACCCTACATGGTGCCCTAATCTTTTGCCTGGACATTCGACAGTGCTGAGTAGTGAAAGAGTACCATGTGAAATTGAAGCCTAATTTGGCGACTTACAATTGTAGAGGTTCTGATGTGAAATAAAAGAAACCCCTGAGAAGTGACCCCATTTTGAAAACAACACCCCTCAAGGCATTTATTAAGGGGTGTAGTAAGCATTTTCACCCCACAGGTCTTTTCCATAAAAGATTGCGCTGCGGATGGTGCAAAGTAAAAATTCAAATTTTTCCCTAGATGTGCCATTTCAGTGGCAAATATGTCATGCCCAGCTTATGCCACTGGAGACACACACCCCAAAAATTGTTAAAAGGGTTCTCCCGGGTATGGTGATGCCAGGGGCGTAACTAGAAGACTGGGCCCCATAGCAAACTTTTGACTGAGGCCCCCCCTCCCCTGGGTGTCACACAACCCCCCCTTGTAGATAGTGCCTTTATTACAGCCCCCCCTGTAGATAATGCCATACATCCCCATGTAGATAACGCCATACAGCCCCCTCTGTAGATAGCGCCATACAGCCCCCCTGTAGATAGTGTCACACATCCCCCTGTAGATAACGCCATACAGCCCCCCTGTAGATAACGCCATACAGCCCCCTGTAGATAACGCCATACAGCCCCCTCTGTAGATAGCGCCATACAGCCCCCTGTAGATAACGCCATACAGCCCCCTGTGTAGATATCTACAGAGGGGGCTGTATGACATTATCTACAGGGGGGACTCTGGCGTTCTCTACAGTGGGGGCTGTATGGCGCTATCTACAGAGGGGGATGTATGGCGTTATCTACAGAGGGGGATGTATGGCGTTATCTACAGGGGGGGATGTATGGCGTTATCTACAGGGGGGGCTGTATGGCGTTATCTACAGGGGGGCTGTATGGCGTTATCTATAGGGGTGGGTATGTATGGCGTTATCTAAAGTGGGGTCTGTATGGCGTTATCTACAGAGGGGGCTGTATGGCGTTACCTACAGAGGGGGCTGTATGGCGTTATCTACAGAGGGGGCTGTATGGCGTTATCTACAGTGGGGGTTGTATGGCGTTACCTACAGGGGGGCTGTATGGCGTTCTCTACAGGGGGGTGTATAGCGTTATCTACAGGGGGCTGTATGGCATTATCTACAGGGGGGGCTGTATGGCGTTATCTACAGGGGGGGCTGTATGGCGTTACCTACAGGGGGGGCTGTATGGCGTTACCTACAGGGGGGCTGTATGGCGTTACCTACAGGGGGGGCTGTATGGCGTTATCTACAGCCCCCCTGTAGAGAACACCATACAGCCCCCCCTGTAGGGAACGCCATAAAGCCCCCCCCTGTAGGGAACGCCATACAGCCCCCTGTAGGGAACGCCATACAGCCCCCTGTAGGGAACGCCATATAGCCCCCCTGTAGGGAACGCCATACAGCCCCCCTGTAGAGAACGCCATACAGCCCCCCTCTGTAGGTAACGCCATACAGCCCCCCCTGTAGGGAACGCCATACAGCGTCCCCCCTCCCAAAAAAATGCGACCTACAGTGTGTCCTACAAAAGACATGTATCCCCTATCCACAGGTCCCCCGAAGTTCTCCATGACTAACCTCTGACTTCCGGCGTCTGCGCAGCTCAATAAAAATGAAAGGAGCGCTGGTCACGCATGCGCACAAGCGCGACCGGCGCTCCATTCATTTCTACGGAGCTGCCGACACAGACCCCGGAAGTGCGAGGTTTGTGATGGAGAACTTCAGGGGACTTTCGGTCCCCCGTTCTCCCTATCAATGCCAGCGATCACACATGTATCCCCTGTCCTGTGGATAGGGGATACATGTCTTTTGTTTAATAGCAGAGCGGGGAGATACCTCCCTGCTCTGCCGTAGTGTTCAGTGGCGTCGCGCTGTAGCAGCCATAGCGGCTGCTAGCGGAGCCTCCGGCCACGGTGGGGGCCCGTGCCGGCGGGCGACACGGGCCCCCTCATGCCACGGGCCCCATAGCGGCCGCTACGGCGGTAGTCACGCCACTGGGTGATGCCATATATGTGAAAGTAAACGGATGTTTGGTCACGCTGTACGGATCAGAAGGGAGGGAGCACCATTTGGCTTTTGATGCATAGATTTTGCTTGGTAGTAGTTTTGTTTGGAGTTTTAATCGCATTTTAATTTATAATGTGGGGGTACATGTAAGATGGGCAGAGTACATCAGGGGTATAGTCAGTTGGTATAATAATGGGGTAAAAAAAAACAATACAAAAATCCATAGATATTTGTTACACTGTGAAGCAATCCTTTCTGCACAGGCCAGTATCGCAATGATAAATGGTGCCATTTCTTATTCCCCTTTTGGCCCACACTCTACATCTTTGCAGTTTGGGGAATTTTGCTGGGAAGTGTTGTCCTCTTCCATAATGGAAGAGCAGGAGGCCATTGTTAGGTCTCCTGTTCCCATAGTAGCAGTGGACAGCCCTGTGATTGCAGGGCAGAGCTGCCAATCTGCTGCAAACCACAAAGATGCAGCTATCGCTTTCGATCGCTGCATCTTAGGGATTAATGGCAGGGATCGTAGATAGTTCTGGTTCCTACCATTACATGTGGTTTTCAGCGGTAACATACAGCTGACATCCATCGTTGATGATGCCGATTCATCTCCTGAGCCGGCACCAACTTGCCGACGGCTATGGAAGCCTTCTAGGCCCGCCTCCGGATGGAGGCTGGAAGTTTTCTGTACTAGGCAGACCGGAAGGCCACTATTAGGCCTCCAGTAGCCATTGCAGCCACCGGCACCCCGGCGATTTAATTGCTGGGGTGCAGATGAGAAGCAAACAGTTGCCAATGTCATAGTTACTCTCAGTGGGCGAGAACTTCCTGGAGAAGTAGGCGCTTGGCTCGGGTTTAGCCTCCGGGCAGATTCTAGGAAAACCAGATTCTTGTGGCCGGTAAGGACAGTTACCTGGTGCCTAGACCCCTTCAGGAAGTGGCGCCACTCTTCAAATGCCCATTTAATGGCTAAGAGTTCGCGGTTGCCAATATCATAGTTACTCTCAGTGGGCGAAAACTTCCTGGAGTAGTAGGCACAGGGACGGAGATGGATGAGGGACCTGGTACTCTGGGACAAGACAGCACCCACTCCCACCTCGGAGGCGTCAACATCCACGATGAATGGCTCCATTTGGTTAGGCAATTAGCTTCTCCTTCCCAGGATTCTTTTGCTATGGATAATGAGTAGCATAATCCATAATAACTAAAATATGCTGGTGGCCTTGTGACGATTTTATAATAGGCCCTACCAGGTCCATTGCTATTCGCTCAAATGGCACCTCAATAGTTGGTAGAGGCACCAAGGGACTACGATAGTGTGGTCTGGGAGCCGAAATCTGACACTCAGGGCAGGAATCACAATAATTTTTCACATCTTTGTGAACCCCAGGCCCAAAAAATTTTTGTAGGATTTTCTCAGTGTTTTTTTCAACTCCCAAATGTCCCCCCATAATGTGGCCATGAGCAAGATCTAACACAGTTGTTCTAAATGCTTTAGGGACCACTAATTGTTCCAAAAGATCTTCTCCCTTTTTTACCACCTGATACAACAGGTCTCTTTTTATAGCCATGTAGGGAAAAGAAAATCTAGTATCTGGCTCCACCAGTTCCTCATCAATAACCTTCACATTTTCCCTGGCTCTCATTAGGGTAGGATCTTTTAACTGCTCAGCACCAAAGAGATCTTTTCTCACTTCAAGATCAGGCATATTGTCAGTGAGGGGGTCTTCTCTCTCTGGATTGCTCTGACTCTCTGTAGGGACAGTATCAATATGGTCGGCTTCCTCAGAGTCTCCAGCCATGACAGAAAATGGAAAAGTTTGTGTCTACCGCAGCCACTCCCACAGGCATATATACTTCTGTACTAACGTAATCCCTAAAATTTTTGTCCTCATATACAGGCAGTGTAATAGTAATTCTATTTTCCCACAACTTCCAGAAATGTGGGAAATCTCGCCCCACAATGACATCATGCATTAACAATCATACTAAACCCACCGTGAACTTTACTGCACCAAACTGGGTGTTTATGTCCACCATAGCAGTGTGATAATCACGGGCATCCCCATGTATGGAAATTACATTGATGGTCTTATCCTGCCATTTTCTGGGGTTTACTAAATCAGACTTTTCCAAAGCCACCAAACTGCCTGAATCTAATAATGAATTTACATCTTTACCTTCCACAGAAATAGTGCACATTTGTTTCTCACCAGCTACATTAGGCAATGCAGTACATGCTGGCCGAGCATACAAAGACAAACGACGGTTTATATATGCATCATCACATTGCATAGGTTCATCAGTCATTGGGCAATTAGCAATCACATGACCTGGCATATGACATCTAAAGCATCTTATTAAGTCTTTACTAAGTCGCTTATAAGCCACAGACCTACCTGGCACAGTTTGCCAGTCTCTAGACCCTTTAGTCTCTCCAGAAGTAGGCACAATTCTATCAGATCTGCCAGCCCCCTTTTCCCTTAGAATAGTGTTACCAGGTAACCCTGTAGTTCTCCGCTGTGGGGCTAGGGTGCGCTGTGGCAGATTCATCAGCTCCTCGGCTGCTGTGTACCTCTCCACCATCTCTACTAGCTGGTCAGCATTTTTGGGATCCCCATGGCTTACCCACTTGCGTAAGGTAACAGGCAGGGACCTTAAGTATTGATCCATTACCACCCGTTCCACCATCTGTGGACCTGTCAGGAGGTCGTGCATTTGAGAGCGAGGAGGTTTGTCCATTTGGTAGGCCCAGTTGTGCACACGCTGTGCACGGACGGAAACTGTAACTCCCAGTCTGGTTAAAATGTCCTTTTGTCAGCTTGTCAGTTTATGGCATCCTGGTTATCCAAGTCAAAGTATGCCTTCTGCGGTGCCCCTGAAAGGAACGGTGCCACAAGTCCTGTCCACTGTTCCTTTGGCCAACCCTCTCATTCAGCGGTACTTTCAAATGTTGTTTAGTATGCTTCCACGTCATCTGCTGCCATCATCTTTTGCAAAAAATGGCTAGCTCTTATTGATGTAGAACTGGCACCTGCTACACCTGGAACCCTTTCAACCACACTGGTTAGTTGCTGCACAACACCTTTTAAAGTATCCCGGTATTTTCTTTGTTCTGCCTGTGTAGCCTCCAGTTGGGCAGTCAGTCTGCAGTTTGTTTCATCCAGAGCCATCTTCAGCACCCTGGTAGCCTCCTGTTGTGCTCTGGTAGCCTCCTGGTGTGTTGCCACAGCATGCAGTATCGCTTTAAGAATCTCCTCCATCTTCTAAGGTGCAGAGAATCAGTCTTTGGAAAAATGGAATATATAAGGGACTCTGGCCCTTTAAGGTGTTTTTTTTTTTCACAGTGCCTAAAGCTTCCTCCACCAATTGTAAGGGAATTAGGTAGCGGGACAGTCGTCTCCTGGGGTAGACGGGCACTCGGTATCAAACACGCCAGTACATTTCAGTCCGCACAGCAAAGATGTGGTACTACTGGCCTCAGCCAGTTTTATTTACAGGTTGTACATGAATAAAAAAGAAAACAAACAAAAAGAAAACTCTATGCCTGTCCGGCACTAACTATACAATCAGGTAACCTAACTAACACAGTGCAGGCCTAATGCCTGGCACCATAAACCATACAACCTGTTATGAATGCAGTCGGTTTTGCTCCCACAAGATCCTCTCCCAAGGCTGAGAGGGAGTGTGACTGAACTGCAGCCTTTTTAAAGGGCTATCACACCTGACCCCTGATTAATAGCTAGACAGCCCAATACCAGGACTGTGTGGATGGAGTAGGGACCCACCCATCTCTCCCCACTCCAACAACCAGGCCCTTTTCCAGGTTTTAGATAAAACCTATTGCAGAGGGAGAACCACATTCTCTGCTGAATTTATTCCCTGGTTATTTTCAGATAGCAGAAGACAGAAATCTTGGGGAAATATAGACCCCATCCACAACCTCTCCACATGGTCTGTCACACAGGTTACATCGTAATCTCGCAAATTTACGCTTACCTTGCTGTAAACATCACACAGACGCTACAGAAATGCTGAATAGACATCACGTCCTGGCTGGAGGTAATGTATATTCACTGGCAGGACACTTGAGTAACGTTATAGTATATATATTTATATATATATATATATATATATATATACATATATATATATATATATATATATATATATATATATATATATATACTAACGTTCAAAAGTTTAGGGTCGCTCAGAAATTTCCTTATTTTTGCAAGAAAAGCACTTTTTTTTTTCAATGAAGATAACATTAAATGAATCAGAAATACACTCTATACATTGTTAATGTGCTAAATGACTATTCTAGTGGCAAACGTCTGGTTTTTAATGCAATATCTACATAGGTGTATAGAGGCCGATTTCCAGCAACCATCACTCCAGTATTATGTTAGCACCACTGTAAACAGTTTTGCTGTTTAGAGGAGCTATAAAACTGACCTTCCTTTGAGCTAGTTGAGAATCTGGAGCATTACATTTGTGGGTTCGATTAAACTCTCAAAATGGATAGAAAAAGAGAGCTTTCATGTGAAACTCGACAGTCTATTCTTGTTCTTAGAAATGAAGGCTATTCCAAGCGAGAAATTGCCAAGAAACTGAAAATTTCCTACAACGGTGTGTACTACTCCCTTCAGAGGACAGCACAAACAGGCTCTAACCAGAGTAGAAAGAGAAGTGGGAGGCCCCGCTGCACAACTGAGCAACAAGACAAGTACATTAGAGTCTCTAGTTTGAGAAATAGACGCCTCACAGGTCCTCAACTGGCAGCTTCATTAAATAGTACCCGCAAAATGCCAGTGTCAACGTCTACAGTGAAGAGGCGACTCCGGGATGCTGGCCTTCAGGGCAGAGTGGCAAAGAAAAAGCCATATCTGAGACTGGTAATAAAAGAAAAAGATTAATATGGGCAAAAGCACACAGACATTGGACAGAGGAAGATTAGAAAAAAGTGTTATGGACAGACGAATCGAAGTTTGAGGTGTTTGGATCACACAGAAGAACATTTGTGTGACGCAGAACAACTGAAAAGATGCTGGAAGAGTGCCTGACGCCATCTGTCAAGCATGGTGGAGGTAATGTGATGGTCTGGGGTTGCTTTGGTGCTGGTAAAGTGGGAGATTTGTACAAGGTAAAAGGGATTTTGAATAAGGAAGGCTATCACTCCATTTTGCAACGCCATGACATACCCTGTGGACAGCGCTTGATTGTAGCCAATTTCATCCTACAACAGGACAATGACCCAAAGCACACCTCCAAATTATGCAAGAACTATTTAGGGAAGAAGCAGGCAGCTGGTATTCTATCTGTAATGGAGTGGCCAGTGCAGTCACCAAATCTCAACCCCATAGAGCTGTTGTGGGAGCAGCTTGACCGTATGGTACGCAAGAAGTGCCCATCAAGCCAATCCAACTTGTGGGAGGGGCTTCTGGAAGCATGGAGTGAAATTTCTCCCAATTACCTCAGCAAATTAACAGCTAGAATGCCAAAGGTCTGCAATGATGTAATTGCTGCAAATGGAGCATTCTTTGACGAAAGCAAAGATTGAAGGAATTGAAGGAGAAAATTATTATTTCAAATAAAAATCATTATTTCTAACCTTGTCAATGTCTTGACTATATTTTCTAGTCATTTTGCAACTCATTTGAAAAATATAAGTGTGTTTTCATGGAAAACACAAAATTGTCTGGGTGACCCCAAACTTTCGGTAGTGTATATATATATATATATATATATATATATATATATATATATATATATATATATAGCAAACAAGAAAGCAGCAGCACTCACACAGAATCAATCGATTAGGTGCCCAGCAAAACGTCCCGATCCTCGGACGTGTATTGGTATATAAAGAAAGAAGATTTGCAGCACTCCTATGTGAAAAAAGTGGTGGTTTATTCAATCCAAGAACAACAGCAACGTTTCAATCCTACAATAGGATCTTTATCAAGCCTAGTGACACATCTACTGCAAGAAACTAATATAGGGTTGAGACTGCTCAACATAATTAGTCTCATTATAATATAATCAAGTATACAGTGTTGTAAAACTCATATAATACATGTTATAAGGTATCATTACGAAACACAAACATGATACAGAAAGTGTGAATGTGTATAAATGACAGTGTAAGTGACAATATATAGTGACACAAACGTTAAAAACAGCTGATTACAACATAATCATTTATGCCTCAGTGGTGTTAAAAACAATCGTCATAGCCCCACTCACCAACCAGAACTTCAGATACATCAGATGAATCATTTAGTATGTAAATTCGTAAGCATACAATTAGAGATGAGCGAACTTATCAAAAGTTCGGTTCGGCTAGTTCGCCGAATTTCACAAAAAAGTTCGGTTCGGACCGAACTAGTTCTGACCGAACCTGTCACTTACGTGCGCCGAGCATGCTACTGTCCAGGGTGCTGATAGAGTTAATGGGCTGCACTAACTCTTTCAGCAACCTTCACAGTACATGCTCGGCGCGCGGAAAATACCATTTAAATGTAATAAAAAAATAAAAATTATACGTTCGTACTTACTTTCCTCCTGTCCGGCCTCCAGCGATGACGTTTCATCCCTTTCGCCGCTGCAGCCAATCACAGGCTGTAGTGGCGGTCACGCACGTCAGGATGACGCTTCATCCCACGTGACCGCCTCTGCAGCCAATCACAGGCTGCAGCGGCGACATGAATGAAACGTCATCGCTGGAGGCCGGACAGGAGGAAAGTAAGTATGAACGTATTATTATTATTTTTTGGCATGTATGTATGTTGGCATGTATGTATGTATGTATATCTGTGCATGTATGTTGGCATGTATGTTGGCATGTATGTATATATGTGCATGTTTGTATGTATATTTGCATGTATATATTTGCATGTATGTATGTTTGCATGTATGTATTTTTGCATGTATGTTGTCATGTATGTATGTATGTTGTCATGTATGTATATATGTGCATGTGTGTATGTATATTTGTATGTATGTATGTATGTTTGCATGTATGTTTGCATGAATGTATGTATATTTGCATGTGTGTATATATATATATGTATGTATGTTGTCATGTATGTATGTATGTTGTCATGTATGTATATATGTGCATGTATGTTGGCATGTATGTATATATGTGCATGTGTGTATGTATGTATATTTGCATGTATGTATGTTGTCATGTATGTATGTATATATGTGCATGTATGTTTGCATGTATGTTGGCATGTATGTATACATGTGCATGTTTGTATGTATATTTGCATGTATATATGTTTGCATGTGTGTATGTATGTTTGCATGTATGTATGTTTGCATGTATGTATGTTGTCATGTATGTTTGTATGTATGTTGTCATGTATGTATGTATATATGTGCATGTATGTATGTTTGCATGTTTTTATTTTTGCATGTATGTTTGCATGTATGTTTATATATATGTGCATGTATGTAATTATGTTTGCATGTATTTATGTTTGCATGTATATTTGTGCATGCTTGTATATATGTATGTATGTATCTTTGCATGTTTGTTTGTATGTATGTATGTTTTCATGTGTGTGTGTATGCATGTATGTATGATAGTTTGCATGTATATATGTGTGTATGTTTGCATGTATGTATATTTGCATGTATATATGTGCATGCTTGTATATATGTATGTATGTTTGTATATATGTATGTATATTTGTATATATGTATGTATGGCCATGTATGATACTGTCTGCTGGCGCCCTGTATCTAAGTCAACTTTGCGGCAGGCTTCTATACATGGTATAACAGTCAGTATCACACATTAAACTGAATCTAAGCCTACAACATGTTTTATTTCATTATTTTATTTTTTTACAGGTTTGGTGTTTGGACTACGTCGGTTTCGAGGACTACTTCGATGACGGTTTTTTTTCTACAATAAAATGGTTAATGAGGGTTGTGTTGGGGGTGCTTTATTTCAATAAAATATTTTATCTATATCTTTGTCTTTTTCTTTTCAAATTTTATTATTACCACTTTAGTAATGGCCGCTGTCTGAGTGACAACATCCATTACTAATGCGAGGCTTAGTGTTAGCCGGTGCAGAGGCTAACACTAACCACCATTATTACCCCGGTACCCAAAACCACCAGGGGTGCCGGGAAGAGCCAGGTACGATCCAGTACCCGACCATCTGTTGTGATGGTCGGGCCCTGGGGCGGCCGCAGGCTGGTATTATGAGGCTGGGAAGGGCCAAAAACAGTGGACCTTCCCACCCTTGTAATGCTAGGCTGCTGCTGCTGTGTTGTATCTGGCTGGTTATAAAAGTGGGGGGACCCCACGTCATTTTTGTAAATTATTTATTTATTTACATTTTTTTTTTAAAAAAGACATGGGGTTCCACCCAATTTATCATAACCAGCCACATACAACACAGTGTTATTAGCCTGGGAATGGACAAAACCAGTGGCCCTTCCCACCCATGTAATGCCAGACTGCTGCGGCCTTGTATATGGCTGGTTATTAAAAATGTGGGGGACCCGTCTATTGCTAAATTTGTTAAATTCCAAAAAAAAAACGACGTGGGGGTCCCCCCCATTTTTATAACCAGCCCGATACAACACAGCAGCAGCAGCCTAGCATTACAAGGGTGGGAAGGTCCACTGATTTTGGCCCTTCCCAGCCTCATAATACCAGCCTACGGCCGCCCCAGTACCCGACCATCACAACAGATGGTCGGGTACTGGATCGTACCAAGCTCTTCCCGGCACCCCTGGTGGTGGTGGGTACCGGGGTAATAATGGGTGGTTAGTGCTAGCCTCTGCACCGGCTAACACTAAGTACCGCCTTAATAATGGACGCTGTCAATCAGCCAACTGCCATTATCTAGGCACTAATAAAGTTTGAAAAAAAAAACACAAAGACAATTCTTTTTTATTGAAATAAGAAATCCCCAACAAAACCCTCGTTAACCATTTTATTAAAATTTGAAAAAACGCAGATCTACGCAGTAGTCCAACGAATCGTAGATGTAGTCCAATCGGTACATCAAAATCTGCAACAACATAAAAAAACAGTTATCAATGTGAACAATACCAATACTTCTACTCACCTACACACATATATACACGCACACACAAACAAACAACCATACACAGACACACACATATATACACAAACACAACAAGATATACACACACACATAAACAGACAAACACGCACATATACACAAACTCACACATATACAAACAAAAACACACATATCCAAACACACACACACACAGTTATACACACATACATGAACACATATGCACAAACACATATACAAACAAAAACACACATACCCAAACACACATATACACAAACACATATACACAAACACACCCATATATACACACAAACACACACCCATATACACATACAAAAACACACACAAACATCTACACACAAACATATACACAAATACACCCATATATACACAAACATATACACAAAACACATATACACAAACACACCCATATATACACACACACACATATAAAAACAAAAACAGACAAAGTCACATACCCAAACACACATATATACACAAACACACACATACACAAACACGGTTTCTTTTAAATGCTGCTGGGGAACCCGCTCGATCCACTATATACGGCTGCGCTACAGTGCAGCATTTAAAAGAAACAGGATCCTGACCTGTCCATAGAGTTTAAGGCAGCACAGAGTATTTCAGGAGATGAGCGTGCAGATTCAGTGCTGCTGCGAACTCTGCTCTTACCATTACGTAGCTCTCAGTCTGTTACCTCTCCTCCACTCCTGTCCTCCAGAACACCTTCACATGATTGGCAAGTCACCACGTAATGGTAAGAGCAGAGTTCACAGCAGCACAGAGTATTTCAGGAGATGAGCGTGCGGATCTTGTGCGGGGTGGTGACTTGCCAATCACGTGAAGGTGTTATTGAGGACAGGAGTGGAGGAGAGGTAACAGACTGAGCTACGTAATGGTAAGAGCAGAGTTCACAGCAGCACTGAATCTGCACGCTCCTCTCCTGAAATACTCTGTGCTGCTGTGAACTCTGTTCTTACCATTACGTAGCTCAGTCTGTTACATCTCCTCCACTCCTGTCCTCTATAACACGTTCACATGATTGGCAAGTCACCACCACGCACAAGATCCGCACGCTCATCTCCTGAAATACTCTGTGCTGCTGTGAACTCTGCTCTTACCATTACGTGGTGACTTGCCAATCATGTGAAGGTGTTCTTGAGGACAGGAGTGGAGGAGAGATAACAGACTGAGAGCTACGTAATGGTAAGAGCAGAGTTCACAACAGCACTGAATCTGCACGCTCATCTCCTGAAATACTCTGTGCTGCCTTAAACTCTGTGGACAGGTCAGGATCCTGTTTCTTTTAAATGCTGCACTGTAGCGTAGCCTTATATAGTGGATCGAGCGGGTTCCCTAGCAGCATTTAAAAGAAACAGGATCCTGACCTGTCCACAGAGTTTAAGGCAGCACAGATTATTTCAGGAGATGAGCACGGGCAGCCGTTCGTTTTTCCGAGCCGTGCTCCCATCATGCACACGACCGTAAAAACACCCGTTATTGCGGGTCGTAATTACGACCCGCAATAACGGGCTCATAGACTTCTGTTACCCACGGGTACCTTTCCGTATTCTCACGGGAAGGTGCCCGTGCCGTTAAAAAAATAGAACATGTTCTATTTTTCTATTTTACGGGCCGTGCTGCTATAATTATAATGACAGCACGGTTCGCAAAAGCGGCCGGCTGCCCGTGGCCGGCCGGCCGTGCTCGTACTTACGAGTCGTAATTACGAGCACGGCCCGTAAAATAAAAAAATAGAACATGTTCTATCTTTTTAACGGCACGGGCACCTTCCCGTGAGAAAACGGGAAGGTACCCGTGGCTAACAGAAGTCTATGGGCCCGCTATTTCGGGTCGTAATTACGACCCGTGATAACGGGTGTTTTTATGGTCGTGTGCATGAGGCCCCGTAATGACGGGTGGCTACATGTGTGCACCCGTCATTACGGCAGCGTTGCTAGGCGACGTCAGTAAGGGTATGTGCACACACACTAATTACGTCCGTAATTGACGGACGTATTTCGGCCGCAAGTACCGGACCGAACACCCTGCAGGGAGCCGGGCTCCTAGCATCATATTTATGTACGATGCTAGGAGTCCCTGCCTCTCCGTGGAACTACTGTCCCGTACTGAAAACATGATTACAGTACGGGACAGTTGTCCTGCAGAGAGGCAGGGACTCCTAGCATCGTACATAAGTATGATGCTAGGAGCCCGGCTCCCTGCACTGTGTTCGGTCCGGTACTTGCGGCCGAAATACGTCCGTCATTTACGGACGTAATTAGTGTGTGTGCACATACACTAAATAGTCACTGTTCAGGGTGCTGAAAGAGTTAACTGATCGGCAGTAACTGTTTCAGTACCATGGACAGTGACTACCGATCACAGTACCTGTAAAAAAAAAGACGTTCATACTTACCGAGAACTTTCTGCTTCCTCCAGTCCGGTCTCCTGGCCGTTGCCTTGGTGACGCGTCCCTCTCGACATCCGGCCCGACATTCCTTGATGACGATGCAGCCTTGTGAGCGCTGCAGCCAATCACAGGCTGCCGCGGCCTCTGCAGCCAATCACAGGCTGCAGAGGCCTCTGCAGCCAATCACAGGCTGCCGCGTCAGAAAAGGTCGGACTGGAGGAAGAAGAGGGACTCGTCAACAAGACAACGACCGGGTACGTATGAAATGCTTTTTATTTTATTTTTAATCAGCAGCCTCTTTTCTCTATCAGTGATTGATAGAGATAAGTGGCTGCCGATTTGTATAATGTTTTTGACCGGGTTCGGTCAAAACGGGTTCGGCCGAACCCGGTGAAGTTCGGATTCGCTGCGAACCGAACTTTACCGGAAGTTCGGACCGAAACCGGGTTCGGTTGTCCCGGTTCGCTCATCTCTACATACAATGTAACAAACCGCTGCACACCTAAAGTCAATAGACTTGAATACATGCGTAAAAAGCCAAGAGACGGAAGTGAATCATCGATCAGTAGCGAGACGCATCGGACGCATCAAAGTGATGTAATGCGTGTCAATGCGTTCCACTGAACTGGTCATGTGTGAAGCGGCTTCATAGGTTGCTAAGCAACTGATGCAACTATGTAACGGATAACACGTAACACGGCTGTGTCAGACAAAAAGTCTGTATTGTAACTAAAACAAGTAAATTAATCAGTGCTCCTCATGGTAAGGAATGGAGATATAAAAATAGTATTTCAATATTATGTTATATATCACTTCTTATGCATAATCCACACGTTGGCACAGAGAGCTCTGTCCACAATTAAGTATTCAGAGCATCCCTATACCTAGGTTTGTTACATTGTATGCTTACGAAATTACATACTAAATGATTCATCTGATGTATCTGAAGTTCTGGTTGGTGAGTGGGGCTATGACGATTGTTTTTAACACCACTGAGGCATAAATGATTATGTTGTAATCAGCTGTTTTTAACGTTTGTGTCACTATATATTGTCACTTACACTGTTATTTATACACATTCACACTTTCTGTATCATGTTTGTGTTTCGTAATGATACCTTATAACATGTATTATATGAGTTTTACAACACTGTATACTTGATTATATTATAATGAGACTAATTATGTTGAGCAGTCTCAACCCTATATTAGTTTCTTGCAGTAGATGTGTCACTAGGCTTGATAAAGATCCTATTGTAGGATTGAAACGTTGCTGTTGTTCTTGGATTGAATAAACCACCACTTTTTTCACATTGGAGTGCTGCAAATCTTCTTTCTTTATATATATATATATATATATATATATATATATACATAATTAGGTGGCATCAGTGTTCGCAGTGTGCTGTCGTCATTTTCTTGTGTGCTGTATAAATTTGCAGTCACAGGCGTTCTTGCACTTGTATACACATTTTGTTTCATTTTGTTGGAATGTGCTGTTCAAACTTTTGTGTTGTTTATGTGATTCATATATGTGGGGCTAGTGACTGCCTCCATGTTTGATCTTGCACTCCTCCCATTCTGCCTTGGGTGATTTTAATTAGTTTAATGCTGGTTCCTACCATCCCCAAGTATACGTAGACTTAGACCCAGTTCTGGGTGTATGTGCAGCGTAGGTTCCCACCTCATAGAGGTCGCCTTGTCGTGGCAGGTGAGCTCACACAATTTGATCAAAATGTGCGCTAAGAACCTCCCTTTTGTAAGTAGATTTAGCAGTAATCCATATTTATTTATATTTAGTAGCTTTGGTGGCATTAGTGTTCGTAGTGTGCTGTTGCAATTTTCTTGTGTGCTAGATTTCTATAAAGATAGATATATATTAGTAAGAGGGAGGGGGTCTCTAGCCTGTACATAATATATGGTAGGGGAGGGCGGTTTCTAGCCTGCATATAATATACAGTAAGGGGGAGGGAGTCTCTAGCCTGTGTATGATGTGTAGTAGGGTGGGGTCTCTGTAGCCTGCATATAATGTATAGTAAGTGGTGGGAGGTTTCTAGTCTATATATAGTAAGGGGAAGGGGCTCTCTAGCCTGCATACAATATATAGTAAGGGGGATCTCTAGCCTGCATATAATATATAGTAAAGAGGATCTCTGGCCTGCATGTAATACACAGGATCAGAAACCAATAGTTCAAGGTTCCTTTGTTGCTAATAGCTCATTCATGTATCTGAGATTGTACATATGTCACATAGGTTGCGTGGACCCACTGGGCCGTACCGTCTTGACGGTATGGCAACTGGCCAACAGGATACAAGTAAAGCCAATAGTTCGAATAGGTGTACCTGTGGTAACTTCAGACAGTAGCAAGATAGGCTCAGATGGGACCTTGGCAGCAGGCAGACACCAGGCACGACTCCAACTCTCAACGGCACTAGGACCAGGATAGCACAGGATACAGGTAGCGGGAACGGTAACACTGGGAGCTGGAAAACACTTAAGGGATCATTTGCAGAGACGAACATAGATAAACGACAACAATGCTCAGACAATGCAGGAGGGGGCAGGGCCCTTCTTATAGTCCAGGGTTCTCATGGGCTAATTTGGGTATCTAATTCAGGTGCGCGCGCTGGCACCCTACGGGACATAGTAGAGTGAAGCAGAAGTGAGTGCTGGCGTCTCCTAAGGAGGAGATGTGGGCCAGCGCTCACTGATCCATGGCTGCGGCCATCAGGAGGTGAGTAAACCTGACTGCCCGTGGCCATGGGTGTTACAGTATCCCCCCTCCTATGCCCCCTTTTCTTAGGACCAGAGCGGGAGGGAAACTTCTTCAGGAGATTAGGGGCATTGAGGTTCTCCTCTGGCTCCCAGGACCTCTCTTCAGGACCAAACTCCCTCGAATCCACCAAATAAAAAGTTCTTCCTCCTACTCTCTTGGTGCCCAGGATCTCCTTAACCTAAAATGTATCCGAAGAACCACTGGGAGCAACTGCAGGACTAGGAATCTTGGAGTAGCGGTTCAGGGCGACAGGCTTCAGAAAGGAGACATGGAAGGAGTTTGAGATCTTGAGGGTAGGGGGCAGCCGAAGCTTGTAGGAGACAGGGTTGATTTGCTGCAAGATCTCGAAGGTTCCGAGGAACCTGGGAGCAAACTTTGTATGATGGCACCCTTAGCTGGATATTTCTGGAGGACAGCCAGGAGAAAACTGGGGAGGTTGTCTTCTCCTTGTGTCTGCCTTACGTTTCATGCGCTCTACCGCCAGCAGAATGGAGGCTCAGGTCTGCTGCCAGATCTGCAGTAAGTCCCTAAAAGCAGAATCAGCTGCGGGCACTTCACACATAATGGATACCAGGAGAGGAATTCATGGGTGTTGGCAGTGCCGAACCTGCCATGAGGCCAGGTGAGCCGACGGCCTCAGGCGGCACCACCTACCCAAACGGGAGGGGGGCGGCATTTTCAGCCCGGGACTGGACCGGGGGGAGGGGCCATGCAGATGCGCCGAACGTCTGTAATACTCCTCCTCCTCTCTGACGCTGTACACAGTACATACAGCCAGAGAGGAGCAAGTCTGCAGGAGGAGCGACGAGCAGCACCAGCACCACGAGGTAAGTGCCTGCCTTGCTGGGACCGGGACGTGAGTATACTGCAGGGGGGCATTTTACCGACAGCAGAGGGCTCTATGGGGCTGGAATAATCCACCCCATAGAGCCCTCACATCACTATAATGGAACGATTAGTGTGGGTGGGAGGGTCTGAGCGTCTGACTTACTGCAGAGAGCTCTATAGGGGGGATTCTGCCCCCACTTTAGAGCAGTCAGATGCTCAGACCCCCCTAACCTTCCAGTATAGTAACTAGTCAGGGCTCTATGGTGGGGGGATGATTCCCCCCTATAGAGCCCTCTGCTGTCAGTAAAACGACCCCCCCCCCACCTGCAGTATACTCCTGGCTTTGTAGCTTTCCTGTGCTTAATTAGCGTGGGAAAGCTACAAATAGGGCTGACTGGTGAGTCTCACAGTGCACACTGCATGCAGCAGCTGCGGCAGCCAGTCTGACTGTGAGTCTCTGACCAGTCACCACCCACACGCAGCAGATAGGAGAGACTAATAGTGCCTGTCATTCAATAAACCCTCAAGTACTACAGTTTCACAGGCATTCACTGAAGCTTTCCATAGTGTCGTGGTTAGCTTGTCTGCCTTACACTTGGAGGTTGCTGGTTCAAATCCCAGTTGGGTTTTTTTTTTACATTTATTTATTTATTAATATCTTACTTGTATTGGGCTTTGTTCACACTAGCATTAATATACGTTTACCTCTCTTCCGTCAGAGGAAGAGAGGATCAATACGTTAAACGGAAAGCAACGGCTCCATTAGAATTACCATTGCTTTCAATGGTAATTCTTTTGTATCAGTTGCTTTCCGTTTGTCACCGTTCGCTAGGTTTCCGTTCTTTTGAACGGAAATAAAAGTTCTGCAGACTTCACTTTTGTTTCCTTTAAAAAAAACGGAAACTTAGCGAACGGAGACAAACGGAAAGCAACTGATACAAAAGAATTACCATTGAAAGCAATGGTAATTCTAATGGAGCCGTTGCTTTCCGTTTAACGTATTGATCCTCTCTTCCTCTGACGGAAGAGAGGTAAACGTATATTAATGCTAGTGTGAAAGAAGCCTTAGGGCCTGTTCACATCAGCGTTGGATTTCCGTTCTGGGGTTCCGTCGGAGGTAACCACGCAACGGAAAGTCAAACCGAAACCACACCTTCCGTTTCAGTCACCATTAGCGCAGTCGACTGCGCTCTTGATTCCGTCACAAAAACTGAAACCTGCCGGAATGGTGATGAACGGAAACCATTAGCAATGTTTCCGTCACCATTGATTTCAATGGTGACTGAAACGGAAGCTGTGGTTTCAGTTTGACTTTCCGTTGCAGGGGGTTCACCCGACGGAAACCTCCCACGGAACCCCGGAACGGAAAGCCAACGCTGATGTGAACAGGCCCTAATCCTTCCCCATAAACCTGCCCCCGCTAATTAAAATAAATATATTATATAATGTATATAGCGCTGTATCCTGTATCCGTCAGGTCAGTGGGACTGACTGATTCAGTGTCAGCGAGTCCTGCAGGATCGAGCTGTAACCGATCACATCTAAGTTCATAACTTAGATGTGATCGGTAATAGGCGACCTAATGGATTCAGGTCTCAGCGCTATATACAGCTGCTCTGTATACAGGATACAAAGCAGCTGTATCTCAAAAAGTGCAAATCATTTTCAATAAAAAGTAATTAAAACTTGCACCAATCGCAGTAATAGATATCTTTATATATCATAGTGACATGTCCGAAGTTTTCATCGGTGGGGGACCGAGCACTGAGGCCCCCACCGATCGCTAAAACGAAGCAGCAGAAGTGCTCGGGTGAGCGCTGTGCCGCTTCATTTATGATCGACTTTCAGCCGAGTGAGCGGTGTACGGACTCCTAGACTTTCTATTGAGCCTGTACACTGCTCCAAGGAAAGCCAAACAGAATTGAAGTGGCACACCGCTCACCCGAGCACTTCTGCTGCTTCGTTTTAGCGACTAGTGGAGGTGTCTCAGTGCTCGGCCCCCACTGATCAAAACTTCTGACATGTCAAAATTTTTTTAAAAAGTTGTTACACTTTAAAGAGAATCTTTCACCTGCCCACAGATTTGCATTTGAGTGCAGCATGTAATGGTCAGGGCTGCACAAACTCTGGGGCACTTTAAAAAAAAAATTCTACCCTCTTTCCATACTTAGATATCGGTGCTGTAATATTTGGCGCCCGATATTTAAATAACCCCATGAACTTCCAATGGGGCGGTAATTGGCAAGGGGACGTGTAACATCGCTGTGACACTGCCCAATCCGCTGCGGACAATGTCAACAGCAAGAGCTGGAGAGAGGAGATCATGTGCACACGCACGCTCTCACTCTTCAGCTCTTGGCAGGCAAGTACAAGACTGTGATCTCAGGTGAGAGATCAGTCTTGTCGTCCTTGTCTGCCGAGAGCTAAAGAGTGAGAGCGTGCGTGCACGCACAGCTCCGATGCCATGAAACAGAAGAAGAAGAATTCACACTCTTCTTCTCCTTTTGTGTTCCTTAGTGGTGGCAGAGCTGCGCGCACGCGCTCTCTCTCCAGCTCTTGCTGTAACGCTGACCGTAGCTGATTGGACAGTGTCACAGCGATGTTACACGCCCCCTTGCCAATTACCTCCCCATTGACAGTTCAGGGGGTTATTTAAATATCGGGCGCCAAATATTACAGCACTGATATCTAAATAACGAAAAAAATGTAAAGTGCCCCAGAGTTTGTGCGGCCCTCCCCATTACCTGCTGCACTCAGCTGTACATGGATGGGGAGGTGAAAGGTTCTCTTTAAAAGAAAGGTGTTATAATTTTTTATTGGCCTAATTTTTCTAATTATTTTAATATGTTTCCGAAGGTAGCTATTTATTCATATGTTTGTACGTCTGTGGGGGCAGCCAGCTTTATTTTTATTTTTCATACTGCTAATTTTTGTTTTGCAGGTTCCACTGGACCATTTGGACTACGTCGTAGATTCATTGGACTACTTCGCTGATTTAAGCTTTATTTCTTTTTTTTTTAAATAAAATGGTTAAAGTGGATTGTGTGGAAGAGTTGTCATTTCAATAAAATAAATGTCTTTATGTCTCTGTTTTTTAATACTTCATTACCGCCTTAGTAATGGCAGCTGTCTGAGAGCGTCCATTACTAAGAAGGGGCTTAGTGTTAGCCAGTAATAAGGCTATCACTAACCCATATTATTACCCCGGTACCCACCGCCACCAGGGTTACTGGGAAGAGCTGGGTACGATCCAGCACCCGACTGTCTGAAGAGAAGGGCGGGTACCGGGGTGGCCGCAGGCAGGTAATATCAGGCTCGGAATGGCCTAAAACCATGGCCCTTCCCACCCTGGTAATGCTAGGCTGCTGCTGCTTTATTGTATCTGGCTTGTTATGAAAAATGGAGGGGATCTCACGTAATTTTTTTTCTATTTCTTTTTTTAAAAGACGTGGGGTTCCCGCTATTTTTCACAACCAGCCAGATACAATAAAGCAGCTGCAGCCTAGCATCCCCAGGGTGGGAAGGGCCACGTTTTTTATCCCTTCCCAGCCTGGTAAAACCAGCCTGTGACCGCCCTGCTGCCTTACCGTCGCTTCAGATGGTCGGGTACTGGATCGTACTCCCCTCGCGGCAGTGAGAACCGGGGTAATTATAGGGGTTAGTGATAGCCTTTTTACTGGCTATCACTAAGCCCCTTCTTAGTAATGGACGCTCTCAATCAGACAGCAGCCATTACTAAGGCCATAATAAAGTATTAAAAAAAACCACATTGAAATCTATTGAAATCTAAACTCCCCCATGCAACCCTCTTTCACCATTTTATTTTATTTTTTAAAAGTAGATCATCGGAGTAGTCCAATGTATCTACGACGTAGTCCAAACGCTCCAGCGGAACCTACCAAAAAAAAGCAGTATAAAAATGTAAAAAACTTAAATTTGCCACAATAGTCACTCGATATAACTATACTGTAATCACTTATATGGTTTGCAGATATCTTGTGTATAACTGGCATCTACCTCTATAAGGTCACTATATGGTGGTAATATTGGTCTATATATAGTGTGATTTATTCACTAACAATATGGTGGGTTTTTTCTGACACAATGTTGTAGTAATATGTGATCATGGTTTGGCAGTTTTATTCAGTAACCATATGGAGGTATTATTCAGTAACAGTATAAATGTATTATTCAGTAACAGTATGGAGGTATTATTCAGTAACAGTATAAATGTATTATTCAGTAACAGTATGGAGGTATTATTCAGTAACAGTATGGGGGTATTATTCAGTAACAGTATGGAGGTATTATTCAGTAACAGTATGGAGGTATTATTCAGTAACAGTATGGAGGTATTATTCAGTAACAGTATGGAGGTATTATTCAGTAACAGTATGGAGGTATTATTCAGTAAGAGTATGGAGGTATTATTCAGTAACAGTATGGAGGTATTATTCAGTAACAGTATGGAGGTATTATTCAGTAACAGTATGGGAGTATTATTCAGTAACAGTATGGAGGTATTATTCAGTAACAGTATGGAGGTATTATTCAGTAACAGTATGGAGGTATTATTCAGTAACAGTATGGAGGTATTATTCAGTAACAGTATGGTGGTATTATACAGTAACAGTATGGGGGTATTATTCAGTAACAGTATGAGGGTATTATTCAGTAACAGTATGGGGGTATTATTCAGTAACAGTATGGAGGTATTATTCAGTAACAGTATGGAGGTATTATTCAGTAACAGTATGGAGGTATTATTCAGTAACAGTATGGAGGTATTATTCAGTAACAGTATAAATGTATTATTCAGTAACAGTATGGAGGTATTATTCAGTAACAGTATAAATGTATTATTCAGTAACAGTATGGAGGTATTATTCAGTAACAGTATGGGGGTATTATTCAGTAACAGTATGGAGGTATTATTCAGTAACAGTATGGAGGTATTATTCAGTAACAGTATGGAGGTATTATTCAGTAACAGTATGGAGGTATTATTCAGTAACAGTATGGAGGTATTATTCAGTAACAGTATGGAGGTATTATTAAGTAACAGTATGGTGGTATTATTCAGTAACAGTATGAGGGTATTATTCAGTAACAGTATGGGGGTATTATTCAGTAACAGTATGGAGGTATTATTCAGTAACAGTATGGAGGTATTATTCAGTAACAGTATGGAGGTATTATTCAGTAACAGTATGGAGGTATTATTAAGTAACAGTATGGCGGTATTATTCAGTAACAGTATGGAGGTATTATTCAGTAACAGTATAAAGGTATTATTCAGTAACAGTATGGAGGTATTATTCAGTAAGAGTATGGAGGTATTATTCAGTAACAGTATGGAGGTATTATTCAGTAACAGTATAAATGTATTATTCAGTAACAGTATGGAGGTATTATTCAGTAACAGTATGGAGGTATTATTCAGTAACAGTATGGGGGTATTATTCAGTAACAGTATGGAGGTATTATTCAGTAACAGTATGGAGGTATTATTCAGTAACAGTATGGGAGTATTATTCAGTAACAGTATAAATGTATTATTCAGTAACAGTATGGAGGTATTATTCAGTAACAGTATGGAGGTATTATTCAGTAACAGTATAAATGTATTATTCAGTAACAGTATGCGGGTATTATTCAGTAACAGTATGGAGGTATTATTCAGTAACAGTATGGAGGTATTATTCAGTAACAGTATGGGGGTATTATTCAGTAACAGTATGGAGGTATTATTCAGTAACAGTATGGGAGTATTATTCAGTAACAGTATAAATGTATTATTCAGTAACAGTATGGAGGTATTATTCAGTAACAGTATGGGGGTATTATTCAGTAACAGTATGAGGGTATTATTCAGTAACAGTATGGGAGTATTATTCAGTAACAGTATGGGGGTATTATTCAGTAACAGTATGGGAGTATTATTCAGTAACAGTATGGGGGTATTATTCAGTAACAGTATGGGGTATTATTCAGTAGCAGTATGGCGGTATTATTGGTAATGTTGGTCTTACAATCTATGTACATTACAGTGGTGGGGGCTGTGGGGAAGTGTGAGTGGCAGCGGATGATCAGGCTAAGAGACAGTCCGCAGAGTGGCATGTGATGTACTTTGACCTGTAGGTGATACTTACGTGTGGGATGTGGGTCCATAACTTGTGGACCGCACAGGGCCAAAGATCATATTAATCCACCACTGGCAACGAGCCAGCACAGGCAGACCACAACAATGCAGCAGGTAGAGCAAAGAAACCAGCCCAGGACGTGCCGCTTCAAAACCACACTAAGCGCGATCCGTCCTGGACTGGCCTGAATGTAATTGCAGAGAGTTTCGCCGCAAATGAGACTGGCTGCCGAGGAGAGATATGGGGCTGTGCAGGCTGTACTATTTGCACTGCACTGATTGGCAGTAAGAATAATTCTTTAAATATTTTCCATACTTCAAACAGCACTTTAAGGCTATGTTCACACTGAGTTTTTTGGGTTTTTGAGGCAAATTTTGTCCTTCCTGCACGTCGTTTGCCGCGATTTTCACCACGTTTTTCGCTCACGGCCATTGAGTGCTACGGGCAAAAAACTCAGCGAAATACCCTCTCTCTGCCTCCCATTGATGTCAATAGGAGGTCAGAGGCGTAAACGTGCGAAGATAGGGCATGTCCCTTCTTTCTCGGGAGGCATTTTCGGCCGGTTTTTGACGAGTTTTGCAGAGCGGTTTCTGCGCCCAAAAACTCGTCAAAATACTCTGTGTGAACAGGGCCTAACAAATAAACATCAAATGTTTTCCTATTTAAAAAATTTATATATTCTGTGTTTGATGTGTAAAGTTAGGAATGAGAAAACTCCGATAGATTTTTTGGGGGGGGGGGGCCTTTTTATAGTTCGCCTCAGGCGGCAGACGGGCTAGGTTCACCCCTGGGTGTTGGCCGTTGACGATGAAGAACGGTGTATTTCTTGTGGACTCACTATGATTATTGTACAAGAACTCGGCCCAAGGAAGAAACTGCACCCAGTCTTCATTCTGCAGTCATCATGCTGCTTGGAGATGAGATTGACGATTGGACTGAGGATGGTAGGCTGAGGAAAAGTCCAACTTTACATTGATGAGTTTACAGAGGGCTCTCCAGAACCTTGAGGTGAACTGAACTCCCTGATCAGATACGATATACCGAGGGAAGCCGTGAAGACAGGAGATTTGTTGCATGAAGGGGTTGGCCAGTCGAGAAGCAGAAGGTAGACCAGTCAGCGAAACAAAGTGAGCCATCTTCGAAAATCGGTCCACCACCACCCAGACCGTACTGCATCCCGCAGAGGGAGGCAGGTCCATAACAAAGTCCATTGCTATATGCTGCCAGGGAGCATCGGGCACAGGCAGCGGCTGCAGCAGGCCAGAAGGTTTGGAGTGAGCAACCTTGTTCGCTGTGCACACTGAGCAGGATGAAACAAAGTCCATGATGTCTTTCGGCAGCATGGGCCACCAAAAATGACGGGCAATCAGGTCTTGGGTCTTACGGGTACCCGCATGACCTGCCAGTCTGGAGCTGTGTCCCCAGCGGAGGATTCTCCCTCTGTCTGCCAGGCGCACAAAAGTCCTACTCGGAGGGATGTCTCTACCTTACAGAGGGTTGACAGAGACAATGCAAGATGGGTCAATAGTATTTTGTGGAGACTACATTGTGTCCTCTGTCTTGTACGACCTGGACAAGGCATCGGCCCTCACATTCTTGTTGGCTCGACGGTAGTGGAGCTGAAACTGGAACCGGGCAAAGAACAGCGACCACCTGGCCTGACGAGGGTTCAGCCAATGGGCCGTCTGGAGACAGGTGAAATTCTTGTGGTCAGTGAATATCAAGATGGGATGAACTGCGCCCTCTAGTAGATGTCTCCACTCCTCGAGGGCCAATTTGATGGCCAGTAACTCCCGATCCCCAACCGAGTAGTTGTGTTCTGCGGAAGAGAAAAGTTTAGCGTAATAGCCAAATACCATTGTCTTGCCCTTGGAACCTCTCTGGAACAGGAGTGCACCAGCACCAACAGAGGGGTGTTCACCTCCAACGAAAACTGTCGAGATACATCCAGATGATGGAGGGTAGAGGCTGACGTGAAGGCACTCTTCAGGCTATTAAATGTGGATTCCGCCTCTGGAGTCCACACCTTGGCGTTCATGCCCTTCTTGGTGAGGGTAGAGATGGTAGATGTCAGTGAGGAGAATTTTAGGATGAACTGCCGGTAAAAATTGGCAAATCCCAGAAAATGCTGTATGGACCTTAAGCCTTGAGGGCGTGGCCATTCAAATACGGCCTTCACTTTCTCCGGATCCATCTTGAGACCTTGATTCGAGATGATGTAGCCCAGGAAGCGTAGAGAACTCCTCTCAAACAAGCACTTCTCTAGCTTGGCATACAGGTGATTCTCCCTCAATCGCAGCAGAACTTGACGGACATGTCTCTGATGAGTCAACGGATCTGGGGAAAAAATGAAGATATCATCAAGATAGACCACAACACACACATAGAGGAGGTCCTGGAAGATGTCATGGACGAATTCTTGGAAGACCACGGGAGCGTTACACAGGCCGAAGGGCATAACCAGATATTCATAGTGTCTGTCTCGGGTGTTAAATGCCGTCTTCCATTCGTCACCCCGGTGAAGCAGGATTAGGTTGTAAGCCCCACGCAGATCTAGTTTTGAATTTTTTTTAGCTCCTCGTATGCGGTCAAAAAGCTCAGAAATCAATGGCTACGGATATCTATTCTTGACCGTTATCTGATTGAGACCCCGGTAGTCGATGCAGGGTCGCAGAGAACCATCCTTTTTCTTGACAAAGAAGAACCCGGCTCCTGCCAGGGAGGAGGACTTCCATATGAAACCCCTCTCCAGATTCTCCTTAATATAAGCGGACATGGACTGAGTCTCTGGCATGGAGAGAGGATATACCCTTCTACGGGGAAGGGATGCATCAGGAACCAGCTCGATAGGGCAGTCATACGCCCGGTGTGGGGGCAGCGTCTCCGCCTCCCTCTTGCTGAAAACATCCGAGAACATAGCATAATGAGGAGGCAATCCTGTCAAAGACAGAGGATGAGGAGGCTGGGCAAGATGGATCTGCCCCAGGCAGCGGTCGAGGCACTTGGTGTTGCAGGAGGATCAGTGGGAACAAGAGATGAGGAGGCCGCATCTTGTGCATCTAGCCGCTGTGCAATGGAATTCACTCCCAGGAGGAGTTGGTCCTGACGTGAACGTAGGTCTCACAGTTCTACCTGCACCGCTTGAGACAACGACATAGTCTTAGGCGGATCAGCTGGGTCCATGGCCTGAGCGTGCTGTCATGTAGGGCGCATGGACCCACTGGGCCGTACCGCCTTGACGGTATGGCAGCTGGCCAACAGGATACAAGTAAAGTTAATAGTTCGAATAGATGTACCGTATTTTTCAGACTATAAGGCACAGTTTTTAGCAAGAATAAATCTTGCTAAAAAGTCCCTGCATCTTATAGTCGGCAGTCAGGGGACCCGACAGTGCAGGGCCCCCTGACCACTCCTTAATTAACCCCTTCCTGACCCGTGATGTGCCTGCACATCATGGAGCGGGGAGGGGATGATATATGGAGCGGGCTATCGCACTGAGCCCGCTCCATACACTGGAGGTGTCAGCTTCTGACACGCTGCACTAACGGCTACGAACAGTGATGGCGCTGTTCCTTGCCGTTTAACTAGTTAAATGCTGGGGTCAATAACGACCGCGGAATTTATAGTGGTCTTCCCATGAAGGACATTTATGACATATCCACAGGATATCCTAAGCCCCGTTGTATCTTACCCGGCTCCGCTGTCTTCCGGCCACTTCCTGCTCACATGGTCGAGTTACGGAAACAGCGTAACTCGCTGAGCTTATATAACCTTTCTACACATACCTTTTCTGTTTCAGACATGGAGGTATTGGAAAAGAGGTTGACTTTTCCCCCCCTGTGCCCGATTTGATAGCTTCTCTGCAATCAATGATCTTCATATCTTTGGCAGATCTCTGATTTATAAAAAATTCTTTCATAGGTCGGAATTTGATGAAACCTTTACCACCATCACTGAACAACAAACTCTACATAATTTAGAAGAATTGTTGAAAGAACAGGATTATAATCCATCAGGTAAAGTTCCCTTGTTTATAAGAACTAAGTCCAAGCGTTTCCCCGCAATGACCATGTGCCCAGCGGTAGATCTGTTTGTGAAATCTGTCAGTCGCGAAGTAGAAAAAATACCTAACAATATCAAATGTGACAACTTGTCAAAACTACAACGACAAAGCCTTAATAAGTTAACTAAGATGGATGACACTGTATTTAAAGCAGCCGATAAAGGTGGAAATGTCGTTGGCCATGCACTATGTATGAAACTGAGGCATACAGACAACTACATGACAACAATTGTTATAAGAAATTAACATATAACCCTTTGTCTGCCTTCAGATCAGATTTACAAAATATATTAACGAAGGCTTTGCTAGACAGTACCATCACAAAGGAACTGCATGAAGCACTTTCCCCTGTTGAACCCACGATTTCAACACTTTACTTACTACCCAAGGTCCATAAAGATCCTAAAATTCATCAGGTAGGGGGTAACATGATTGAGAAAACATGTAAATTCATTGATCATAACTTAAAAGGGTTTGTTGAATGTCTGCCATTATATGTCCATGACACGGCAGACGTTCTCCAAAAGGTGGATGGGATTAGCATGGAGGAAGATATGCTACTAGTCACTTGTGATGTCGAGTCACTGTACACCAGTATTCGCCATGTGGATGGACTCAAAGCAGCTGCCTTCATTCTGACCACAGGAAGTATGGAAATAAGTTTTTCGAACTTTATACTTACATTGCTCGAGTTCGCTCTCACACACAACTTTTTTATTTTGAACAGATAATTCTACCTGCAGCTCCAGGGAACAGCGATGGGGCCTGCATGCGCACCCTTGTATGCTAATCTGTTCCTTGGGCTGTGGGAGAGAGATCTGTTGCAGGGTGGCAGGATGTCTCGATGAACCAGGTCATCTTCTGGGTCAGGAACATCGATGACATCCTGCTCATCTGGAAGGATACATCGGCGTCACTTAAGACTTTCATGCATAACTTGAACAAAAATTATTTAAACATTAAACTGACATACCATTATGATAAATATCGAGCCGAATTCCTGGACATCAAATTATCCAGGGATTTAAATGGTTTTCTTCAAACTGATGTGTTCCGAAAAACCACTGCAGTAAATTAATTTCTCCATGCTTCTTCCTCTCACCCTATACAGACCATACGAGCAGTACCAATGGGCCAATTCTTTAAGATTAGGAGGATTTGTTCCTCAACTGAGGTCTTTGAAAAGCAAGCATATGACCTCACAAATCATTTTCTGGCTCGTGAATAGTAAAAGATTTATAAAAAAAAAAAGCGTACCATCGTGCCAAGAATACTTCAATAGAAAATCTCCTATTCCCTAAACCAAAAACTAAGTCTGAAGTGCAGGTAAGATTCACAACTGATTACCATTCACGTTGGTTTCAAATGAGAGAAATAATGAGACAATTCTGGCCCATTTTACTTACAGATCCTACCATTGAAAAGTATATTACTAAATACCCAAGTGTCTCTGCTCAACGGTCGCAAAATCTTAAAGACCATCTTTTTAGGAGTTATTATCAACGTAACAGTACAAAATGGAAACATCAGACTAAGGGCCCGAAGTGGGGCTGTAAGGCGTGTGTATGCTGCATCGCGTGTCATAGCATTGGGAAGGCAACTTCTTTTACTGATTCTGCGGGTACGAGAACTTTTACTATTACGCACTCCATTACCTACTCAACAAAAGCAGTAGTCTATTATGCCACGTGCCCTTGTCCCAAAATATATGTTGGCCTCACCTCTAGAGAGTTCAAAGTCCGGTTTACAGAGCACGTGCAAGACATTTTGGGAGCAGCAGAGATTGAAACTCTGGAAACTCTAAAACCTGCAGCCAGACATTTTAAGATACATCACTCATGTGATCCGATGAAACTAAGAGTAAGGGGTATCGATTGCATTGAACCTAACATCCGAAAGGGTGAAATTTCAAAAAAACTGGCACAATGCGAATCCAAGTGCATCTGGACTCTGGGGACTATGCGCCCTCTTGGACTACATGAGAATTTAAATTTTGCTCCATTTCTTTGACCATTGACCTCCAGTGGGTCATTTTATTTATATACACTACCGTTCAAAAGTTTAGGGTCAATTAGATCTTTCCTTATTTTTGAAAGAAAAGCACAGTTATTTAATGAAGATAACATGAAATTAATCAAAAATACACTCTATACATTGTTAATGTGCTAAATTACTATTCTAGCTGCAAACGTCTGGTTTTTAATGCAATATCTACATAGGTGTATAGAGGCTCATTTCCAGCAACCATCACTCCAGTGTTCTAATGGTACATTCTGCTTGCTAACTGTATTAGAAGGCTAATGGATGATTAGAAAACACTTGAAACCCCTTGTGCAATTATGTTAGCACCGCTGTAAACAGTTTTGCTGTTTAGAGGAGCTATAAAACTGACCTTCCTTTGAGCTAGTTGCATTACATTTATGGGTTTGATTAAACTCTCAAAATGGCTAGAAAAAGAGAGCTTTCATGTGAAACTCGACATTCTATTCTTGTTCTTAGGAATGAAGGCTATTCCATGCGAGAAATTGCCAAGAAACTGAAGATTTCCTACAACGGTGTGTACTACTCCCGTTAGAGGACAGCACAAACAGGCTCTAACCAGAGTAGAAAGAGAAGTGGGAGGCCCCGTTGCACAACTGAGCAACAAGACAAATACATTAGAGTCTTTAGTTTGAGAAATAGATGCCTCACAGGTCCTCAACTGGCAGCTTCATTAAATAGTACCCGCAAAACGCCAGTGTCAACGTCTACAGTGAAGAGGCGACTCCGGGATGCTGGCCTTCAGGGCAGAGTGGCAAAGAAAAAGCCATATCTGAGACTGGCTAATAAAAGGAAAAGATTAATATGGGCAAAAGCACACAGACAGGTTATCATATTTTATTTCTGTGCCAGTATAAGTCCACAATGCCAATTATATCACCACTCTTAATGGCTATTTCAATCTCCTTCTCAAACTTTTTTCATGTCCTCCCCTTGGTGTGTTTATCCAGTCAGGCATTTATTTACATTTACTTACCTTACATGTCAAAGTCTGCTGTGCCGTGCGCTTACGTCAGGAGGAGTGGCTGGGCTATCTTGTGGTCTGTGTGTCTCTATCGCAGTGGGCGTGGTTACATGATGTCAGGCGCCGCTGACCCACGCCCATCTCGACGACGCAGGATTGGGAGTGTGTCATCGGCCATTTTTATACCTGGAGCATGACGCCAATACAGGCAAGCACATTGCTGCGATATAATGTTCCACACTTACCTGATTGGATGAACTAACTTTAAATGGAGGCCTCCGCTGGAGAGACGCCACCCCCGGACGAAGGCATTCCGCCAAAACGTGCATCGGGTCTGACGCCTCTCTCTGTGCAGAGTGAACAATATGGGTATGTTTTTGTATCTTTTTCATGTAGGTCTATTTAGATTGCTTTCCTCATATTACTGATGATCCTACCTGATTATCTTATTCTTATAAATTATATAGCTACTGCATTTGAGGATTCGTATGGACTTTCAGATATATGCATTTTATATCTTCTGTTTATCTCTTTGCACATTCCATGCCCATTTTTGCATGTACATACTCTCTGCTTTGATAGACGTCCCTTTCATACTTTGCATGACTTATTGTTTAAACTGTTGGTATTTCTAATAACGTTTGCATTTTTCTTATACATATTTGTTGTGTTAATTGTACCCCGCACTCTATAGGTTATATAAAGCTTTTATAGATAAGCTTGCAAAAACATTTTTAGTCTTCATTAGATAAAGTAATCATAAATGTAAAACTTTCCTAACACTCCCCCCTGTTGTAAATTTATCAAGGAATGTTCTGTGACGCATCCAAAACAGATTTTCTTCGTTCAGTTTTCACCAATTTTTTTCATACATCAAAATCTTGACAATCGTCATGGGTTGTTTCCAAGTCATCGTATAAGTCCTCATTTTGAATCTCTTGGTACATTGTTTTGGTAATTGAAGTGTCAATAAATCTCTGAATTAGTTTCCTTATGCAAGGAGTACAACAACACCCACGAGTTACAAGTATGGCTGCCACTGTTGCTAAGGAAATCAATAGACTGGATATGATTTATTCCAGAATTTTCCGCAAGTTCTTCGGACAGGGAATTGAGTCCTTCCAATGCCTTGGTAATACTACCATCAGGAGATGTTCGTTGGGAATAAAAGTACAACAGAAGATACAAACATTTTGCAGACACCCCCTTTTTCTGCTAGTAACATATCCAGGGCCATTCTATTTTGCCATGTCATTAAAGATATAGGTCCCAACTGATCTGCAATGCCCCTTATTGCATCTCTGGTATTAATCCAGTCAACATTCTTATTTATCGTAGACCAGTAAAAAAAATACAGACTCGAAGCATGAAGCAATCTGATTTCGGGCCTTAAACTCATTTGCCTCCCCTCAGGGTACGCCTATTTCATCTATCTATATTCTATGGTCAAAGGAGCTGTAAAGGATCTGCCAGGCACTACGTCTGTGGAGACTCCCAGGGTTAATCAGTCGACACCTGAGGCCAGACCTCTTAGACTGACACCGGCTCCCACCAATCAGGGTGGCAGGCTCAGGAGTGGGAGAGCCTATCGCGGCCTGGTCAGTCAGAGTTAGCTCCGCCCCCTGTCCATTTATACCTGCAGTTTTCTCTTCCTCATTGCTTGTTATTCTTTTGGATTCCTGGCCCCACTGCTGCTTGCTCCAGCCTGCTTCTGCCGTGCTTCTGCCTTGCTGCAGTTCTCCTTGACTTGACTTGCTTTGCTTTGCTTTGCCCCTGGCTTGCTTCTGTCTCCGTGCCCGCTCGGGTTACTCACTTCGTCCTGGTCCTGACTGTTCGTTCGCCGCTCCGTTTCCTCGTGGCGTTCCGTGGCTACTGCCCCTTCCCTTGCGTGTTCCCTGTTTGTTTTCCTGTGCACTTAGACAGCGTAGGGACCGCCGCCCAGTTGTACCTCGTCGCCTAGGGCGGGTCGTTGCAAGTAGGCAGGGACAGGGCGGTGGGTAGATTAGGGCTCACTTTCCCTTCACCTCCTTCCTGCCATCACAGAATAACAAGCCCTTACCTAGTCTACCATTTCTCCTACGCTGTCGCTATCATGGACCCCCTTGAGACCCTGACCCAGCAGATGCAGGGCCTCTCCCTACAGGTCCAGGCCCTGGCCCAAAGGGTTGGGCGCACCACCTCACCTCTAGAACCCGACCTCAAGTTACCTGACCGGTTTTCAGGGGACCGTAAGACGTTTCTCTCCTTCCGGGAGAGTTGCAGACTATATTTCCGCCTTAAGCCCCACTCCTCAGGTTCCGAGAACCAGCGGGTGGGTATCATCATATCCCGACTCCAGGAAGGGCCCCAAGAGTGGGCCTTCTCCTTGGCTCCTGACGCCCCTGAACTTTCCTCTGTTGATCGTTTTTTCTCTGCCCTCGGACTCATTTACGACGAGACTGACAGGACTGCTTTAGCCGAGAGTCAGTTGGTGACCTTACGTCAGGGTAGGAGACCGGTTGAGGAATACTGTTCTGATTTTAGGAAGTGGTGCGTAGCTTCTCAGTGGAACGATCCGGCCCTAAGGTGCCAGTTTAGGTTAGGATTATCTGACGCCCTGAAGGATCTGCTGGTTAGCTACCCCTCGTCTGACTCTCTTGACCAGGTTATGGCCCTAGCAGTACGACTTGACCGACGTCTCAGGGAACGTCAGCTAGAACGCTTCAGTGTGCTCCCCTCTGACATTTCTGCGATCCCCCCCGAGGTCCCGCCTCCTCGCCCCTCCACGGAGGACTCGGAGGTACCTATGCAACTCGGGGCCTCCATGTCCCCTCGACAACGTAGGGAGTTTCGCAGAATGAACGGTCTCTGCTTCTACTGTGGGGACGACAAGCATCTACTGAACACCTGTCCCAGGCGCAAGAATAAGAAGCCGGAAAACTTCCGCGCCTAAGTGATCATCGGGGAGGTCACTTGGGCGCACAGGTATTTCCCGTTAATGTGAAACGCAATAAAATTTTGCTTCCCTTTCAGGTCTCGTTTGCTGGCCGGTCTGCCACGGGCAGTGCTTTCGTGGATTCTGGCTCATCTGCTAATATCATGTCTGTGGAATTTGCTATGTCTCTAAAGATGCCTTGTATTGATTTACCTTATCCTATCCCTGTAGTAGGAATCGACTCTACTCCCCTTGCTAATGGTTATTTTACTCAGCATACTCCTGTTTTTGAACTCCTGGTTGGCTCCATGCATTTGGAGCAGTGCTCTGTACTGGTAATGCAGGGATTATCGTCTGATCTGGTTTTAGGCCTTCCCTGGTTGCAGTTGCATAATCCCACGTTTGATTGGAATACTGGGGATCTCACCAAATGGGGTAATGAATGTCTTATGTCATGTCTTTCTGTTAACTCTATTTCTCCCCAGGAGGAGGTAAACACGCTTCCTGAGTTCGTTCAGGACTTCGCCGATGTGTTTTCTAAGGAGGCCTCCGAGGTGTTGCCTCCCCATAGAGATTACGATTGCGCTATCGATTTGGTGCCTGGTGCCAAGCTTCCTAAAGGTAGGATATTTAATCTTTCATGTCCTGAACGTGAAGCCATGAGGGTGTATATCCAGGAATGCCTGGCCAAGGGTTTCATTCGCCCCTCGACTTCTCCTGTAGGTGCTGGCTTCTTCTTCGTGGGGAAGAAGGATGGTGGTCTTAGGCCGTGCATTGATTATCGTAACCTGAATAAGGTCACTGTAAGGAACCAGTACCCACTTCCTTTGATTCCGGATCTTTTTAATCAGGTTCAGGGAGCCCAATGGTTTTCTAAGTTCGATCTACGGGGGGCATATAACCTTATCCGCATCAAAGAGGGGGATGAGTGGAAAACTGCGTTCAACACACCCGAGGGTCATTTCGAATACCTGGTCATGCCCTTTGGGTTGTGTAACGCCCCTGCTGTCTTCCAGAATTTTATTAATGAAATCCTGAGAGAGTACCTGGGTAATTTTCTTGTTGTGTACCTTGATGACATACTGGTGTTTTCCAAGGACTGGTCCTCTCACGTGGAGCATGTCAGGAAGGTGCTCCAGGTCCTTCGGGAGAATAATCTGTTTGCTAAGACTGAAAAATGTGTCTTTGGGGTACAGGAGATACCATTTTTAGGGCAAATCCTCACTCCTCATGAATTCCGCATGGACCCTGCCAAGGTTCAAGCTGTGGCGGAATGGGTCCAACCTGCCTCCCTTAAGGCGTTACAGTGTTTTTTAGGGTTCGCCAACTATTACAGGAGATTTATTGCCAACTTCTCGGTCGTCGCTAAGCCTCTTACGGACCTTACCCGCAAGGGTGCTGATGTCCTCCATTGGCCCCCTGAGCCCGTCCAGGCCTTTGAGACTCTCAAGAAGTGCTTTATCTCGGCCCCCGTGCTGATTCAGCCCAACCAAGAGGAGCCATTTATTGTGGAGGTTGACGCTTCCGAGGTGGGAGTGGGGGCCGTCTTGTCCCAGGGTACCAGCTCCCTCACCCATCTCCGCCCCTGTGCTTACTTCTCTAGGAAGTTTTCGCCCACGGAGAGTAACTATGATATTGGCAACCGCGAACTTCTAGCCATTAAATGGGCTTTTGAGGAGTGGCGGCACTTCCTGGAGGGGGCCAGACACCAGGTAACGGTCCTTACGGATCACAAGAATCTGGTTTTCCTAGAATCGGCCCGGAGGCTTAATCCTAGACAAGCTCGGTGGGCACTATTCTTTACCAGATTTAATTTCTTGGTTACCTATAGGGCTGGGTCCAAGAATATTAAGGCTGATGCTCTGTCACGTAGTTTCATGGCCAATCCTCCTTCCGAGAAGGATCCCGCTTGTATTTTACCCCCTGGTATAATCGTCTCTGCCACGGATTCTGATTTAGCTTCTGATATCGCGGCTGATCAGGGTGCAGCTCCCGGGAACGTCCCTGGGGACAAACTGTTTGTTCCCCTGCAATACCGGCTGAGGGTACTCAGGGAAAACCATGACTCCGCTCTATCTGGTCATCCTGGCATCTTGGGCACCAAACACCTCATTACCAGAAACTATTGGTGGCCTGGGTTGCCTAAAGATGTTAGGGCTTACGTCGCCGCTTGTGAGGTTTGCGCTAGGTCCAAAACCCCTAGGTCCCGACCTGCGGGCCTACTACGTCCCTTGCCCATTCCCCAGAGACCTTGGACCCATATCTCCATGGATTTTATCACCGATTTGCCTCCATCTCAGGGCAAGTCGGTGGTGTGGGTGGTAGTCGACCGCTTCAGCAAGATGTGCCACTTTGTGCCCCTTAAGAAGCTACCTAACGCCAAGACGTTAGCTTCTTTGTTTGTGAAACACATCCTGCGTCTCCATGGGGCCCCAGTCAATATCGTTTCGGACAGAGGGGTACAATTTGTTTCCTTATTTTGGAGAGCCTTTTGTAAAAAGTTGGAGATTGATCTGTCCTTCTCCTCCGCCTTCCATCCCGAAACTAACGGCCAAACGGAAAGGACCAACCAATCCCTGGAACAATATTTAAGGTGTTTCATCTCTGACTGTCAATTCGATTGGGTCTCATTCCTTCCCCTTGCTGAATTTTCCCTGAATAACCGGGTCAGTAACTCGTCAGGGGTCTCCCCGTTTTTCTGTAATTTCGGGTTTAACCCAAGGTTCTCCTCCGTCTCCCCTGGTTGTTCCAATAATCCTGAGGTAGAGGATGTTCATCGGGAACTGTGCACTGTCTGGGCCCAGGTTCAGAAGAACCTAGAGGCGTCCCAGAGCGCACAAAAGATTCAGGCGGATAGTAGACGTTCTGCTAACCCCCGGTTTGTCGTCGGGGATTTGGTCTGGTTGTCGTCCAGGAACTTGCGCCTTAAGGTCCCGTCCAGGAAGTTTGCTCCCCGATTTATTGGGCCTTATAAGGTCATTGAAGTCCTCAACCCTGTATCCTTCCGTCTGGAGCTGCCCCCATCCTTCCGCATACACGACGTCTTTCATGCTTCCCTCCTTAAACGCTGCTCCCCGTCCTGGTCCCCCTCTAGGAAACCTCCTGTTCCCGTTCTCACCCCTGAGGGGGTGGAATTCGAGGTGGCCAAGATTGTGGACAGTAGGATGATCCAGGGCTCCCTCCAGTACCTGGTCCATTGGAGAGGATACGGGCCGGAGGAGAGGACTTGGGTACCTGCTCGAGATGTTCACGCTGGGGTATTGGTCAGGAGGTTCCACCTTCTCTTCCCCACTAAACCGGGTCCTCTTAGTAAGGGTCCGGTGGCCCCTCATAAAAGGGGGAGTACTGTAAAGGATCTGCCAGGCACTACGTCTGTGGAGACTCCCAGGGTTAATCAGTCGACACCTGAGGCCAGACCTCTTAGACTGACACCGGCTCCCACCAATCAGGGTGGCAGGCTCAGGAGTGGGAGAGCCTATCGCGGCCTGGTCAGTCAGAGTTAGCTCCGCCCCCTGTCCATTTATACCTGCAGTTTTCTCTTCCTCATTGCTTGTTATTCTTTTGGATTCCTGGCCCCACTGCTGCTTGCTCCAGCCTGCTTCTGCCGTGCTTCTGCCTTGCTGCAGTTCTCCTTGACTTGACTTGCTTTGCTTTGCTTTGCCCCTGGCTTGCTTCTGTCTCCGTGCCCGCTCGGGTTACTCACTTCGTCCTGGTCCTGACTGTTCGTTCGCCGCTCCGTTTCCTCGTGGCGTTCCGTGGCTACTGCCCCTTCCCTTGCGTGTTCCCTGTTTGTTTTCCTGTGCACTTAGACAGCGTAGGGACCGCCGCCCAGTTGTACCTCGTCGCCTAGGGCGGGTCGTTGCAAGTAGGCAGGGACAGGGCGGTGGGTAGATTAGGGCTCACTTTCCCTTCACCTCCTTCCTGCCATCACAGGAGCCTTCAGGGATAGACCGCTTATAGCGATTCAGATAGTCTCCAGGACTAATTTCGCATTCTCTGAAACTCAGGGGCTGAAAACAAGTGGATGGCATCAGAAGCTGAACCAGAGTACAGCTTCGCTGCCACTTGGCCAATAGCCTAGGTCTCAGCTTCCTGTTTCCACAAAGCCGTCAGAGATCAGTGCTTGCCCTTGTCTGGTTGGTAAACCAATTAGAGAATAATTAACATTATCAGTACCAATATCTATGGTGGCTTCACAAAACTCTTCAGTTAGGTTCCCTACTTTCTTACCTTGCCCATTCCTTAGAAATCAGGTGTAGTTGCCTGGGTAAGCAACTACTAAGGGAGGGATTTCATCTCTCCCCACAGTTGGGTACAATAAAGAGAGTGTCTTACATAATTGATCACCTGGATTATATGATGCATTATATAAAGATAACACCATCGCATACCTTATAGGTTCTCCTTATCTGATAGCCTGAAAGGTATAGTAGCCAGATGTGGCCTAGCTTTTGCACAAGCGATACAGTTAGTTCTATTATTTTGGATTGCAGTGTATCCTATCCAGGCTAACCATTCATTTTTATCACTGTAACCTGTTTATAATGCCAATTTATCTTCATAAGTGAAGTTGGCCAAATAGACTATAGAGGATAGGTCTATCTTCGGGGCTAAAGGACTTTCAATTGCATCCTTTTCCTTAACTTCAATAAAGAAATGCCCTATAGGGTCAGTACCTGAAACATCAGCTCTTATAGCATATAGTCCCTTATCCTTATATTAGGATTTCGGAAGGTCAAAAATAACTAGTTACAGTTGGTGGAACTTGTACAGGGAGAGGTAAGTTTCTTCATAATAATTAACTTTTTCTTTTAAAGAGGGATTAATGGCAGACATCATGGAATATCCATAATCATTATGGGCTGTGATCCATTTGGCCGAAGACCATGAAGAACATCTCCTTTTCCCTAGGGTATTTACATAGATAGTACAAATGTACTTATCTGAATATGCTAGTTTGTAAGCTATGTTTCTCTCCGTGCATCGGTCTCTAACCACAGCGCAGAAATCCATTTCATATGTTGCAATCTCACCTTCAGTGAAATTAAAATATTTCACTCTCCAAGCTAAGTCTTTAGGGAACCTGACCCTGACCCTGTTTTCCAATGATCCCATACCTTAGGTTGATACACCTTGGACCCCTGTAGGATACCTAGAATAACAAATAACATTTTGCCTTGTCTCTTCCTAGGGCTCTGGATGTATTCTTCGCTGAAGTTTGAGACCAGTCACTTCTAACAAATGACCACACTTTGTAATCAGTCTTTTATAGCCTAGGAGGATAGTGGCAAATACCTAACTACCTTACAGTGTGATAAGTGTATCCAAGACTTACGTTCGGCTATCTTTGCGGTCGTAGGTGTGGTAAGTAGAACCTGATATGGTCCTTCCCAACAAGGATGATACCAGTGTTTTCTTTTTTATAACTTTAATCAGGATCCAATTTCCTGGCTTCACAGGTTCAGGTACAGAGTCACCTGGAATACAATTAGAGATAGGAACTTCCTTTTTGGTTAACATTTTTGCCATATATTCAGCAAGCGTAAAATCAGACTCTTCATCCATCTTAGAGAATGGATTTAACGGTGGTATTACAAATTGTCTACAATACATAATTTCAAAATGTGTCAGCCCTGATGCTGTAGGAGTATATTTAGGACTACTAATGGTAAACAATATACCCAATTCTTTCCAGTCTTTTCCATTGTTTTCTTGAGTTTGTTTTTTAGTATACCATTGTCGCAGTATATTTTCTCAGGTATCTCAATCCTAGGTATTATCTCCTTTACCAATGCTTTAGCAACTGTGATAGCATTTGGGCTTGCTGTGAAGAATACTTTTAACCATTTGGTAAATACATCAATAATCTGTAAAGGATCTGCCAGACACAGCTTCTGTGTCGACGCCCATGGGTAATCAGTCTGCACCTTCTCCTAAGTCTGAGAGAGTGACTCCATCTTCTACCAGTCAGGCTGGGAGGCTTAGGAGTGGGAGAGCCTATCACAGCCTGGCCAGACGGAGCTAGCGCCCGCCCTCTGTCTATTTTTACCTTCACTTCCTGCTCCTCCAGTGCCTGTGGTTCTGCCTGTTTCCTGTCTCTGCTGCTGCTGCTTGAACTATTTGTCCTCTGCTTCATTTTGACCCTGGCTTACAGACTACTCTCCTGCTCTGCGTTTGGTACCTCGTACACTCCTGGTTTGACTCGGCTCGTTCACTACTCTCCTGCTCTGCGTTTGGTACCTCGTACACTCCTGGTTTGACTCGGCTCGTTCACTACTCTCGTTGCTCACGGTGCTGCCGTGGGCAACTGCCCCATTTCCCTAGCTTCTGTGTACCCTTGTCTGTTTGTCTGTCGTGCACTTATTGAGCGTAGGGACCGTCGCCCAGTTGTACGCCGTCGCCTAGGACAAGCCGTTGCAAGTAGGCAGAGACTGAGTGGCGGGTAGATTAGGGCTCACCTGTCTGTCTCCCTACCCCGGCATTACATAATCACTAAGCAATACTTCTTCCCTTTGAGTTTTGCATGAGAACCAAGGTCAAAGGTAACTAACTTTAATAACATACGAAATCAGCATTAATATACTTGTCTTAAATGAACAATGTCTATCTTATTCACTACATAAGAACAAGATGGGGTCTCCAGACAAGATGGCTGCTGCACAAAATAAATTAATTAAAACATTATTTTAATCACTTCCACATCTTCCACCTCTTGTTTGTTTGAGGACATTTTGTACCCAAGCCAGGTACTTAAAAGAGGGCTTATCCCCCTTATGGACTTTATTTTCTTAGCTTGCTCTACGGTCATACTTGTCCTGCATACTGCCAAAAAGTCTATACAGTGGCAGCAGGCTGGGCCAACTACTTGGCAAATGCCCACTTGGGCAGCATTCAAAACATCAAACACTTAATCTGTAACAGTGTCCAATCTATCTGTCACTTTCTCTATATTATTAGCATTCTTTACTGCTAAACCTACTAAAACTGGCAAGAATCCAAACTTGTCCTGCCATGGTACATATTGGTCATAATTGTCACTTACTGTCCTAATGGGACCATTACCCCTGATATAACAGGTCGTGGGCAGCATCTTTCTCAAACCTAAAGACACCCAGGTAACATAACCTCCGGGCTCTCATTGCTGCCATGTACTTCTTACTTATGAGTGACAACAACCAGTGACCTTCACCTCAAAACTCCTCATAAAAAAACTCAAGTTTTTATTCACAGTACCGCGGCATATTTACATACATTATAATTATAAACCTCAGACAATAGGGTCTTAACTAATAAAATAATACCATCACCAATCTAATGCTATCACCCCTCAGGTTTGGGACCCATCAGTTCATTGACAAGTCCTGTACATCAAAACAAATAACTTTATATAAGAAAAACTTCTCTGTCCCTCTGGACAGGGCACCTAGAAAATGTGTAGTTACTGGGTACATTTTATATCACACTTGTTGTTAGTCTTTTCAGCAGGATTTGTACATTGATCTGAGCTTATTACCTGTAACAGCTCCTACCCACAGAAATATTCACAGATACCATATGTTTTATCTGACAAGTGTCTCAAACCAAATTTTTTCTTACCTAATCTGAGATTAAAATTAACACCCTTATACATATACCTAATATTTTAGGAAGCTAAAAACAACTTGTTTAATTCAATGAAATCCATACAAAATATGTATGAATGGATATTGTGGACTTGGGAACTTTCCTCTTTTTGGTCTTACAGTCCCCTGTGGATTATGTTTGGCGCATGTTAAATTTTTTTATTTTTTAGTAGTTAGTAAAGCCATATGCCGTGAACACTTTAGATATGATTTCTTCCATCCCCTCTGTTGAGACATGGCTTGTCCCATAGCTCAATATGACTGCATATCTGAATAAGTTGCTGGGTAGGATGTATTTGTTCTTACAAGATCCATCTACAAACAGTATGAGATCACTATTTGGTAGTGGAGTATCTTTAAGATCTGATCTTGGTAACACTCTTTCTGCTATGGAGGATAAGCAATCATGTGGTTCAACATCCTCAGCAGTAGGCATCAAGGTCGAAGAATTTAAAGTGGTACATCTTTCTATCATAAATAACACTAATGTGGAGGAAGCTCTTATAGCTTCTGCAGTGGCTACAACTGATTGAACACGGGGAGGTAAGGCTCTAGCTACTAGGTCAAGTTTTGATAAGTAGTAAGCTAGAGGTCTAGCCTTTCCTCCATACTCCTGTGTTTGCACTGAAATCATGTATCCATTTTTACAATCTACATGTAATGATGGGAGTAGGGAAACAGACAAGTGAGCCCTAATCTACCCGCCACTCAGTCCCTGCCTACTTGCAACGACCCGCCCTAGGCAACGGGGTACAACTGGGCGACGGTCCCTACACTCAATAAGTGCACGACAGACAAACAGACAAGGGTACACAGAAGCTAAGGGAAATGGGGCAGTTGCCAAGAGTGGTGAACGAGCCGAGTTGTGTACTCGAAAAGATGGGGGCAACTCCAGTCGGAAGGAGACAGGATTGAGGACTTCAAAGACCTTGTACGGCCCTATAAACCGGGGAGCAAACTTCTTGGACGGGACTTTAATGTGCAAGTTCTTTGACGATAGCCACACCAGATCCCCGACCATAAACAAGGGGTTAGCAGAATGTCTTCTATCTGCCTGAGTTTTTTGTATGCTCTGGGACGCCTCTAGGTTCTCCTGAACCTGGGCCCAGACTGTGCACAGTTCCCGATGAACGACCTCTACCTCGGGATTGTTAGAACTACCAGGTGAAACGGAGGAGAACCGTGGATTAAACCCAAAATTACAGAAAAAGGGGGAGACCCCTGACGAGTTACTGACCCGGTTATTAAGGGAAAATTCGGCGAGGGGAATGAATGAGACCCAATCATATTGACAGTCAGAGATAAAACACCTTAAATATTGTTCTAGAGACTGATTAGTCCTCTCAGTTTGGCCATTAGTTTCAGGATGGAAGGCAGAGGAGAAGGACAGATCAATCTCCAACTTTTTACAGAAGGCTCTCCAAAACAATGAAACAAATTGTACCCCTCTGTCAGAAACAATATTGACCGGGACCCCATGGAGACGCAGGATGTGTTTGACGAACAAGGTAGCTAACGTCTTAACATTGGGTAGTTTCTTGAGGGGCACAAAGTGGCACATCTTACTGAAGCGGTCTACTACAACCCACATCACCGACTTGCCTTGAGATGGAGGCAAATCGGTGATAAAATCCATGGAGATATGGGTCCAAGGTCTCTGGGGAATGGGCAAAGAACGTAGTAAGCCCTCTGGTCGGGACCTGGGAGTCTCGGACCTAGCACAAACCTCACAAGCGGCGACATAGGCCTTAACGTCTTTAGGCAACACAGGCCACCAATAGTTTCTGGCAATGAGGGGCTTGGTACCCAGGATGCCTGGATGACCATATAGTGCGGAGTCATGATTTTCTCTAAGTACCCTTAGCCGGAATTGCAGGGGAACAAACAGCTTGTTCTCAGGAAGGTTCCCGGGAGCTGAACCTTGATCAGCCGCAATTTCAGAGACTAAATCAGAATCAATAGAGGAAATGATTATACCTGGAGGCAAAATACAAGCAGGATCTTCCTCCGAAGGAGGGCTGGCCATGAAGCTACGCGACAGTGATTCAGCCTTAATATTTTTAGACCCAGCCCTATAGGTAACCAAAAAGTTTAATCTGGTAAAAAATAACGCCCATCGAGCTTGTCTCGGGTTCAGCCTCCGGGCAGATTCTAGGAAAACCAGATTCTTGTGGTCGGTAAGGACCGTTACCTGGTGCATAGCCCCCTCCAGGAAGTGGCGCCTCTCTTCAAATGCCAATTTAATGGCTAAGAGTTCGCGGTTGCCAATATCATAGTTACTCTCAGTGGGCAAAAACTTCCTGGAGAAGTAGGCACAGGGGCGGAGATGGGTGAGGGACCTGGTACCCTGGGACAAGACAGACCCCACTCCAACCTCGGACGCGTCAACCTCCACGATAAATGGCTCCATTTGGCTGGGCTGAACCAGCACCAGGGCCGAGATAAAGCACTTCTTAAGGACCTCAAAAGCCTGGACAGCCTCAAGAGGCTTAGCGATGACCGAGAAGTTAGCATTAAATCTCCTGTAATAATTAGCGAACCCCAGGAAGCACTGTAACGCCTTCAGGGAGGCAGGTTGGACCCATTCCGCCACAGCCTGGACCTTGGCGGGGTCCATGCGGAATTAATGAGGAGTGAGGATTTCACCCAAATATGGTATCTCCTGCACCCCAAACACACATTTTTCGGTCTTCGCAAACAGTTTGTTTTCCCGAAGGACCTGGAGCACCTTCCTGACATGCTCAATGTGGGAGGACCAGTCCTTGGAAAACACAAGTATGTCATCAAGGTACACTACAAGAAATACCCCCAGGTAATCTCTTAAAATCTCATTTATGAAATTCTGGAAGACCGCAAGAGCATTACACAACCCAAAGGGCATGACGAGGTATTCGAAATGACCTTCGGGCGTGTTAAACGCAGTCTTCCACTCATCCCCCTCTTTGATGCGGATAAAGTTATACGCCCCCTCTGAACCTGATTAAAGAGATCAGGAATCAAAGGAAGGGGATACTGGTTCCTTACAGTGACCTTATACAAGTTACGGTAGTCAATGCATGGCCTAAGACCACCATCCTTCTTCCCTACGAAGAAGAAGCCAGCACCTACCGGAGAAGTAGAGGGGCGAATGTAACCCTTGGCCAGGCATTCCTGGATATACTCTCTCATGGCTTCACATTCAGGACAAGAGAGATTAAATATCCTACCCTTAGGGAGCTTAGCTCCTGGTACCAAATCGATAGCGCAATCGTATTCTCTATGAGGATGTAACACTTCGGAGGCCTCCTTAGAGAAAATATCAGCGAAGTCCTGAACAAACTCAGGTAGCGTGTTCATCTCCTCAGGGGGAGAAATAGAATTAACAGAAAAACATGACGTCAAGCATTCATTACCCCATTTGGTAAGATCCCCAGTATTCCAGTCAAACGTGGGATTATGCAACTGCAACCAGGGAAGGCCTAAAACCAAATCGGACGATAATCCCTGCATCAACAGTACAGAGCACTGCTCCAAATGCATGGAGCCAATAAGGATTTCAAAAACAGGGGTATGCTGTGTAAAATAACCATTAGCAAGAGGAGCGGAGTCGATACCCACTACCGGGACAGGTTTAGGCAAATCAATCAAAGGCATAGCTAGAGACATAGCAAATTCCACAGACATGATATTAGCAGAAGACCCTGAATCCACGAAGGCACTGCCAGTAGCAGACCTACCACCAAAAGAGACCTGAAAGGGAAGCAAGATTTTATTACGTTTCATATTTATGGGAAATACCTGTGCGCCCAAGTGACCTCCCCGAAGTTTTCCGGCTGCTTATTCTTATGCCTGGGACAGGTGTTCACTTGATGCTTGTCATCCCCACAATAGAAGCAGAGACCATTCTTCCTGCGGAACTCTCTACGTTGTTGGGGGGACACGGAGGCCCCGAGTTGCATAGGTACCTCCGAGTCTTTCGTGGAAGAACGAAGCAACGGAACCTCGGGAAGCATCATGGGGGAGTCAGAGGAGAAAGCACAAAAACTTTCAAGTTGTCGTTCCCTGAGACGTCGGTCAAGTCGTACCGCTAAAGCCATAACCTGGTCTAGGGAGTCAGAAGAGGGATATCTAACTAGCAGGTCTTTCAGTGCGTTCGACAGACCCAACCTAAACTGGCACCTTAAGGCAGGGTCATTCCACCGAGAAGCTATGCACCACTTCCTAAAGTCAGAGCAATACTCCTCCACAGGTCTCTTACCCTGACGTAAGGTCACCAGCTGACTCTCGGCAAAGGCAGTCTTGTCAGTCTCGTCATAAATGAGTCCGAGAGCAGAAAAGAAAAGATCAACGGAGGAAAGTTCAGGGGCGTCAGGAGCCAAGGAGAAGGCCCATTCTTGGGGCCCTTCCTGGAGCCGGGACATAATTATACCCACCCGCTGGCTCTCAGAACCTGAGGAGTGGGGCTTTAAGCGAAAATAGAGCCTACAACTCTCCCGAAAGGAGAGAAAAGTCTTCAGGGCCCATGAGAACCGGTCAGGCAACTTGAGGTGGGGTTCAAGAGGTGAGGTGAGGGGCACTACCATGGTAGCATCAGGCTGGTTGACCCTCTGAGCCAGGGCCTGGACCTGTAGGGAGAGACCCTGCATTTGCTGAGCCAGGGTCTCAAGGGGGTCCATAATGGTGTCAGGGACCAGGGTAGACTAGGTATATGGGCTTGTGATTATGTAATGATGGGGGTAGGGAAACAGACAAGTGAGCCCTAATCTACCCGCCACTCAGTCCCTGCCTACTTGCAACGACCCGCCCTAGGCGACGGGGTACAACAGGGCGACGGTCTCTACGCTCAATAAGTGCATGACAGACAAACAGACAAGGGTACACAGAAGCTAAGGGAAATGGGGCTGTTGCCCACGGCAACACCGTGAGCAACAAGAGTGGTGAACGAGCCGAGTCAAACCAGGAGTGTACGAGGTACCAAACGCAGAGCAGGAGAGTAGTGAACAAGCCGAGTCAAACCAGGAGTGTACGAAGTACCAAACGCAGAGCAGGAGAGTAGTCAGTAAGCCAGGGTCAATATGAAGCAGGGTCAAATAGTTCCAGAAGCTGCAGCAGGGCCAGGAAACCAAACGAGAAGAATCACAAGCAAAGAGGAACAGGAAAGGCAGGTATAAATAGACAGAGGGCGGGAGCTAGCTCCGTCTGGCCAGGCTGTGATAGGCTCTCCCACTCTTAAGCCTGCCATCCTGAGTGGTGGAAGATGGAGTCAGTCTCACAGACATAGAAGCAGGTGCAGACTGATTACCTATGGGCGTTGACACAGAAGCTGTGCCTGGCAGATCCTTTACACTACAGTTTGAATAAAGGGATTTGAATAATCAGGTAGTCCAAGCACTGAAGATCCTAAAAGAACCTGTTTTGTCTGAAAAAATGCCTCCTCAGCTTTAGGAGTCTATTTAATTGAATCCTGGGCTGCAAGGGTTTCCTTATAAATCAAAGACATCAATGGTCTCATAATAGTAGCATAATTGGCTATCCAACTTCTGCAGAAGTTCGTCATACCCAAAAAGGACATCATTTGACTTTTTGTCAGAGGTTTCAGTGCTTGGAGTATTGCTGACATTCTTCCTTCATCTAGATGCTTACCTTCTTGGGTAATATGCTGTATGGAATGTCTGTGTGATGCCGAGTCTAGTAAGTATATACCCTAGTACTTCTCCTGTGAAGGCGGTACCCCTATCGGCATATTATTTCACTGAGTATTTTTCTAGCAGTGTTTTTAGCTATGTTTTTGGTTACTGGTCATGACTCAGGCCAGAAATAAGTCAGTGCATACAAGGACATATTCATATACACCTACCTTGAGTAGCTGTATGTAGTCCACCTGCAGTCGCTGGAAGGGATAATCAGGGAGAGGCATGTGCTTACTGAGTGTTTTTGTAATTTTACCGGGGTTGTGTCTGGTGCATGTCAGGCAACCCTCTACATGTTGAGCAGCTGCGTTCTGAAATCCAGGGGCAAACCAGTGTTGTATTGGTTTGCTTGCTGAAGTCAGGAAGCCTCTTGCTTGCCAAGGTGTACCTTGAGTCTGTATAGACGTTCACCCTGTTACCTGTGTCCAACTTACATTCTTCTGCGAGTGCCATGATTTCTGCCTCCTGCGCAGAGCTGCTGGAGGGCAGTGACTTTTGCAGCACTGTCTTACCTTCCTAAACTACTGCATACCCGGTGGTGGAATGTCCTGTTCGTTCATTCCAGTATCTGGATCAGTCTACAAAATACTGAACATCATAGTTAGTCAAAGATACATTAGTGACACCTGGTAACCCTTGGGCTTCAAGTTGCATTAAACTGGGACAATCATGCTCATGTTCCATACCAAACAAGACATTATCATTTGCAAGTTCGTACGGAGGGTCTGGCACCCCCCCCCCCCTTCCCCTCCGTTCTCTACAACCATAGGAATAGTGACAATTGTGTGTGAGACTGGGTGGACTTGGATAGCAGTAAACCTATATTTAGCTTTGCAACAATTGCAAAATTGCAACAATAATGAGACTGTTTCCTGAGAACATATATCAACAGCGATACAACACAAAAGCAAATTATCAACATATTGCAATAGATAAGTGGTGGAGTGTTTGGGGGACCACTTATCCAACAGTTCTTTCATTGCACAGATGACAATATATGGGGAATTTTCTGCACCCTGGGGAAGAACCGTCCAGGCATACTGTTTGCCTCTGTGTGTAAAGGCAAAGTATTTGTAACAATTTGGAGACAGAAGAATAGAGAAAAACAGGATATTACAGGAAGACACAATGGAAGTGATCAGTCTATTTCTTAATAACTTAGCAATCTATATTTCACTTGCGAGAGAGAGAAAGAAAAGCATTTTACATTTCTTCTCACATTTTCACACATTGCAATCATCTGCTGCCCCATCCCCCGCTTTTCCTTCCTTTTATCTTTGTTTCCTCAACTCCAACAGTTCAACTTTGCTGAATCGGGGATTGGGATTATCACCGACCACATCCAGAAACCAGTTTGAAATTCACAAAGATTTATATTTATTTGTAAGAAAGATACTCTTAAGACTATGGCATGATGATGGGAGGGAGATCCATAATTTAAATGATAAGCCCATTGTACAAAATGAAGGAACGGAAAAGGAGACCAAATTGGATTCATTAGATGTTGGGGCCTTGGCAGACCTAGAAGAACTTTGGAGGGAAGGATACATAGTGGAAAACCCGAATTTAGAGATGGAGAACAGTCTCTTAGTACCAGAACTCACAAATCGGCATAAAAAAAGTAGGACGATGCCTAACTTCTATTTGAATAGATATACTCAGGCCTTTATGGAAGCTATGAGTAGGGATTTGGGTGCCATTGACTGGTCTTCCTTCCTGAGTGAGGACAACCTCACCAAAAAGGAGCGCAGATCCTTGAAGGACGTGCAAAAATTAAAGAATGTTATTATCAAACCCAGCGATAAAGGTGGAAATGTTGTCCTCCTCAGGGAGGAATACTATGTCGGCGAGATTCAAAAACATTTGAAATCTATGAGTTATTGTTCCCTACTTGAAAATCCGATGGACGATATAAAGCGTACCCTGAACAGAAAACTCATCTTTGCCCTTGATGAGGGTCTAATTAGGTATGTACAATGTAAGTAACGATGAAAAAACATGGGGTATTAGTAGTCGTTTTGGCCAAAAGAACGCAAGCTCGCAATCGACGTCACGGATCCCTACACTTGCGAGTCCCTACCTAGAACTTTTCGTTCCAAAATCTAAGATATGCAAAAAATTGGGACATAGAATGTAATTAAAACCACAGAAAAGTGTAACGTCCGTGGCTGCGGGCTGTCAGCTCCAGCATCCCTCTGACAGCCGCAGCCACGTGTCGGCAAGCGCTGGCCCCAGCCTCCTCCTCAGGAGACGCCAGCGCTTGCATCCACTCACCTTCGCCGGAGCCCGCAGGGGCAGCGCGCGCACCGGAAATCTTGAACGACCTTTGACCCGTGAGTACCCTGGGCTATAAGAGGGGTCCAGCCCCCTAGTTCGATGCCTGAGCGTTGTTAGTTTTCCCAGTCTGTCTTGCAAATGGTCCCTTAGTGTTTCCCGTTCCTGTTGTTACCCGTACCTTGTTCCCCGTTCCTGTTTCCGTGCTTTGCCCTAGTATCTAGTCATGCCACGTCCAGAGGAATCTGCCACGTTCTGTATCATCTGCCACGTCCAGAGGAATCTGCCACGTCCGGAGGAATCCGCCACGTCCTGTGTCATCTGCCACGTCCAGAGGAATCTGCCACATCTGGAGGAATCCGCCACGTCCTGTGTCATCTGCCACGTCTGGAGGAATCTGCCACGTCTGGAGGAATCCACCACATCTAGAGGAATCCGCCACATCCTGTGTCATCTGCCACATCCGGAGGAATCCGCCACGTCCTGTGTTATCTGCCACGTCCGGAGGAATCCGCCACGTCTGGCGCAACTTGCGGCTCCTGTGTCATCCGCCACGTTTGGCGCCATCTGCTGCACCCATCTCATCTGTGCCAGAGCTGCGGCCACCATCTGGACTATTCAGGTACCCTTGAGCGGGACATTGTATTTCTGGGGTGTCCTGTTGTTTGGCCAGCTGCCTCCCCGCTGCGGTGGGTCCACTAACCCGCTTCGTGACAGTACGCTCAGGCCATGGACCCCGCTGGTCAACCTGCGACGTTGTCTACACAAGCCATGCTGGCTGAGATGGAGGATCTCCAGTCACGACAAGACCAGCTCCTCCTGTCAGTGAACGCCATAACCCATCGGCTGCTTGCTCCGTCCACAATCATCACCGCACAAGTTCCTGCGGTTCCGCCTGCTACACTTCCTGTCTGTACCGGTACCAACCCCCTGTGTTTCTTGCCGCTACCTCCACGCTATGACGGAGATCCGAGGTCCTGCAGGGGATTTTTGAATCAGTGCCTGATCCATTTCAGACTACATGCCAGGTCCTTCTGTTCGGATGACGTCAGGATCGCCTTTATCATCTCTCTCCTTACCGGCAAAGCCCTGGCATGGGCCAATCCTCTGTGGGAACATCAGGGACCAGAGACCCGGGACTTGCAGTGCTTCTTACAGACCTTCCGCTCGATCTTTGAGGAACCTGGGAGAGTTTCTTCGGCTGCTGCATCCTTGCTGACCCTACACCAGGGAGACCTCTCCGTGGGCGAGTATGCCATTCAGTTCCGTATCCTGGCTGCTGAATTGACCTGGAACAACGAGGCTTTGGTGGCTACATTCTGGCAGGGACTGTCTTGAGGGATCAAGGACGAGCTGGCTGCTCGCGATCTGCCATCTACCCTGGACGATCTTATCCTACTCGCCTCCCGTGTCGACATGAGGATCCGGGAACGTTCCCAAGAGGTTCTCCGGGGAAGAGAACTTCCCAGGCTGGATTCTGCTGTCCCGCAATCCTCCTCAGTCGTCCCACCAGAGAACCCGATGCAGAGTAATTATGTTAAATTGTCTACCCAGGAGAGACTACGCAGACGCACTTCTGGACTTTGTTTGTATTGCGGCCATGGAGGCCATGTTGTGCGTCTGTGCCCCCAGAGGCCGGTGAGACCCCATTGCCTGGGATTGGTTGGAGAGACAACACTAGGTGGAACAGAATCTAACACAGGATTCGCTTCCAAACTGACTATTCCTGTGACCCTGGTATCCGGCGACAGGACGCATCAAGTCTCTGCCTATCTTGACTCTGGCTCTGCTGCAAATTTCATCCAGAAAGAGCTTGTGGATCATCTTCAGCTGCCCACAGTTCCCCTGGAGACATCTTTGGCTGTTGCCTCAGTTAATGGACTGCCTCTGCCTGATCCCATTACCTCTAGAACCAAGCCGTTGAAGCTCCAGGTTGGAGTACTTCATTCTGAATTTATTTCGTTCCTTGTTTTGCCCAAAGCCATCAATCCTGTTCTGCTGGGCCTGCCTTGGCTTCGACTACATGCCCCAGTCCTGGACTGGTATTCTGGAGAGGTTCTCCAATGGGGCTCCAAGTGCCATGGTCGTTGTCTGCTGCAGATCCATCCTGTCAAGCCTTCTCTGCCTCAGTCGCTATCGGGACTGCCTCCCCATTTTGCTCAGTATGCAGATGTTTTCAGCAAAAAGGAGGCTGAGACGCTGCCTCCACATCGCAACTATGACTGCCCCATTGAACTGGTTCCTAATGCCTCTCTTCCCCGTGGACAGGTATATCCTCTCTCCCTGCCTGAGTCTCTATCCATGTCGGCCTATATAAAGGAGAATCTGGAGAGGGGTTTTATACGAAAATCTTCCTCCCCGGCCGGGGCTGGATTCTTCTTCGTTAAAAAGAAGGATGGATCCCTTCGTCCCTGCATTGACTACAGGGGCCTCAACCTGATCACAGTCAAGAACAAATACCCGTTGCCACTCATCTCTGAGCTATTTGATCGCATACAAGGGGCCAAAATTTTTTCTAAGCTAGACCTGCGTGGGGCTTACAATCTAGTCCGGATTCGCCGGGGTGACGAATGGAAGATGGCATTTAACACCCGGGACGGGCACTACGAATACCTGCTGATGCCCTTCGGACTGTGTAACGCTCCCGCAGTGTTTCAGGAGTTCGTTAACGACATCTTCCGAGATCTACTCTATGTCTGTGTTGTTGTTTATCTCGATGATATTTTAATTTTCTCCCCAGATCAGACGACTCATCGGAGGCATGTTCGTCAGGTTCTACTACGATTGAGGGAGAATCATTTATACGCCAAGCTGGAGAAGTGCGTCTTTGAGAAGAGTTCTCTGCCCTTCCGGGGTTACATCATCTCCGATCAAGGCCTCAAGATGGATCCTGAGAAAGTGAAGGCTGTCCTGGAGTGGCCACGTCCCCAAGGCTTAAGGGCCATACAGCGGTTCCTGGGATTCGCCAATTTCTACCGGCAGTTTATTCCTAACTTCTCTTCTCTGACGTCTCCCATCTCGACCCTTACCAAGAAGGGTGTGAACACCAAAGTGTGGACTCCAGAGGCAGAGTCTGCATTTAAAAGCCTGAAGAGTGCCTTCACTTCAGCCTCGATCCTCCATCATCCTGACGTATCTCGGCAGTTCTCACTGGAAGTGGACGCTTCCTCTGTCGGTGCAGGTGCACTCCTGTTCCAGAGGAGCCCCAAAGGAAAGGCAGTAGTATGTGGCTACAACTCTAGACTGTTTTCTTCTGCTGAGCGCAATTACTCCATTGGAGATCGGGAGCTGCTGGCCATCAAATTGGCTCTGGAGGAGTGGAGACATCTTCTGGAGGGCGCTGCTCACCCCATCCTGCTCTTCACCGATCACAAGAACCTCACTTACCTTCAGTCTGCTCAAAGACTTAATCCTTGTCAAGCCAGGTGGTCGCTGTTCTTCACCCGTTTTCTGTTTGCGCTCCACTACCGTCCCGCAGACAAGAATGTGAGGGCCGATGCCCTGTCCAGATCATTTGAGACGGAAGACACGGTGGAGTCCCTCCAGACCATCATAGACCCGTCCTGCATCGTCACTGCTAATCCTCTGCAGGTTAGAGACATCCCTCCTGGGAGGACTTTTGTTCGGTTGGCGGACAGGAGTAGAATTCTCCGCTGGGGACATAGTTCTAAACTTGCTGGGCACGCCGGTGTCCGTAAAACCCGAGACCTAATTGCTCGTCACTTTTGGTGGTCCACGTTACCTAAGGATGTTCTGGACTTTGTCTCTGCTTGCACGGTGTGTGCCTCTAACAAAGTGACTCACTCCAAGCCTGCCGGCCTGCTTCAACCTCTGCCTGTACCCAATGCCCCCTGGCAGCACATTGCGATGGACTTCGTCACAGACCTTCCCCCCTCAGCAGGATGTAACACTGTCTGGGTGGTGGTGGACCGGTTCTCTAAGATGGCTCATTTTATCCCGCTGACCGGCCTACCTTCTGCTCCTCATCTGGCAAGTCTCTTCATTCAGCACATCTTCCACTTGCATGGCTTGCCTCTTCACATTGTGTCCGACCGGGGGGTTCAGTTTTCCTCTAAGTTCTGGAGAGCCCTCTGTAAACTCCTGGATGCTGTTTCGACTTTTCCTCTGCCTATCACCCCCAATCCAATGGGCAAGTTGAGAGGATCAACCAGATCATGGAAAATTATCTCCGCCATTTCATCTCTTCACAGCATGATAACTGGGTACAGCTTCTACCATGGGCGGAATTTTCTTACAACAACCACACAAGTGAGTCCACCACTTCCACTCCGTTTCACATCGTGTACAGTCAACATCCCAGAGTTCCTCTCCCTGTGTCGACTTCATCTCAGGTTCCCGCTGCTGACTCTGCATATGGGGACTTCCTGCAAATCTGGCAACAGACCCGGTCCTCTATTTTGCTGGCAGTAGATCGCATGAAGCTAAAGGCAGATATTAAGAGAAAAGAGCCGCCTCAGTATCTTCCGGGGACTAAAGTCTGACTGTCCTCTCTGAACATTCGCTTGAAGGTGCCTTCATACAAGTTCGCTCCCAGGTTCCTTGGACCATTCAAGGTCCTGCAGCAGATCAACCCTGTCGCCTACAAGCTTCGGCTGCCTCCTACCCTCAGGATTCCCAACTCCTTCCACGTCTCCCTCCTGAAGCCTGTGATCCTAAACCGCTATTCCAAGACTCCCAGCCCTGCGGTTGCTACCAGCGGCTCCTCGGACATCTTTGAGGTAAAGGAGATCTTGGACACCAAGAGAGTGAGAGGAAAGACCTTGTATTTGGTGGATTGGAGGGGGTTGGTCCCGAAGAGAGGTCCTGGGAGCCAGAGGAGAACCTCAATGCCCCTACTGTTCTAAAGAAGTTTCTCTCTCGCTCCGGTCCCAAGAAGAGGGGGCGTAAGAGGGGGGATACTGTAACGTCCGTGGCTGCGGGCTGTCAGCTCCAGCCTCCCGCTGACAGCCGCAGCCACGAGTCGGCAAGCGCTGGCCCCAGCCTCCTCCTCAGGAGACGCCAGCGCTTGCATCCACTCACCTTCGCTGGAGCCCGCAGGGTTCACGCGCACGCTCGTCCCCGCTCTTAAAGGGGCAGCGCGCACACCGGACATCTTGAACGACCTTTGACCCGTGAGTACCCTGGGCTATAAGAGGGGTCCAGCCCCCTAGTTCGATGCCTGAGCGTTGTTAGTTTTCCCAGTCTGTCTTGAAAATGGTCCCTTAGTGTTTCCCGTTCCTGTTGTTACCCGTACCTTGTTCCCCGTTCCTGTTTCCGTGCTTTGCCCTAGTATCTAGTCGTGCCACGTCCAGAGGAATCTGCCACGTCCTGTATCATCTGCCACGTCCAGAGGAATCTGCCACGTCCAGAGGAATCGACACGTCCTGTGTCATCTGCCACGTCCAGAGGAATCTGCCACATCTGGAGGAATCCGCCACGTCCTGTGTCATCTGCCACATCTGGAGGAATCTGCCACGTCTGGAGGAATCCGCCACGTCTAGAGGAATCCGCCACGTCCTGTGTCATCTGCCACGTCCGAAGGAATCCGCCACGTCCTGTGTTATCTGCCACGTCCGGAGGAATCCGCCACATCTGGCGCAACTTGCGGCTCCTGTGTCATCCGCCACGTTTGGCGCCATCTGCTGCACCCATCTCATCTGTGACAGAGCTGCGGCCACGATCTGGACTATTCAGGTACCCTTGTGCGGGACATTGTATTTCTGGAGTGTCCTGTTGTTTGACCAGCTGCCTCCCCGCTGCGGCGGTACGGCCTAGTGGGTCCACTAACCCGCTTCGTGACAAAAAGGCCATACTCACAGATTAGGAGGAGGGTAAAAACCTGTTCCAAACACACCTGGGCACTTCCCTTCTTCAGCATTCTCTGACCTGGTCGCGTCCTGTTTGGAACGGGTTTTTACCCTCCTCCTAATCTATGAGTATGGCCTTTTTTGTGGTTTTAATTAGTAAAAAGGAGTTTGATTATTTTGGAAGTTAGGGAACCACGCACCCACACAATCTACATAATTCCCAAGGTGCATAAAAATGGAGATTGTCCACCAGGAAGGCCTACTATTTCAGGCTGTGATAGTCCAACTGATCACCTTCGGAATTATGTAGATGCAAAGTTACAACCTTTCGTTCGTAATCTCTTCTCATTTGTATTGGATATGGGAGATCTTCTTAGGATGATTGATCATTTGACTGTTGAAGGTCATTTTTTCTTGGTTGGTTTAGATATACAGTCTCGTTATACATCAATTCCACATGATGTTGGACTCAAAGCTGCTGAATATTTCTTGGAGAAGAGGGGTGTTGATTGGGCCCACCAGAACGAGTTCATTATAGAAATGCTGAACTTTGTCCTAAATCATATTTTTTTTGATGGCAAGTATTATCGTCAAACACAGGGAGCGGTGATGGGGGCTTCTTGTGCCCCTTCCTATGCTTGTCTAATTTGGGCTGGTGAGAAGAATTTCTAGTCCACACCAATCCCTTTTTCAAGAGGTATGCAGCTAGCTCGCTAAGATATATGGTTGACACATTATTATGTTGGAGAGGACCATCTGATGCCCTGGAGAGCTTCATTGAGGAACTAAACTGCAATAATCTAAATATACACCTTACTTTCACTTATAGTGAATCCATGATCAGTTTCTTGGACTCAATATCTATAAACAAAATAATTGGCTAATCACCTCTACTTATAGGAAACCAACGGCAGGTAACACCTTACTAAATGCCAGTAGCCATCATCATTTTTCCCACATAAAGGGAATCCCAGTTCCTTCAAATTCGGAGGAACTGTACCAAACTTGGGCATATCAAGTAAGGGACCTCAGATCTATCCGAACGATTTCAGATGAGGGGCTATTCAATCAAATCCATTAAATATGGTTATAACAAGGCCCTAAGAACTAATAGGGAGGATACCCTGAATAGGAAGAGTGAACCAAAAAGGGATGACAGAGCGCGATTCATATCTAGATATGGTTCCCATTGGGACATGTTACTCCATCTTATGTTAAAGAATTGGTCACATTTGACTCTGTTTAAAAAAATGGGGCCAATAGTACGGGATTCCCCTAGTCTGGTCCCAAAAAAAGCACCAACATTAAAAGATCTTTTAGTAAATTCTGAGTTTAAGAGGAAAACACAGGAACATAAATCTTGGATAAGTAGTCACCCTAAGGGGGTATATAAATGTGGATCTTGCAATTTGTGTAAATATGTATCCAAAACAAACATATTCACTGACTCGGAACATAAAAAGGATTACAAGATTATTACATTTATTAACTGTCGCTCCAGTCTGGTAGTGTACTCCATTACCTGTCCATGTGGAAAGATGTACATTGGCAAAATAAAGCGTGAATTGCAAAAACGCATCAGCGAACACATCTCAGACATAAGAAGGGGTGAGATAAAGAATCCACTGGTAGCCCATTTTAATACCCATCACCAACAATCTCCAAAGGGTCTGCAATTTATGGGGATATATCAGCTGCAGGAAGATTGGAGGGGAGGGGATAGAAATAAATTACTTCTCCAAAAGAGACCATGTGGATCTATACTCTAGGTACGCTATCTCCTAGAGGTTTAAACAATGAAATCAAGTTCAATATGTTCCTTTGATTCCATTCTGGTCACAGTCTTGTATAAAATTAATTTTACCATATCATTAAATGCGCCGGATTGGTTCTGTGTTTCTGTCGTGGATGGTGGGGACCCGGTCGATGGCCATAATCGGCCCTTGACTGGCTCCCTGCCTTCTACGACGGACCCTAGTAATCATATTTGGTGCATTTTCCTCATTCTACACCCCCTTTTGGGGTATCCTCGGCATGTGGGTGGGGGTGTTCGATTTCTGCTGGGTTGGCAGTATACCAGCGATCCAGTGGACTTGCACCCCCTCATTCCTTGCCGTATATGATAAATGGCTTTTTTCCTCTTTCCCTACCCTTTCATTGTTTTTGGGGGGGAATACATGTTTTTCTTTTTCTTTTGCCTTATGTTTCGTAATACAAGGGAAGATGGGATTTGGTTGGATAAATGAGTTTTCTGGTTAAGGAATTTCCATACCCAGACGACACATATATATTTGGTTTTTCTTTGTCTTTATCTAGTCAAGCTTTCGCCATAATTAACACTGCATATATCTCCATACTATATTCAATTGGTTTTTATCCTTATTCTTTTATATTTTATTTTTACTTTTATATTTATTTTTATTTATTTATTATTAATTTATTATTTTTTAGATTTATTTTTATTTTCATTTTTATTATTATTATTTTTTATTATTTTCTATTTTTATTCTTATTTATCTTTAACTTTATATTTAGTTTTATTTATTTATATTTATTTTTGTGTAGTTATTTCCTTTATCCCTAGGGAGAGTGATGCCTCACTTAGTGGAAACGATTACAGTGTTACCACAATATTCTTTATATAAAGGAATCAGGGTTATTTAGTACCCTGCAAGTTATATAATTTTTGTAATATTCCGACTATAATATCTCTTTTTCTAATCAGGGCTGGTGTAAAATACACTCACTTCAATTTTGATCAAATGACTACATCAAATAATGCCCTGTATGGAATGGAATGGGACATTTAAATAGGTAATTTACCTTTAAATGTCTGCTCTAAAAATAGGTACCTTTGTGAACATGATTCATCGGCTCTGATGAAGTCCCAGCTGAGATGAAACGCGTTAGCCAATTTGCACGGTGGTGAGAGACGTCATCACACCATATACTTCCAGCATGGTGGTTTGTAGCACTATGCCACAAACCACGCTTTGACAACTGCTACACTGGCCTGCTCTCTATAGCTCTGTATTCAAAACCGAACACCTTTGTCACGGACGAGGAAGGGGATCAAATTCCCAAAAGAAATTGAGCTGTTGCTTTAAATAGAAGCACCGAATTTGAATGCATGCATGCTGCTGCTCACCTGTATTTGAACCTGGGAGCCAATTTACATAGTCATGGATGAGAAAGTAGGAAAGAGATCTATTCTTCGAATGAATATGAGCTGCTGTTTAAATCTGGAGCATCTTATTTAAAACGGAAGCATATCGCTACTTACCTGTTGTCACGGCGCAGGGTTTGGACCCACTGGGCCGTACAGCGTAGCGGGGTAGCAGCTGGCCAACTAGGTACAAAACAATGTCTATAGTCCAGAACGGGCACCTGAGGCAATGTAGACAGTAGTGGAAGACACGACTTGACTTTCACAGCAGATGGCACTGTAGATGCAGCGGAAGACACGGCTTGACTTTCACAGTAGATACGATAGCATGGGATACAGGGTACAGGCAGCAGGAACGGGTAACACTGGGAGCTGGAAAATACTGGGAGACCATTTGCATGACAAACTTAGGTATACAACAATGCACAGGCAAGGATCAAGTGGGCAGAGCCCCTTTTTATAGTCCAGCAGCCATTTGGGCTAATATTGAGTGATAACAGCTGGACGCGTACTGGCCCTTCAAGGCTGTGCACGTGCGGGCGCACGTGCCCTGCGGAAAACAGTCCGAGAACCCGGAAGTGACTGACGGCGTCACCCTGGAGGGAGATGTCACCGAGAAGACAGATGTCCATGGCCGGGCCTTCAGAGGGTAAGTCTGAACGACGGCCCTCGGCCCTAGACGTTACATCTGTATTGAGCTTTGAAAGTGACACTACATCGGGTTCGGATTGGTGAACTAACAACAGATGAATATAATGGAACTTGTTCCTGATCTTTTATACGCACCGTGTGGCATTTTTGCTACATTATTTTGGGTTATTGGATATTCCTTTATCCTTTATCTTCACATCAGAATATACCTTATACTTTCATTCATTCAAACAGCAAACATACAATTTTATATATATATATATATAAATATATATATATATATATATATATATATATATATATATATATATATATATATATATATATATATATATATATATATATATATAAACAGTGAAGGAAATAAGTATTTGATCCCTTGCTGATTTTGTAAGTTTGCCCACTGTCAAACACATGAACAGTCTAGAATTTTTAGGCTAGGTTAATTTTACCAGTGAGAGATAGATTATATATAAAAAAAAAAAAAGAAAATCACATTGTCAAAATTATATATATTTATTTGCATTGTGCACAGAGAAATAAGTATTTGATCCCTTTGGCAAAAAAGACTTAATACTTGGTGGCAAAACCCTTGTTGCCAAGCACAGCAGTCAGACGTTTTTTGTAGTTGATGATGAGGTTTGCACACATGTTAGATGGAATTTTGGCCCACTCCTCTTTGCAGATCATCTGTAAATCATTAAGATTTCGAGACTGTCGCTTGGCAACTCGGATCTTCAGCTCCCTCCATAAGTTTTCGATGGGATCAAGGTCTGGGGACTGGCTAGGCCACTCCATGACCTTAATGTGCTTCTTTTTGAGCCACTCCTTTGTTGCCTTGGCTGTATGTTTCGGGTCATTGTCGTGCTGGAAGACCCAGCCGTGAGCCATTTTTAATGTCCTGGTGGAGGGAAGGAGGTTGTCACTGAGGATTTGACGGTACATGGCTCCATCCATTCTCCCATTGACGCGGTGAAGTAGTCCTGTGCCCTTAGCAGAGAAACACCCCCAAAACATAATGTTTCCACCTCCATGCTTGACAGTAGGGACGGTGTTCTTTGGGTCATAGGCAGCATTTCTCTTCCTCCAAACACGGCGAGTAGAGTTAATGCCAAAGAGCTAAATTTTAGTCTCATCTGACCACAGCACCTTCTCCCAATCACTCTCAGAATCATCCAGATGTTCATTTGCAAACTTCAGACGGGCCTGTACATGTGCCTTCTTGAGCAGGGGGACCTTGCAAGCACTGCAGGATTTTAATCCATTAAGGCGTAATGTGTTACCAATGGTTTTCTTGGTGACTGTGGTCCCAGCTGCCTTGAGATTATTAACAAGTTCCCCCCGTGTAGTTTTCGGCTGAGCTCTCACCTTCCTCAGGATCAAGGATACTCCACGAGGTGAGATTTTGCATGGAGCCCCAGATCGATGTCGATAGACAGTCATTTTGTATGTCTTCCATTTTCTTACTATTGCACCAACAGTTGTCTCCTTCTCACCCAGCGTCTTACTTATGGTTTTGTAGCCCGTTCCAGCCTTGTGCAGGTCTATGATCTTGTCCCTGACATCCTTAGAAAGCTTTTTGGTCTTGCCCATGTAGTAGAGGTTAGAGTCAGACTGATTAATTGAGTCTGTGGACAGGAGTCTTTTATACAGGTGACCATTTAAGACAGCTGTCTTTAATGCAGGCACCAAGTTGATTTGGAACGTGTAACTTGTCTGGAGGAGGCTGAACTCTTAATGGTTGGTAGGGGATCAAACACTTATTTCTCTGTGCACAATGCAAATAAATATATATCATTTTGACTATGTTATTTTTTTTTATTTTTTTATATAATCTATCTCTCAGTGGTAAAATTAACCTAGCCTAAAAATTCTAGACTGTTCATGTCTTTGACAGTGGGCAAACTTACAAAATCAGCAAGGGATCAAATACTTATTTCCTTCACTGTATGTATATATATATATATATATATATATATATATATATATATATATATATATATATATATATATATATATTACACATATTTTTACAATACTACACATATTTTACAATCTGTAATATAAACCAAAATCTTCCTATGGAGATTGGACATCAAATCATTAATTACAGCAGTTTATATAGCCAATATGATGTATGCACACCAGGAGATAGAGATACTAAGTGTACAATACCACTGGCACATGTCTATATAATATAATGCGGTAAAGATAAAAGTTAATTTATTATATAGAATGCTTAGTTGAACAGATGGAATTCCTGTGACTCCCTGTCTAGTAACTCACACAATAGCATCAGTATAACTTCTGTTCTCCCACAAGACACGTCATCATTCTCCACATTGATACATCAGCAAAAAGTTTAATTTCTTAATTTTTCCCTATCATTCCTCTCTCTGATAATTACCATTATCACAATACTCATCATAATAGTAGATATATCGTGGGTTATCTCTTCGTGGTATATCGAACTTCTATGATATATTGTTGAGTATATATTATCTAAGTATATTTGACCACACAGTATTTTCACCAAAGTCACAGTACACAAAACACACCAATATTCACAAGTATTATGCTGATCAGTCATATACTTAATGTTCTTGGGTGTTTTAACAGTATTTTTTCTACTAATTTGTCCTGGTAACAATTTTACCTAGGACCATACCTAATTGGACTCCCTTATACACAAAGGGTTTGATTTATTTAACCCTCATACATTCATTCTTCACATTCAAGGAGTCTCATATATGTTTCATATAATACATTCACAGAAGCAACATCATTACCTTACACAGCACAATTCAGACACTTACAAAAACAAACAGCTGTTCCCCTCATATCTCAATCATTCAATGCTTTTAACCAAAATATTGAACTTTATACAAGAAATAATCCTAATACTCTTTAATCCTTAATCTATAGGAGATCCTCCAAATCTTCAAGTACTTTATCTTTTACGTGCTGCATGGAGTTATTTATTACCTGTACCCTTCTCACACAGGCTATGGACTTCCAACCTCGAGAACCGTTATTCCCAGGTTTTTATATTAAGACCTGTACTTAATATAACTAAGACCCAGTCTTAGTACCTAAGATCCAACTTAGGTTTTTATCACATAACCTTATAACATCTAAATGTGAAAAATAATAAAAACATATATAAACAAAATTATATTACCTTTATTCAGATTAAAACTCGAATTCTCAATTCCCCGTACTACGTTCTTTTAGAATCCGTCACTCCACCTTGTCCGTCCTATTAGACTGGCTTCTGTTTAATGGCATATCAGCCGGAGGTCTATAGATTTAGTGAGTTCATTGAATAACTGACCCCGTGCATGGTGTACAGTCTTTTGAGAGAACGAGAATCCAGTGGTATTGGTTTCCGGTTCGAAGAACCAAAATGTTTGAAAAATTTTCTATTATTATTATTATCTAATATTATCAATAGGATCGAGGAATCATCTCAATAGAGATGCGCGTCTTTTATTCTTATCGATAAGGAGACAGTATGGCAAAATGTCTGCCTCTATCCTGAATGGCAGAGTTTTTATACATATTCTGAGAATAACATGTCTGGACTAGTTCTTGATACATTTTGCTTCATATATCACAATTGACATCTAAAGATTAAACTAATTAGAAGTTAAACCTCTGTCTGGAAATTCTAATCTCCTTTGTTAGGAATTCAGCTACTCCCTCCTCATATATAATTTCAGTTATCTTAACAATAAAATATTGGACATTTTGTTAGTCAAGGCTTTTACAGATAAGCTTGCATACACATTTTTAGTCTTCATTAGATAAAGTAATCATAAATGTAAAACTTTCCTAACAGTTTCAAACGACCGGGACAGGACATTGTCTGCAGGATGGAAATTAAGCAGGAATCTAAATCTGGTGAAGAACAGTGACCATCTGGCTTGACGAAGATTCAGTCGTAGTACAGACAGTATACATGTGAGATTTTTGTGGTCCATAAAGCAGGTGTCTCCACTCTTTTAAGGACAACTTGACAGTGAGTGATTCTCGTCCCCAATGGAATAGTTGCGCTGTGCAAGAGAGAAGAGTTTGGAGAAAAATCCACAGGATACTGCCTTACCCTTGGAATTCTTTTGAAAAAGGAGTTCTCCAGCACCAATGGAATAAGCGTCAGGCTCCAATGAAAACTGCCGAGTCACATCAGGATGATGAAGAACGGAAGCAGAAGTAAAGGCACTCTTGACTCTGCCTCAGGGGATCCAGTCCTTAGCATTTACTCCCTTCTTGGTAAGAGCTGAGATGGAAGCAGTAAGAGACGAGAAATTTGGGATGAACTGACGATAGAAATCTCTGTATGGCTCAGAGATCTTGAGGACATGGCCACTCCAAGATAGACTTCATTTTCTCTGGATCCTTCTGAAGTCCACGATCAGAGATAATATAGGCCAGGATTGGCAGGGATTTTTTTAAAAAATACACACTTCTCAAGTTTAGCGTATAAGTTGTTCCCCCTTAACCGCGTCAGAACTTGGCGGACATGCATCTGATGCGTCGTCAGATCTGGTGAGAAGATGAACATGTCGTCCATATAAACCACCAAATGTTGTTTACAAATCCCTGAAACACTGATGGAGCGTTACACAGTCCAAAGAGCATTGCGAGATAGTCGTAGTGACGTTCTCGAGTGTTGAATGTGGTTTTCCATTCATCACCCTTGCGGATACGGATTAAATTATAAGCCCCGCGTAGATCCAGCTTCGTGAAAATCTTGGCACCACGAATCTTGTTGAAGTCCTCGGAGATAAGCGGCAAGGGGTACTTTTAAACCATGGTAATTGATGCATGGTCGGAGTGATCCATCCTTATTCTCCACGAAGAAGCATCTGGCTCCGCCTGGTGAAGTAGACTTCCTGATAAACCCACTTTCCAGGTTCTCCTTGACATACTCTGACATGGCCTGGGTTTCAGTCAAAGAGAGAGGATAAATCCGTCCACGAGGAGGTAGAGCCTCAATAGGACAGCCGTAGGGACGATGAGGAGGAAGGACCTCTGCCTCCTTCTTGCTAAAGACATCTTCGTAACTAGTAAACAGTGGAGACACTGCAGATAGTGACTGAGGCAGTTGGGAAAGAACAGGATGAACCAGAAGCAGGAGCGGTGAAGACATTGGGGTCCCCATTGGAGGACCTCTCTGGAATTCCAGTCAAGGACAGGAGCGTGTTTGTGAAGCCATGACAAACCCAGCAGGATGGGGTTAATAGCTTTAGACAGGATATAAAAAGCTATCGGTTTGAGTGGAGGACTTCAACTTGTAGCCTCAGAGGTTTGGTGATTGGAAGGATTGGGTCTGGCAGAGCTTGTCCATCCACTGAGGCGGCCGCCAGAGGTTTCTCCAGAGGAACTGTGGCCAAGTGGAGATAGTCTATTAAGTGCTGCTGAATAAAATTTGCAGCCGCTTCAGAATCCAAATAAGCGGGGACAGATTGTGATTCTTCCCTCGAGAAGACAGTCATGGGAATAGATAATTTGTGAGAGTTTAGCAGTTGGCGTCGATCCACATAGAATTGTCTCTCCAATCAGCCCTAGGTACTGGAGTTGCCTGGCTTCTGTGGACTTGAATGTATGAAATGACCCTCGTGGCCACAGTACAGACACAATCCTGTAGAGCGCCTACACTGTCGCTCCTGATTGGACAATCTGAGTCTGTCCACCTGCATGGGCTCCTCAGGAGGAGCCAGTAGGGGTCTCTGGGGGCTAGTCTATAGGACCTTTTCTCCCGAAAAACTTCCTTAGTGCGTTTCTGGATCCTCATGTCGATCCGAGTTGCCAACAGAATAAGGGCATCCAAGTTGGGTGGCAGGTCACGAGCCGTCAGCTCATCCTTAATTTTAGGAACCAGTCCTTGCCAAAAAGTTGATACCAAGGCCTTGTTATGCCAGACAAAGTCCACTGCAAAGGTACGAAACTGGATGGCGTATTCTCCCACAGTGGATTCCCCTTGACGGAGAGTCAAAGAGAGGCAGCTGTTCTTCAAACACAGTACGAAAATCTGTAGGAACAACTGTAGGTCTGCTACATGTTCCCAGATAGGATTTGCCCATGCCAGGGCTTTGCTAGAGAGGAGGTAGACAATAAAAGTGACCTTGGTCACATCAGAGGGGAAAGATGAGTATGTAGTTTTAAAGAGATCTGACACTGGTTGATGAAGCCTTTACAGGTTTTAGCATCTTCATCATTGCGGAAGCAGCCACAGGAAGCACAGAAGGAAGATCAAGACGGGTAATTGTCATAGCTGTGGGGTATGTGGACCCACTAGGCTGCTTCGCCGTAGCGGAGTAGCAGCTGGCCAAACTACAGTCAATAAAGGTCTTTAGAACTAATGATAGACTAATGTTCCTTGCTCTGCCTTTCAGCGCCTTTCAATGATGAAAGTGGCACAATGACCTCATCACGCCACCTGCGTCATTGAAAGGCGCTAAATGGCATGGCAATGCCAGCGCTAGTGACCCATTTAATTGTATCTGCGTTCTATAGACGCAGATAAAATTATGGTTCAGGAGGGGGTGATGGCACTTGGCTAAATTGGCACCGCCGCCCCCACAGAGAGGCAGCAGGCAAGAGGCTCAGCTCACCTCACCTCGCCATGGTTGTGACTCCCACAGCCTTTCCCTACTGTTCCCTGTAACATGCCGCTCCAATAGCTGCACTGGCACAATATATATATATATATATATATATATATATATATATATATATATATATGTAGAAGAAATCCCACAGCACTCCAATGTAGAACAGAAAGTGATTTATTCAGTCAACACAAGATGCAACGTTTACATCCTGCTATGTGACCTTTTTAACCCCTTCCCGCTCCTTGACGTACTATTACGTCATGGCAGCTCTATCGTTCGCGCTCCATGCCGTAATAGTACGTCTTGCAGTTAGAACAGCGGTGCGCGCGCCCGGCGCGTTCATGCGCTGTGATAGCTGCTGTTTCTGACAGCAGGCTATCACGGCATAATGGGACGGGACCATTTACTATGGTCCCGCCTCGCCGATCGCCGCTATTGGCTAGTCAGTGAGTAACTAGCCAATAGCAGCGATCGGTCTCATTCAGCACAGCAGTGCTCGAGCCCGGCGTTCCTGAGCTGTGATAGCTGCTGTTTCTGACAGCATGCTATCACAGCATAATGGGCCGGGACCATTTACTATGGTCCCGCCTCGCCGATCGCCGCTATTGGCTAGTCAGTGAGTAACTAGCCAATAGCAGCGATCATTCTCGTCACTTCCTCTCTCTGACCTCACATCCTGCTGCAACCGCCCTGAACGCCCTGTTGGAGTTAGCGAGGCGTTGAGATCGGTTGTGAGCAGAGAGTCAGAGAGAAAAGAAGTGAAAAAAAGTTTCTAAAACAACGTTTTTTTTGCTTCCCACCACCCCATCCACTACCCACTCCTGTTCCCTTCCTCTTTGAGTTCTACCCACGTTTTTTGGTCAGTGATCTCCTATCACTGACCACTTTTCAGTCTTCAGGACCACATTTCTTGGTCCCTGGGGATTTTTTTTTCATTTTTTTCTATATAAAACATAAAACAAAAAAAAAAATATAAAAAGAAAAAAAAGAAACAAAAAAAAATAGTTAGTTTAGCCAATTTTGAAAATTTAACTGGTTAGTTTAGTATTAGCCCCTTCCCGCTCCTTGACGTACTATTACGTCATGGCAGCTCTATCGTTCGCGCTCCATGCCGTAATAGTACGTCTTGCAGTTAGAACAGCGGTGCGCGCGCCCGGCGCGTTCATGCGCTGTGATAGCTGCTGTTTCTGACAGCAGGCTATCACGGCATAATGGGACGGGACCATTTACTATGGTCCCGCCTCGCCGATCGCCGCTATTGGCTAGTCAGTGAGTAACTAGCCAATAGCAGCGATCGGTCTCATTCAGCACAGCAGTGCTCGAGCCCGGCGTTCCTGAGCTGTGATAGCTGCTGTTTCTGACAGCATGCTATCACAGCATAATGGGCCGGGACCATTTACTATGGTCCCGCCTCGCCGATCGCCGCTATTGGCTAGTCAGTGAGTAACTAGCCAATAGCAGCGATCATTCTCGTCACTTCCTCTCTCTGACCTCACATCCTGCTGCAACCGCCCTGAACGCCCTGTTGGAGTTAGCGAGGCGTTGAGATCGGTTGTGAGCAGAGAGTCAGAGAGAAAAGAAGTGAAAAAAAGTTTCTAAAACAACGTTTTTTTTGCTTCCCACCACCCCATCCACTACCCACTCCTGTTCCCTTCCTCTTTGAGTTCTACCCACGTTTTTTGGTCAGTGATCTCCTATCACTGACCACTTTTCAGTCTTCAGGACCACATTTCTTGGTCCCTGGGGATTTTTTTTTCATTTTTTTCTATATAAAACATAAAACAAAAAAAAAAATATAAAAAGAAAAAAAAGAAACAAAAAAAAATAGTTAGTTTAGCCAATTTTGAAAATTTAACTGGTTAGTTTAGTATTAGCCCCTTCCCGCTCCTTGACGTACTATTACGTCATGGCAGCTCTATCGTTCGCGCTCCATGCCGTAATAGTACGTCTTGCAGTTAGAACAGCGGTGCGCGCGCCCGGCGCGTTCATGCGCTGTGATAGCTGCTGTTTCTGACAGCAGGCTATCACGGCATAATGGGACGGGACCATTTACTATGGTCCCGCCTCGCCGATCGCCGCTATTGGCTAGTCAGTGAGTAACTAGCCAATAGCAGCGATCGGTCTCATTCAGCACAGCAGTGCTCGAGCCCGGCGTTCCTGAGCTGTGATAGCTGCTGTTTCTGACAGCATGCTATCACAGCATAATGGGCCGGGACCATTTACTATGGTCCCGCCTCGCCGATCGCCGCTATTGGCTAGTCAGTGAGTAACTAGCCAATAGCAGCGATCGGTCTCATTCAGCACAGCAGTGCTCGAGCCCGGCGTTCCTGAGCTGTGATAGCTGCTGTTTCTGACAGCATGCTATCACAGCATAATGGGCCGGGACCATTTACTATGGTCCCGCCTCGCCGATCGCCGCTATTGGCTAGTCAGTGAGTAACTAGCCAATAGCAGCGATCATTCTCGTCACTTCCTCTCTCTGACCTCACATCCTGCTGCAACCGCCCTGAACGCCCTGTTGGAGTTAGCGAGGCGTTGAGATCGGTTGTGAGCAGAGAGTCAGAGAGAAAAGAAGTGAAAAAAAGTGAAAAAAAGTTTCTAAAACAACGTTTTTTTTGCTTCCCACCACCCCATCCACTACCCACTCCTGTTCCCTTCCTCTTTGAGTTCTACCCACGTTTTTTGGTCAGTGATCTCCTATCACTGACCACTTTTCAGTCTTCAGGACCACATTTCTTGGTCCCTGGGGATTTTTTTTTCATTTTTTTCTATATAAAACATAAAACAAAAAAAAAAATATAAAAAGAAAAAAAAGAAACAAAAAAAAATAGTTAGTTTAGCCAATTTTGAAAATTTAACTGGTTAGTTTAGTATTAGGGTTAGTTAGTGTCAGGGAACCGTCAAAAAGCGTAGTTAGGTATAGTGTCAGGGAATTTAGCGTCAGGAATCGGTCACCGTAGATAGGCTTAGCGTTAGGGATCCATCACCGTAGTTAGGTTTAGCGTCAGGGAAGCTCGGAATAATTAGATAGGTTTAGTGTCAGGCACCCGTCACCGTAGTTAGGTTTAGTGTCAGGGAAGCTTGAAATAATCTAGATAGGTTTAGTGTCAGGGAATCGTCGCCGTAGTTAGGTTTAGCGTTAGGGAAGTCCACATAAAATTTAGTTAGGTTTAGTGTTAGGAACCCTCGCCCTAGTTAGCTTTAGTGTCAGGGAAGTCCACTTGCTCTCTAAAAACAAAACACACATTTGTGCTAGTTGTGCTATCCTATTGCTCCCAGTTAGGGATTTATTTTTTTGCAGTATATAAATTTTGTCTTCGCACAACAAGCATGTCCCAACGGACATTTACTGCTGAAGAGGCGTATGCATTTCTGGCCTCCGACACAGACTCGTCGGATGGCGATACAGTATTTTATTTGTCTACCTCCTCATCCAGCGATGAAGAGGAGGGACCCCCTAGGAGACGCCCCAGGACCACCACCATAGTAGAAATCCCTGAGAGAAGTGACCCCACAACAAGTGATACCCCTGAGCGAAGTGACCCCATTTGGACACCCACACCAGACCATTATGAACCCCAAATCCCTGAGTACACGGGCAGCCCAGGCATCAAATTTAACACGGCAGGGTTCAGTGAGATGGACTTTTTCAAGTTCTTCTTCACTGATAACTTTATAGAGCTAATGGTCACCCAGACTAATTTATATGCCCAACAGTATATCACCAAGAACCCCAACTCATTTTATGCCCAATCCCAGAGGTGGACTCCTGTAAACGCAGCAGAGTTGGGCAAGTTCTGGGGACTGCTCTTGAACATGGGGCTTCTAAAAAAGCCATCCATTAGGACCTACTGGAGCACGGACATCCTATACCACACCCCGATGTACCGTATGGCCATGTCCAGGATGCGTTATGAGGCAATACTTCGCTTCCTACATTATGCCGATAATGAGCAGTGCCCACCCCGAGATGACCCCAGTTTTGACCGTTTATATAAACTGAGACCCCTATTAGACCATTTCAGTGCCCGGTTTGCCCAAGCATACACCCCCGAGAAGTGTATTTCCATTGATGAGTCCCTGGTACATTTTAAAGGGAGGCTTCAATTCCGCCAATACCTGCCAAGTAAGAGGGCAAGGTATGGCGTGAAGTTGTATAAGCTGTGCGAGAGTGCATCAGGGTATACATATAAATTCAGGATATATGAAGGGAAGGACAGCAGTATTCAGCCCCCAGAATGCCCCCCCTTACTGGGAATTAACGCAAAAATTGTGTGGGATTTGGTGCACCCACTGCTGGACCAGGGTTACCACCTCTACCTGGATAATTTTTATACCAGCGTCCCGCTCTTCAAGTGCCTCGCTTCCAGAAGGACTGCGGCATGCGGCACTGCTAGAAAAAATCTTAGAGGCCTCCCTAAAACACTGCTTGGGCAAACACTCAGAAGGGGTGAGAGCAGGGCACATTCTAGTAGCAACATATTGTGTGTCAAGTACAAGGACAAGAGAGATGTCCTTGTATTGACAACAATACATGGCCACACCAGTACCCATGTACCTGTACGAGGTACCAGTACAGAGACCCCCAAACCAGATTGCATCCTGGACTACAATAGGTACATGGGAGGGGTGGACTTGTCAGATCAAGTCCTGAAGCCCTACAGCGCTACGCGGAAATCGAGGGTGTGGTATAAGAAGCTGGCCGTGCACATCATACAGATGGCATTGTACAATGCGTACGTGCTACGTCGATGTGCAGGCCAGAGGGGAACTTTCCTGGAATTTCAAGAGGTGGTTATAAAGAACCTAATTTTTGGCGACCAGGAAGGAGGGGCACCCAGTACTTCTGGAAGCGAGGCCACACGCATCGTACCAGGGCAACACTTTCCAGGAGAAGTTCCCCAAACTGGCAAGAAGGGAAAAAGTCAAAAGAGGTGCAAAGTGTGCTATAAGAGGGGGATAAGGAAGGACACAACATACCAATGCGACACGTGTCCCGAAAAACCAGGGCTCTGTATGAAAGATTGTTTTAAAATTTACCATACATCCATTGATTTTTAATTTACCCTGATGCACTCCGCACAGCTTATCCCCCTCATCTTTCCCTTTTGAGCCCTGCCATGTGCCCAAGCAGCAAATAACAGCCACATGTAGGGTATTGCCGTACCCGGGAGAACCCACATTACAATTTATGGGGTGTATGTCTCCGGTGGCACATGCTGGGCACAATATATCGGACACTGAAATGGCATATATGTATAGGAAATTGCAAATCTCACTTTGCACCATCTACTGCGCATTACCTTTTACACAATAACTGTTGGGTCAAAATGCTCACTACACTCTAGATGAATGTCTTAAGGGGTGTAGTTTTTAAAATGGGGTCACTTCTCGGGGGTTTCAACTGTACTGGTACCTCAGGGGTTCTGCCTACATGACTTAGCACCAGAAAAGCTCCAGTAGGCTAAATGGTGGTCCTTCCCTTCTGAGCCCTGTCGTGTGCCCAGGCAGCTAATAACAGCCACATGTAGGGTATTGCCGTACCCGGGAGAACCCACATTACAATTTATGGGGTGTATGTCTCCAGTGGCACATGCTGGGCACAATATATCAGACACTGAAATGGCATATATGCATAGGAAATTGCAAATCTCACTTTGCACCATCTGCTGCGCATTACCTTTTACACAATAACTGTGGGGTCAAAATGCTCACTACACCACTAGATGAATGTCTTAAGGGGTGTAGTTTTTAAAATGGGGTCACTTCTCGGGGGTTTCAACTGTACTGGTACCTCAGGGGTTCTGCCTACATGACTTAGCACCAGAAAAGCTCCAGTAGGCTAAATGGTGGTCCTTCCCTTCTGAGCCCTGTCGTGTGCCCAGGCAGCTAATAACAGCCACATGTAGGGTATTGCCGTACCCGGGAGAACCCACATTACAATTTATGGGGTGTATGTCTCCAGTGGCACATGCTGGGCACAATATATCAGACACTGAAATGGCATATATGCATAGGAAATTGCAAATCTCACTTTGCACCATCTGCTGCGCATTACCTTTTACACAATAACTGTGGGGTCAAAATGCTCACTACACCACTAGATGAATGTCTTAAGGGGTGTAGTTTTTAAAATGGGGTCACTTCTCGGGGGTTTCAACTGTACTGGTACCTCAGGGGTTCTGCCTACATGACTTAGCACCAGAAAAGCTCCAGTAGGCTAAATGGTGGTCCTTCCCTTCTGAGCCCTGTCGTGTGCCCAGGCAGCTAATAACAGCCACATGTAGGGTATTGCCGTACCCGGGAGAACCCACATTACAATTTATGGGGTGTATGTCTCCAGTGGCACATGCTGGGCACAATATATCAGACACTGAAATGGCATATATGCATAGGAAATTGCAAATCTCACTTTGCACCATCTGCTGCGCATTACCTTTTACACAATAACTGTGGGGTCAAAATGCTCACTACACCACTAGATGAATGTCTTAAGGGGTGTAGTTTTTAAAATGGGGTCACTTCTCGGGGGTTTCAACTGTACTGGTACCTCAGGGGTTCTGCCTACATGACTTAGCACCAGAAAAGCTCCAGTAGGCTAAATGGTGGTCCTTCCCTTCTGAGCCCTGTCGTGTGCCCAGGCAGCTAATAACAGCCACATGTAGGGTATTGCCGTACCCGGGAGAACCCACATTACAATTTATGGGGTGTATGTCTCCAGTGGCACATGCTGGGCACAATATATCAGACACTGAAATGGCATATATGCATAGGAAATTGCAAATCTCACTTTGCACCATCTGCTGCGCATTACCTTTTACACAATAACTGTGGGGTCAAAATGCTCACTACACCACTAGATGAATGTCTTAAGGGGTGTAGTTTTTAAAATGGGGTCACTTCTCGGGGGTTTCAACTGTACTGGTACCTCAGGGGTTCTGCCTACATGACTTAGCACCAGAAAAGCTCCAGTAGGCTAAATGGTGGTCCTTCCCTTCTGAGCCCTGTCGTGTGCCCAGGCAGCTAATAACAGCCACATGTAGGGTATTGCCGTACCCGGGAGAACCCACATTACAATTTATGGGGTGTATGTCTCCAGTGGCACATGCTGGGCACAATATATCAGACACTGAAATGGCATATATGCATAGGAAATTGCAAATCTCACTTTGCACCATCTGCTGCGCATTACCTTTTACACAATAACTGTGGGGTCAAAATGCTCACTACACCACTAGATGAATGTCTTAAGGGGTGTAGTTTTTAAAATGGGGTCACTTCTCGGGGGTTTCAACTGTACTGGTACCTCAGGGGTTCTGCCTACATGACTTAGCACCAGAAAAGCTCCAGTAGGCTAAATGGTGGTCCTTCCCTTCTGAGCCCTGTCGTGTGCCCAGGCAGCTAATAACAGCCACATGTAGGGTATTGCCGTACCCGGGAGAACCCACATTACAATTTATGGGGTGTATGTCTCCAGTGGCACATGCTGGGCACAATATATCAGACACTGAAATGGCATATATGCATAGGAAATTGCAAATCTCACTTTGCACCATCTGCTGCGCATTACCTTTTACACAATAACTGTGGGGTCAAAATGCTCACTACACCACTAGATGAATGTCTTAAGGGGTGTAGTTTTTAAAATGGGGTCACTTCTCGGGGGTTTCAACTGTACTGGTACCTCAGGGGTTCTGCCTACATGACTTAGCACCAGAAAAGCTCCAGTAGGCTAAATGGTGGTCCTTCCCTTCTGAGCCCTGTCGTGTGCCCAGGCAGCTAATAACAGCCACATGTAGGGTATTGCCGTACCCGGGAGAACCCACATTACAATTTATGGGGTGTATGTCTCCAGTGGCACATGCTGGGCACAATATATCAGACACTGAAATGGCATATATGCATAGGAAATTGCAAATCTCACTTTGCACCATCTGCTGCGCATTACCTTTTACACAATAACTGTGGGGTCAAAATGCTCACTACACCACTAGATGAATGTCTTAAGGGGTGTAGTTTTTAAAATGGGGTCACTTCTCGGGGGTTTCAACTGTACTGGTACCTCAGGGGTTCTGCCTACATGACTTAGCACCAGAAAAGCTCCAGTAGGCTAAATGGTGGTCCTTCCCTTCTGAGCCCTGTCGTGTGCCCAGGCAGCTAATAACAGCCACATGTAGGGTATTGCCGTACCCGGGAGAACCCACATTACAATTTATGGGGTGTATGTCTCCAGTGGCACATGCTGGGCACAATATATCAGACACTGAAATGGCATATATGCATAGGAAATTGCAAATCTCACTTTGCACCATCTGCTGCGCATTACCTTTTACACAATAACTGTGGGGTCAAAATGCTCACTACACCACTAGATGAATGTCTTAAGGGGTGTAGTTTTTAAAATGGGGTCACTTCTCGGGGGTTTTAACTGTACTGGTACCTCAGGGGCTTCTGCATACATGACTTAGCACAAGAAAAGCTCCAGTAGGCCAAATGGTGGTCCTTTCCTTCTGAGTCCTGCCATGGGCCCAAACATCAGTTTATCACCACAAATGGGGTATTGCCGCACTCAGGACAAATTGGGCAACAAAATGGGGTGTTTTATTCCTTGTGAAAATAAGAAATTTTGAACAAAAATTACATCTTAATGGAAAAAAATATCATTTTTTTAATTCACAGCCCAATTCAAATAGGTGCTGTGAAAAAACGGTGTGGTCAAAATGATAACAACAACCATAAATGAATTCCTTGAGGGGTCTAGTTTCCAAAATGGGGTCACTTCTGGTGGGTTTCCATTGCTTTCATACCTCAACACCTCTTCAAACCTGGCATGCTGCCTAAAATATATTCTAATAAAAAAGAGGCCTCAAAATGCACTAGGTGCTCCTTTGTTTCTGAGGCTTGTGTTTTATTCCACGAGCGCACTAGAGCCACATGTGGGACATTTCTAAAAACTGCAGAATCTGGACAATACATATTTAGTAGTATTTCTCTGGTAAAATCTTCTGTGTTACAGAAAAAATGGAATAATATTGAAATTCAGCAAGAAAAATGAAATTTGCAAATTTCACCTCCACATTGCTTTAATTCCTGTGAAATGCCTGAAGGGTTAAAAAACTTTCTAAATGCTGTTTTGAATACTTTGAGGGGTCTAGTTTTTAAAATGGGGTGTTTTATGGGGGTTTCTAATACATAGGCCCCTCAAAGCCACTTCAGAACTCAAGAGGTACCTTAAAAAAAAGGCTTTTGAAATTTTCTTAAAAATATGAGAAATTGCTGTTTATGTTCTAAGCCTTGTAACGTCCAAGAAAAATAAAAGAATGTTAAAAAAACGATGCCAATCTAAAGTAGACATATGGGAAATGTGAACTAGTAACTATTTTGGGTGGTATAACCGTCTGTTTTACAAGCAGATGCATTTAAATTCTGAAAAATGCAATTTTTTCAAAATTTTCTCTAAATTTTGCAATTTTTCACCAATAAACACTGAATATATCGACCAAATTTTACCACGAACATGAAGCCCAAAGTGTCACGAGAAAACAATCTCAGAATCGCTTGGATAGGTTTAAGCATTCCGACGTTATTACCACATAAAGTGAAATATGTCAGATTTGAAAAATGGGCTCTGAGCCTTAAGGCCCAAACTAGGCTGCGTCCTTAAGGGGTTAAAGTGGGGTATGTTCAAAAATGTCAGAGGCGGTGGTGAACAGCAAGGGCAGGCCGGGGCAGAGTTCCAGGGCCAGGGGTGTGACGGCAGGCAGCGTAGGCCGGGGCAGAGTTCCAGGGCGGTGGGGAGAGGACTAGGCCTCAATCCAAGGAGATCCATTTGGTGACCAAACAGCAGTGACAATAAAAAGGCCCAAATGTCAAAGAATGACATTTCTGCAACTGAAAGTGAAACATTTGAAAGTGAAACATTTAAAATCAAGTTAAAGTCGGGTATGTTTAAAAATGTCAGAGGCGGTAATGAGCAGCAGAGGCAGGCCGGGGCACAGTTCCAGGGCCAGAGTGTGACACTGTCCGCCGATAGATAACCCTTTGCACATTATCGTCATCATCATTATCAGCAGCAGTTGCTGTCAGCCAGCTCCAGAGTGTATGAGCGGCGTGTGCTGCCCATTGCAGCCCAGGGTAGAGGAGCCGTGTGCAAGCTGTGCATGCCCGGGGGCAACAGTGTATGAGCTCCACAGCGCCAGCGGGGGGGTCCCACTATGTCCCAAGCCGCCTGACATGTACTTCCGGTCGGCCAGGAGGTGGCATGTCAGCCAGCTCCAGAGTGTATGAGCGGCGTGTGCCTGCACCCGTGGGGGGGATACAGGAGCCATGGGGAAGCTGTGCAAGACCGGGGGCAGCCGTGTACGAGCTCCGCAGCGCCCCTTGTGGACTTCCAGGGCAAGAGCGGTATGAGCGGCAAAGTCATGCCGACCTCCTGGAAGTCCCCGTCGGCCTCGCTCGCGGGTCGGTCCCGCTGGTTTTTTTACCTTCTTAATAAAAAAATCTTTTTTTTTTTATGGTATTTTCTGAAGCCTCAAGCCCACCTACAGTTGCACGAGCAAGGCCACCTCGGTGACTCCTACCGAAAGCGGCCGGGAGCCATCTCCGTGTACGAGCGGCGTGTGCGGCGTGTGCCTGCCTATTGCACCCGTGGGGGGATAGAGGAGCCTTGGGGAAGCTGTGCCAGCCCGGGGGCAGCCCTGTACGAGCTCCACAGCGCCCGCGGCGAGTCCCGCCGTGTCCACCCGGCTGCCAAGCACTTCCGGTCCGCGAGTGATGCATGACAGCGGCCGGGAGCCAGCTCCGCCTATCAGCGGCGGTGTGCCTGCCTTCTGCACCCGTGGGGGGATAGAGGGGCCCCGTGGGAGCTGCTGCATGCCGGCAGCTTCCTTGTGGGAGCTCCACAGCGCCCGCGGTCCTCGGCGGACTTCCAGGGCAAGAGCGGTATGAGCGGCCACCTCATGCCGACCTCCTGGAAGTCCCCGTCGGCTTAGCTCGCGGGTCGGTCCCGCTGTTTTTTTTTTTACCTTCTTAATAAAAAAATCTTTTTTTTTTTATGGTACTTTCGGAAGCCCCAAGCCCACCTGCAGTTGCACGAGCAAGGACACCTCGGTGACTCCTACCGAAAGCGGCCGGGAGTCATCTCCGTGTACGAGCGGCGTGTGCGGCGTGTGCCTGCCTATTGCACCCGTGGGGGGATAGAGGAGCCATGGGGAAGCTGTGCCAGCCCGGGGGCAGCCCTGTACGAGCTCCACAGCACCCGCGGCGAGTCCCGCCGTGTCCACCCGGCTGCCAAGCACTTCCGGTCCGCGAGTGATGCATGACAGCGGCCGGGAGCCAGCTCCGCCTATCAGAGGCGGTGTGCCTGCCTTCTGCACCCGTGGGGGGATAGAGGGGCCCCGTGGGAGCTTGTGGATGCCGGCAGCTTCCTTGTGGGAGCTCCACAGCGCCCGCGGCGAGTCCCGTCGTGTCCACCCGGCTGCCAAGCACTTCCGGTCCGCGAGTGATGCATGACAGCGGCCGGGAGCCAGCTCCGCCTATCAGCGGCGGTGTGCCTGCCTTCTGCACCCGTGGGGGGATAGAGGGGCCCCGTGGGAGCTGCTGCATGCCGGCAGCTTCCTTGTGGGAGCTCCACAGCGCCCGCGGTCCTCTGCGGACTTCCAGGGCAAGAGCGGTAGGAGCCTCCACCTCATGCCGACCTCCTGGAAGTCCCCGTCGGCCTAGCTCGCGGGTCGGTCCCGCTGTTTTTTTTTTTACCTTCTTAATAAAAAAACTTTTTTTTTTTATGGTATTTTCCGAAGCCCCAAGCCCACCTGCATTTGCACGAGCAAGGCCACCTCGGTGACTCCTACCGAAAGCGGCCGGGAGCCATCTCCGTGTACGAGCGGCGTGTGCGGCGTGTGCCTGCCTATTGCACCCGTGGGGGGATAGAGGAGCCTTGGGGAAGCTGTGCCAGCCCGGGGGCAGCCCTGTACGAGCTCCACAGCGCCCGCGGCGAGTCCCGCCGTGTCCACCCGGCTGCCAAGCACTTCCGGTCCGCGAGTGATGCATGACAGCGGCCGGGAGCCAGCTCCGCCTATCAGCGGTGGTGTGCCTGCCTTCTGCACCCGTGGGGGGATAGAGGGGCCCCGTGGGAGCTGCTGCATGCCGGCAGCTTCCTTGTGGGAGCTCCACAGCGCCCGCGGTCCTCGGCGGACTTCCAGGGCAAGAGCGGTATGAGCGGCCACCTCATGCCGACCTCCTGGAAGTCCCCGTCGGCTTAGCTCGCGGGTCGGTCCCGCTGTTTTTTTTTTTACCTTCTTAATAAAAAAATCTTTTTTTTTTTATGGTACTTTCGGAAGCCCCAAGCCCACCTGCAGTTGCACGAGCAAGGACACCTCGGTGACTCCTACCGAAAGCGGCCGGGAGTCATCTCCGTGTACGAGCGGCGTGTGCGGCGTGTGCCTGCCTATTGCACCCGTGGGGGGATAGAGGAGCCATGGGGAAGCTGTGCCAGCCCGGGGGCAGCCCTGTACGAGCTCCACAGCACCCGCGGCGAGTCCCGCCGTGTCCACCCGGCTGCCAAGCACTTCCGGTCCGCGAGTGATGCATGACAGCGGCCGGGAGCCAGCTCCGCCTATCAGAGGCGGTGTGCCTGCCTTCTGCACCCGTGGGGGGATAGAGGGGCCCCGTGGGAGCTTGTGGATGCCGGCAGCTTCCTTGTGGGAGCTCCACAGCGCCCGCGGCGAGTCCCGTCGTGTCCACCCGGCTGCCAAGCACTTCCGGTCCGCGAGTGATGCATGACAGCGGCCGGGAGCCAGCTCCGCCTATCAGCGGCGGTGTGCCTGCCTTCTGCACCCGTGGGGGGATAGAGGGGCCCCGTGGGAGCTGCTGCATGCCGGCAGCTTCCTTGTGGGAGCTCCACAGCGCCCGCGGTCCTCTGCGGACTTCCAGGGCAAGAGCGGTAGGAGCCTCCACCTCATGCCGACCTCCTGGAAGTCCCCGTCGGCCTAGCTCGCGGGTCGGTCCCGCTGTTTTTTTTTTTACCTTCTTAATAAAAAAACTTTTTTTTTTTATGGTATTTTCCGAAGCCCCAAGCCCACCTGCATTTGCACGAGCAAGGCCACCTCGGTGACTCCTACCGAAAGCGGCCGGGAGCCATCTCCGTGTACGAGCGGCGTGTGCGGCGTGTGCCTGCCTATTGCACCCGTGGGGGGATAGAGGAGCCATGGGGAAGCTGTGCCAGCCCGGGGGCAGCCCTGTACGAGCTCCACAGCACCCGCGGCGAGTCCCGCCGTGTCCACCCGGCTGCCAAGCACTTCCGGTCCGCGAGTGATGCATGACAGCGGCCGGGAGCCAGCTCCGCCTATCAGAGGCGGTGTGCCTGCCTTCTGCACCCGTGGGGGGATAGAGGGGCCCCGTGGGAGCTTGTGGATGCCGGCAGCTTCCTTGTGGGAGCTCCACAGCGCCCGCGGCGAGTCCCGTCGTGTCCACCCGGCTGCCAAGCACTTCCGGTCCGCGAGTGATGCATGACAGCGGCCGGGAGCCAGCTCCGCCTATCAGCGGCGGTGTGCCTGCCTTCTGCACCCGTGGGGGGATAGAGGGGCCCCGTGGGAGCTGCTGCATGCCGGCAGCTTCCTTGTGGGAGCTCCACAGCGCCCGCGGTCCTCTGCGGACTTCCAGGGCAAGAGCGGTAGGAGCCTCCACCTCATGCCGACCTCCTGGAAGTCCCCGTCGGCCTAGCTCGCGGGTCGGTCCCGCTGTTTTTTTTTTTACCTTCTTAATAAAAAAACTTTTTTTTTTTATGGTATTTTCCGAAGCCCCAAGCCCCCCTGCATTTGCACGAGCAAGGCCACCTCGGTGACTCCTACCGAAAGCGGCCGGGAGCCAGCTCGGTGTACGAGCGGCGTGTGCCTGCCTATTGCAGCCGTGGGGGGATAGAGGAGCCATGGGGAAGCTGTGCCAGCCCGGGGGCAGCCCTGTACGAGCTCCACAGCGCCCGCGGCGAGTCCCGTCGTGTCCACCCGGCTGACAAGCACTTCCGGTCCGCGAATGATGCATGTCAGCGGCCGGGAGCCAGCTCCGCGTATGAGCGGCGTGTGCCGGCCTTTTGCACCCGTGGGGGGATAGAGGGGCCCCGTGGGAGCTTGTACATGCCGGCAGCTTCCTTGTGGGAGCTCCACAGCGCCCGCGGCGAGTCCCGTAGTTCACCCGCCCGACATGCACTTCCGGTCCGCGACGGACTTCCAGGGCTCAAGCGGTAGGTGCGGCCACCTCATGCCGACCTCCTGGAACTCCCCCTCGGCCTCGCTCGCGTGTCTGTCTTCATTCACGTTTTGGAGAAAAAACCCTATGAGGTTTTTATTTTGGCCTTCAGCCAAGCAGCCGTTCCAGGAGGCCGGGCATTTTGGCACCTCCCACCGGTGTAATTGGCGAGGTGACACTTTTAGGGGTGTGAATATCTCCTACGCCTGAAATACTGTGAGAGGGAGAACTTGCTCCGCCCCCCAAGTCCAACACTTCCAGGACGAGAGGAGGGCGGGAGGCGTTCCCTGCTTAGGCCGAATGCGGCTTCCAGGGAGATAGCGGCACCAAGCCGCCCTCTCACGCCGCTGCCCTGGATGTCCCCGTCGGCCTCGCTCGCGGGTTGGTCCCGCTGTTTTTTTTTACCTTCTTAATAAAAATTTTTTTTTTTTTTATGCCATTTTCTGAAGTCCCAAGCCCACCTGGAGTTGCACGAGCCCGGCCACCTCGGTGACTCCTACCGAAAGCGGCCGGGAGCCACCTCGGTGTACGAGCGGCGTGTGCCTGCCTATTGCACCCGTGGGGGGATAGAGGGGCCCCGTGGGAGCTGCTGCATGCCGGCAGCTTCCTTGTGGGAGCTCCACAGCGCCCGCGGTCCTCTGAGGACTTCCAGGGCAAGAGCGGTAGGAGCCTCCACCTCATGCCGACCTCCTGGAAGTCCCCGTCGGCCTAGCTCGCGGGTCGGTCCCGCTGTTTTTTTTTTTACCTTCTTAATAAAAAAATCTTTTTTTTTTTATGGTATTTTCGGAAGCCCCAAGCCCACCTGCATTTGCACGAGCAAGGCCACCTCGGTGACTCCTACCGAAAGCGGCCGGGAGCCACCTCGGTGTACGAGCGGCGTGTGCCTGCCTATTGCACCCGTGGGGGGATAGAGGAGCCATGGGGAAGCCGTGCCAGCCCGGGGGCAGCAGTTTACGAGCTCCGTAGCGCCCTGCGGTCCTCGGCGGACTTCCAGGGCAAGAGCGGTAGGCGCGGCCACCTCATGCCGACCTCCTGGAAGTCCCCGTCGGCCTGGCTCGCGTCTCGGTCCCGCTGTGTGTTTTACCTTCATAATAAAAAAAACTTTTTTTTTTTATGGTATTTTCTGAAGTCCCAAGCCGACCTGCAGTTGCAGGAGCTCGGCCACCTCGGCAACTCCTACCGAAAGCCGTGAAATAGGAAGTACAAACGGGAGCTGCTCCCGTTCCAAGCCGGGAAGGACTTCCATGGTGTGACCGGTAGGTAGTGACACCTCCTGCCGGCCTCCTGGAAGTCCCGGTCGGCCTCGCTCGCAGGTCTGTCTTCATTGACGTTTTGGAGAAAAAACCCTATGAGGTTTTTATTTTGGGCCTCAGCCGGGCAGCAGTTCCAGGAGCCCGGGTACTTTGGCACCTTACCCCGGTGTATTTGAGGTGGTGACACTTTTAGGGGTGCAAATATCTCCTTCACCTGAAATCCTGTGAGAGGGCATTTCTGCTCCGCGTTCCAAGTCCTAACGGTTCTTCCTAGCGGGAAGTCCTAACCGTTCGTGGCCGAGAAGGACTTCCATGGTGTGACCGGTATGTAGTGGCACGTCATGCCGGCCTCCTGGAAGTCCCCGTCGGCCTGGCTGGCAGGTCTGTCTTCATTGACGTTTTGGAGGAAAAACCCTATGAGGTTTTTATTTTGGGCTTCAGCCGGGCAGCAGTTCCAGGAGCCCGGGTAAGTTGGCACCTTACCCCGGTGTATTTGAGGTGGTGACACTTTTAGGGGTGCGAATATCTCCTTCACCTGAAATCCTGTGAGAGGGCATTTCTGCTCCGCGTTCCAAGTCCCTACGGTTCTTCCTAGCGGGAAGTCCTAACCGTTTGTGGCCGAGAAGGACTTCCATGGTGTGACCGGTATGTAGTGGCACGTCATGCCGGCCTCCTGGAAGTCCCCGTCGGCCTCGTTGGCTGGTCGGTCCGGTGCACCTGGACTTCCACGAAAGAACTTTGGTGCATTCTTTCTGGAGTCCCAGGCCGACCAGCAGTTGTAGGAGCTCGGCCACGTTGGCGAGTCCAACCGAGAGTACCGTGAAGGAGGACGTGCTGCACGTTCTAGCGGGAGCTGCACCTGGTCCAACCCGAGAAGGACTTCCATGGTGTGACCGGTATGTAGTGGCACGTCATGCCGGCCTCCTGGAAGTCCCCGTCGGCCTGGCTGGCAGGTCTGTCTTCATTGACGTTTTGGAGGAAAAACCCTATGAGGTTTTTATTTTGGGCTTCAGCCGGGCAGCAGTTCCAGGAGCCCGGGTAAGTTGGCACCTTACCCCGGTGTATTTGAGGTGGTGACACTTTTAGGGGTGCGAATATCTCCTTCACCTGAAATCCTGTGAGAGGGCATTTCTGCTCCGCGTTCCAAGTCCCTACGGTTCTTCCTAGCGGGAAGTCCTAACCGTTTGTGGCCGAGAAGGACTTCCATGGTGTGACCGGTATGTAGTGGCACGTCATGCCGGCCTCCTGGAAGTCCCCGTCGGCCTCGTTGGCTGGTCGGTCCGGTGCACCTGGACTTCCACGAAAGAACTTTGGTGCATTCTTTCTGGAGTCCCAGGCCGACCAGCAGTTGTAGGAGCTCGGCCACGTTGGCGAGTCCAACCGAGAGTACCGTGAAGGAGGACGTGCTGCACGTTCTAGCGGGAGCTGCACCTGGTCCAACCCGAGAAGGACTTCCATGGTGTGACCGGTATGTAGTGGCACGTCATGCCGGCCTCCTGGAAGTCCCCGTCGGCCTGGCTGGCAGGTCTGTCTTCATTGACGTTTTGGAGGAAAAACCCTATGAGGTTTTTATTTTGGGCTTCAGCCGGGCAGCAGTTCCAGGAGCCCGGGTAAGTTGGCACCTTACCCCGGTGTATTTGAGGTGGTGACACTTTTAGGGGTGCGAATATCTCCTTCACCTGAAATCCTGTGAGAGGGCATTTCTGCTCCGCGTTCCAAGTCCCTACGGTTCTTCCTAGCGGGAAGTCCTAACCGTTTGTGGCCGAGAAGGACTTCCATGGTGTGACCGGTATGTAGTGGCACGTCATGCCGGCCTCCTGGAAGTCCCCGTCGGCCTCGTTGGCTGGTCGGTCCGGTGCACCTGGACTTCCACGAAAGAACTTTGGTGCATTCTTTCTGGAGTCCCAGGCCGACCAGCAGTTGTAGGAGCTCGGCCACGTTGGCGAGTCCAACCGAGAGTACCGTGAAGGAGGACGTGCTGCACGTTCTAGCGGGAGCTGCACCTGGTCCAACCCGAGAAGGACTTCCATGGTGTGACCGGTATGTAGTGGCACGTCATGCCGGCCTCCTGGAAGTCCCCGTCGGCCTGGCTGGCAGGTCTGTCTTCATTGACGTTTTGGAGGAAAAACCCTATGAGGTTTTTATTTTGGGCTTCAGCCGGGCAGCAGTTCCAGGAGCCCGGGTAAGTTGGCACCTTACCCCGGTGTATTTGAGGTGGTGACACTTTTAGGGGTGCGAATATCTCCTTCACCTGAAATCCTGTGAGAGGGCATTTCTGCTCCGCGTTCCAAGTCCCTACGGTTCTTCCTAGCGGGAAGTCCTAACCGTTTGTGGCCGAGAAGGACTTCCATGGTGTGACCGGTATGTAGTGGCACGTCATGCCGGCCTCCTGGAAGTCCCCGTCGGCCTCGTTGGCTGGTCGGTCCGGTGCACCTGGACTTCCACGAAAGAACTTTGGTGCATTCTTTCTGGAGTCCCAGGCCGACCAGCAGTTGTAGGAGCTCGGCCACGTTGGCGAGTCCAACCGAGAGTACCGTGAAGGAGGACGTGCTGCACGTTCTAGCGGGAGCTGCACCTGGTCCAACCCGAGAAGGACTTCCATGGTGTGACCGGTATGTAGTGGCACGTCATGCCGGCCTCCTGGAAGTCCCCGTCGGCCTGGCTGGCAGGTCTGTCTTCATTGACGTTTTGGAGGAAAAACCCTATGAGGTTTTTATTTTGGGCTTCAGCCGGGCAGCAGTTCCAGGAGCCCGGGTAAGTTGGCACCTTACCCCGGTGTATTTGAGGTGGTGACACTTTTAGGGGTGCGAATATCTCCTTCACCTGAAATCCTGTGAGAGGGCATTTCTGCTCCGCGTTCCAAGTCCCTACGGTTCTTCCTAGCGGGAAGTCCTAACCGTTTGTGGCCGAGAAGGACTTCCATGGTGTGACCGGTATGTAGTGGCACGTCATGCCGGCCTCCTGGAAGTCCCCGTCGGCCTCGTTGGCTGGTCGGTCCGGTGCACCTGGACTTCCACGAAAGAACTTTGGTGCATTCTTTCTGGAGTCCCAGGCCGACCAGCAGTTGTAGGAGCTCGGCCACGTTGGCGAGTCCAACCGAGAGTACCGTGAAGGAGGACGTGCTGCACGTTCTAGCGGGAGCTGCACCTGGTCCAACCCGAGAAGGACTTCCATGGTGTGACCGGTATGTAGTGGCACGTCATGCCGGCCTCCTGGAAGTCCCCGTCGGCCTGGCTGGCAGGTCTGTCTTCATTGACGTTTTGGAGGAAAAACCCTATGAGGTTTTTATTTTGGGCTTCAGCCGGGCAGCAGTTCCAGGAGCCCGGGTAAGTTGGCACCTTACCCCGGTGTATTTGAGGTGGTGACACTTTTAGGGGTGCGAATATCTCCTTCACCTGAAATCCTGTGAGAGGGCATTTCTGCTCCGCGTTCCAAGTCCCTACGGTTCTTCCTAGCGGGAAGTCCTAACCGTTTGTGGCCGAGAAGGACTTCCATGGTGTGACCGGTATGTAGTGGCACGTCATGCCGGCCTCCTGGAAGTCCCCGTCGGCCTCGTTGGCTGGTCGGTCCGGTGCACCTGGACTTCCACGAAAGAACTTTGGTGCATTCTTTCTGGAGTCCCAGGCCGACCAGCAGTTGTAGGAGCTCGGCCACGTTGGCGAGTCCAACCGAGAGTACCGTGAAGGAGGACGTGCTGCACGTTCTAGCGGGAGCTGCACCTGGTCCAACCCGAGAAGGACTTCCATGGTGTGACCGGTATGTAGTGGCACGTCATGCCGGCCTCCTGGAAGTCCCCGTCGGCCTGGCTGGCAGGTCTGTCTTCATTGACGTTTTGGAGGAAAAACCCTATGAGGTTTTTATTTTGGGCTTCAGCCGGGCAGCAGTTCCAGGAGCCCGGGTAAGTTGGCACCTTACCCCGGTGTATTTGAGGTGGTGACACTTTTAGGGGTGCGAATATCTCCTTCACCTGAAATCCTGTGAGAGGGCATTTCTGCTCCGCGTTCCAAGTCCCTACGGTTCTTCCTAGCGGGAAGTCCTAACCGTTTGTGGCCGAGAAGGACTTCCATGGTGTGACCGGTATGTAGTGGCACGTCATGCCGGCCTCCTGGAAGTCCCCGTCGGCCTCGTTGGCTGGTCGGTCCGGTGCACCTGGACTTCCACGAAAGAACTTTGGTGCATTCTTTCTGGAGTCCCAGGCCGACCAGCAGTTGTAGGAGCTCGGCCACGTTGGCGAGTCCAACCGAGAGTACCGTGAAGGAGGACGTGCTGCACGTTCTAGCGGGAGCTGCACCTGGTCCAACCCGAGAAGGACTTCCATGGTGTGACCGGTATGTAGTGGCACGTCATGCCGGCCTCCTGGAAGTCCCCGTCGGCCTGGCTGGCAGGTCTGTCTTCATTGACGTTTTGGAGGAAAAACCCTATGAGGTTTTTATTTTGGGCTTCAGCCGGGCAGCAGTTCCAGGAGCCCGGGTAAGTTGGCACCTTACCCCGGTGTATTTGAGGTGGTGACACTTTTAGGGGTGCGAATATCTCCTTCACCTGAAATCCTGTGAGAGGGCATTTCTGCTCCGCGTTCCAAGTCCCTACGGTTCTTCCTAGCGGGAAGTCCTAACCGTTTGTGGCCGAGAAGGACTTCCATGGTGTGACCGGTATGTAGTGGCACGTCATGCCGGCCTCCTGGAAGTCCCCGTCGGCCTCGTTGGCTGGTCGGTCCGGTGCACCTGGACTTCCACGAAAGAACTTTGGTGCATTCTTTCTGGAGTCCCAGGCCGACCAGCAGTTGTAGGAGCTCGGCCACGTTGGCGAGTCCAACCGAGAGTACCGTGAAGGAGGACGTGCTGCACGTTCTAGCGGGAGCTGCACCTGGTCCAACCCGAGAAGGACTTCCATGGTGTGACCGGTATGTAGTGGCACGTCATGCCGGCCTCCTGGAAGTCCCCGTCGGCCTGGCTGGCAGGTCTGTCTTCATTGACGTTTTGGAGGAAAAACCCTATGAGGTTTTTATTTTGGGCTTCAGCCGGGCAGCAGTTCCAGGAGCCCGGGTAAGTTGGCACCTTACCCCGGTGTATTTGAGGTGGTGACACTTTTAGGGGTGCGAATATCTCCTTCACCTGAAA